>NC_070616.1:44775781-45092500 GCF_027172205.1 Podarcis raffonei
TGATTTTTCCTACTTTCTTCAGTTTAAGCTTGAATTTTGCTATAAGAAGCTGATGATCTGAGCCACAGTCAGCTCCAGGTCTTGTTTTTGCTGACTGTATAGAGCTTCTCCATCTTTGGCTGCAGAGAATATAATCAATCTGATTTCGATGCTGCCCATCTGGTGATGTCCATGTGTAGAGTCGTCTTTTGTGTTGTTGGAAAAGAGTGTTTGTGATGACCAGCTTGTTCTCTTGACAGAATTCTATTAGCCTTTGCCCTGCTTCGTTTTGAACTCCAAGGCCAAACTTACCAGTTGTTCCTTTTATCTCTTGATTTCCTACTTTAGCATTCCAATCCCCTATAATGAGAAGAACATCCTTCTTTGTTGTCATTTCTATAAGGTGTTGTAAGTCTTCATAGAATTGGTCAATTTCAGTTTCTTCAGCACCAGTAGTTGGTGCATAAACTTGGATTACTGTGATGTTAAAAGGTCTGCCTTGGATTCGTATCAAGATCATTCTGTCATTTTTGAGACTGCATCCCAGTACAGCTTTCGCCACTCTTTTGTTGACTATGAGGGCCACTTCATTTCTTTTACGGGTTTCTTGCCCGCAGTAGTAGATATGATGGTCATCCGAACTGAATTCGCCCATTCCCGTCCATTTTAGTTCACTGATGCCCAGGATGTCAATATTTATTCTTGCCATCTCATTTTTGACGACATCCAACTTACCCAGGTTCATGGTTCTTACATTCCAGGTTCCTATGCAATATTTATCTTTACAGCATTGGACTTTCCTTTCGCTCCCAGGCATATCTGCAACTGAGCGACCTTTCGGCTTTGGCCCAGGCACTTCATCAGCTCTGAATCTACTTGTACTTGTCCTCCGCTCTTCCTCAGTAGCATGTTGGACGCCTTCCGACCTGAGGGGCTCATCTTCCAGCGTCATAACTTTTATATGCCTGTTGTCTTTGTCCGTGGAGTTTTCTTGGCAGGGATACTGGAGTGGCTTGCCGGTTCCTCCTCCAGGTGGATCACGTTTGGTCAAAACTCTCCACTATGACCTGTCTATCTTGGGTGCCCTGCTCGGCATGGTTCATAGCTTCTCTGAGTTATTCAAGCCCCTTTGCCATGGCAAGGCAGTGATCCATGAAGGGGTGGAAATATTTAGTCTGCACTAGATTATGGCCATCCTAGTTCCCATATACACGGGGAGAAGCTTTTCTCAAAAACCAGAATTTTTTATTTTTCATAATTGATGGATAACCCATTAAAAAGGTAAAGGTACCCCTGACCGTTAGGTCCAGTCGTGGATGACTCGGGGGTTGCGCGCTCATCTTGCTCTATAAGACGAGGGAGCCGGCGTTTGTCCACAGACAGCTCAATAATCCAAGAACTTCCTCAGTTGGTATTTCAAGCCAGGTCTAGAGCGGGAGAGGATGGCTGCGTCATCTGCATACAACAAAAGAGGGGTCTTTCTGGTTCCTATTTTGGGGAGATGGCCATCAGGGTCCATTAAGCTTAGCTCTAAATCATTCAAAAACAAACTAAACAAAGTGGGGGCCAAAATGCAACCCTGTCTCACACCCCTGGTCATCTCGATACAGTCTGAGAGCTGACCCTGCAGCCCACATCTAACCTGCAATTTACTTTCACTGTACAGAGCTTTTATAAGGTAGAAGAGACATTTATCCTGTAATACCATATGTAATTTGGTCCATAAACGGGATCTGGGGATAGTCAAAAGCAGATTTCAGATCCATAAAGGCCACAAATAGTTTTCCCTGTAGAGGTCTGGTGTACTTCTCAGCTTGGAGGGACAGCAATAGGCAGTGATCTGATGTTGAGTGATTGTCACGAAAAGCAGCCTGAGGTTCAGATACTATATTATTGTCATTTAGAAAAGTTGTCAGTTTGATACAGTTTATTTAGGAGAGAATTGTGACGATCATCTAAATTAACATTCGGAGGGAAATTAAATCACCCAGTTTTGGAACTACTCTTTTCCCTTGAAGGCTTCCAGAATTTGAAATGCTCCATGTATACATAATGTCATCTCCCTTGATGTGCTTCTCAATACCCATCAAGAGGTCCTGGCTATGATAAGATCACACCATTCTGCATTATCTTTTGGGCTGAATGGCAAGTAAGCATGAATTACTCGTGTTTACTCCGAGGGTTTGCCCACACTTATGTTATTGGGTTTTTATCCTAGATAAAGTTGCACAGGACTGCATGTTAATATTGTCATACATACAGAGAAACAATAATGGCTAAGTACAAGTCCATTTGAACTCAGGTATTTCCCAGTCCAGCTATATTTTAATCAGAGATGCCAGAGAATGAACCATTGTGCATCCAAAGCATACACTTTATTGATTTATGCCACTCACCTAGAAACACTGGAGCCCCCAACCATAGTGCTTCTGGGGCCCCTCCAGGATCAAGGGCTCTGAAGGGGTCTACTATGAAACTAGCTTCACTAGTTTCATAGTAGATCCACTCCTGAGGGTGGAGGGTCGGGCTGCCTGTGGGGTTGTTGTTGTTTTGGGGGGGCTATTTGTCCATGTTATATTTATTTTATGGCATGTGTAGGTGTTTAGACTGCCAGTTTTTCTTCTGCTGAAATTGGTATTTTGTGGTGCCCATGAAAGTTTCTTAGCTATCTAAACATGTCCTTGGAAGCAAAAAGGTCAGGGACTTCTGAAGTAATGCATTGGTGGCCAACTAATCCTTGGATCACCAGTTCTAATAACTAGCTTTCTAAAACTTGCTTTAGAGCTCAAAGCAGGACCATCTACTTTCCCTACCAGATAAGGCCCCAGGGTGAGTAGCATGTGGTTTTAGAGGCATTCATGAAGTATCACCTACAGATGAAGTTGTGGCTGCAGAGATGGAAACCCTGTTCAGGTATTCACCCTCACACAATTGGGTGACAGGGACAGTGAGGCATGTGCAGTGTGCAACATCTCTGCTGCATCCCTGCTGCCTGGTCTGCTGCCTTCCACATGTGTGTAGGGTGTAAGTGTCCTACTTTGCAGAGGAGAATTCTCTATTTGAAGCAGGGGGCATCTTGAATAAAATATATGGGGGGGGCAGGTAAGCCCCTCTTTGCATAATTGATCACAAGACGCAGCACATGTCCCATTTGAATGGCAAATGGGGGGGCGGTGAAGGGACCTCAACCTCTAGGAGTTGGTTCCTATGATTTGAAGGGATTACACATGTCTGCTTACACATGACATTTTATTCTAGAATCAATGTAGACTGGGTACTTGTTCTTTTCTTCATAGTCCACACATATTCTGAAAATACAAAATCATACCAGGTTGGTCCTGAATTATCCTGCAGGGTGTCCATTTGAAAACAGATGCTAGCAGTACAGAAATGGGTGGGTGTATCCATGCCTGCCAAATGAAGTTGCGGGTGGTGAGTGTATACCAAGATCCCAACCACTACTTCCTTCTTCACCTGGGACATTTGCAAGGAGGAAAAGATGTGGTTCACCTAATCAAGGGGAGGATTTTCCAAATGCATATTGAGTAGCCACACCCACCCTTGTGGATGGTAGGATGCAGAATCAACCTAGACTGAATAAAACTTATTAAGAAGGAGCATGAATGATTCTGGAGAGAGAGAAATTACATTTGGGTGCTACAGATGGATTAGTGTGTATGCACCCCAAGTCTGGTTTAAGAATTAAAGACTTAAGAAAGAGGAGCAGGGACTTTGAAGTTCAGATTGTGTATGTTCACAATCTGTGCCAGTTGTATTGGTTGCCAATTTCTTTCTGCACTCAAAGTGCTGTTTTTGACCTTTAAAGCCACAAGCAGTTTGGGAGCAGATTATAAGAAGGACTGCCAGCTCCCATGTGAGCCCATAGTTTTATGCTGGCACTCATCTTTTAATTGCAGCTATATTGTGGAAGTGATGATATTCCAGCTGAACTATTTAAAATTTTAAAAGATGATGATGTTAAGGTGCTACACTCAATATGCCAGCAAGTTTGGAAAACTCAGCAGTGGCCAGAGGATTGGAGAAGATCAGTCTACATCCCAATCCCGAAGAAGGGCAGTGCCAAAGAATGCTCCAACTACCGCACAATTACACTCATTTCACACGCTAGCAAGGTTATGCTTAAAATTCTACAAGGCAGGCTTAAGCAGTATGTGGACCACGAACTCCCGGAAGTGCAAGCTGGATTTCAAAGGGGCAGAAGAACCAGAGACCAAATTGCAAACATGCACTGGATTATGGAGAAAGCTAGAGAGTTCCAGAAAGACATCTACTTCTGCTTCATTGACTATGCAAAAGCCTTTGACTGTGTCGACCACAGCAAACTATGGCAAGTTCTTAAAGAAATGGGAGTGCCTGGTCACCTCATCTGTCTCCTGAGAAATCTCTATGTGGGACAAGAAGCTACAGTTAGAACTGGATATGGAACAACTGATTGGTTCAAAATTGGGAAAGGAGTACGACAAGGCTATATATTGTCTCCCTGCTTATTTAACTTATATGCAGAATGTGAAAGGCTGGGCTGAATTAAGATTGCCAGAAGAAATATCAACAACCTCAGTTATGCAGATGATACAACCTTGATGGCAGAAAGTGAGGAGGAATTAAAGAACCTTTTAATGAGGGTGAAAGAGGAGAGCGCAAAATATGGTCTGAAGCTCAACATTAAAAAAAAACGAAGATCATGGCCACTGGTCCCATCACCTCCTGGCAAATAGAAGGGGAAGAAATGGAGGTAGTGAGAGATTTTACTTTCTTGGGCTCCATGATCACTGCAGATGGTGACAGCAGCCACGAAATTAAAAGACGCCTGCTTCTTGGGAGAAAAGCAATGACAAACCTAGACAGCATCTTAAAAAGCAGAGACATCACCTTGCCGACAAAGGTCCGTATAGTTAAAGCCATGGTTTTCCCAGTGGTGATGTATGGAAGTGAGAGCTGGACCATAAAGAAGGCTGATCGCTGAAGAATTGATGCTTTTGAATTATGGTGCTGCAAGAATTATGGACTGCAAGAAGGATTATGATTATGGACTGAGCTTGTAGGGCAGCGGCTGAAGAAGGAACAAAAAGGCTTTTCTTGTGTGAGTTTCTTGTGGCTGATTAGCTGCTTTCTCTGTGCAAAGGTCAGAGGGGGCAGGGCTTCTGTTGAGGTAGGGGATTAGCTGTGGGAGGAGCTTGTCAGAGCTTGTAGGGCAGCGGCGCGCGCCTAGCGGCGCGCGCAGTTTGATCCATCTTTTAGAATTAGGGGAGCTAGTCTCAAACGTTTGTTGGGGGAGATATAGGTTTATTTGGGGGGATTTATTTGTCCTGTCTTCACGCTTTTTATGATGGAGGACCGCTGTAGTCACCCCCAACGACACCTTCTCAAGATGGAGGGTGAGGGAACAGCTGCAGTCGCCTGTGGTTCCTGCGCAATGTTTGCCATCTTGCCAAAGGTTGCAGGCAGCTTTACCTGCAGCAATTGCATGTTGATTGCCCTCTTAAAAGACAAAGTCCAGCAACTGGAGGAACGTGTAGCTACGCTCCAAAGAATTAGAGAGCTGGAGCTCTTCTTGGAAGCAACAGAGCACACCGTCTCCACCAAGGAGGAGACAGGGGACTCCCCTGAGAAGGAGGCTAGTTCACCAACACAGGAGCCAGATATATGGAGAAACGTGACTCAAAGAAGTAGGAGGCCCAGGGTTCGCTCTGATTGTTTAGAAATACGCAATCGCTTTGAGGTCCTTTCCCCTAGCATGGAAGACGAAGAGCAGACTCCATTTGAGGATCTCTCCCTCATTACAGTCGATCAGGTATATGAAGACGAGCAGCAAAGGCAGTCTTCAGGGAATGTGCAGGCGACCTTGGAACGGACAGCTCACGGAAGAACCCCGACCAGACCTAAGAGGAGGCGTGTAGTGGTGATAGGGGATTCCCTACTGAGGGGAACAGAAGCAGTGATCTGTGGGCCTGACAAGATGTCTCGGGAAGTGTGCTGTCTCCCCGGGGCTAAGATCCAAGATGTAACTGAACGACTGCAAGGAATCATAAAACCCACTGACAAATACCCCTTCCTCTTGGTTCATGTGGGAACCAATGACACTGCAAGCAATAGCCTCCAGAAGATCAAAAGAGATTACGAGGCTCTGGGCAGGAAATTGAAGCAATTAAATGCACAAATTGTCATCTCATCTGTCCTCCCAGTTGAACGACGTGGCCCAGGGAGAGAGGGAAAAATAGTGGAAGTGAACAACTGGCTTCGCAAATGGTGTAAACAGGAACGGTTTGGATTCTTAGATCACGGAATGCAGTTTCTTGAAGATGGACTTCTGGCAAGCGATGGGCTGCACCTCACAACGGTTGGTAGGAATGTTTTTGCAAAAAATCTCAGAAACCTCATCAGGAGGGCTTTAAACTGACTAATGTGGGGGAGGGAGACAGTGCTCCTGAAGGTAGGAGTCTATCAATTGATGAAGATGATCATCCAAATGTCATAGACCGAATGGAGCAAACAGCACGCAGACCTAGTGGTGGGAGGAAAAAATCCTTAAATAAGAGACACGGGGGAATGATTAATGGTCTGTACACTAATGCGCAAAGTATGGGAAATAAACAAGATGAGCTTGAGCTCTTGGTACAGCAAACTAAATATGACATAATAGGCATCACTGAAACCTGGTGGGATAAGTCCCACGATTGGAATGTAATAATAGAGGGATACAATCTATTTCAGAGAAACAGACCAGACAAGAAAGGAGGAGGAGTGGCGTTATATGTCAGGGATGTGTATACCTGTGAAGAGATCCAAGATTTAGAACCTCAAAGCCAAAGTGAGAGCATTTGGGTCAAAATTAAGGGAGAGAAGAATAACAGTGACCTCATTGTGGGAGTTTACTATAGATCCCCAAGCCAAACGGAGGACATAGATGATGCCTTCCTGGAACAGATGGCCAAGCATGCAAAAGGAAGGGAGATAGTAGTAATGGGGGACTTCAATTACCCGGATATTTGTTGGATGTCAAACTCAGCCAAGAGCATAAGGTCAAACAGATTCCTCACTGGCCTTGCAGACAACTTCATTGTCCAGAAAGTGGGAGAAGCTACAAGAGGAACAGCCATTTTAGATCTGGTCCTAACCAATGTTGATGACCTGGTTAGTGGGGTAGAAGTGGAAGGATCATTAGGCGCGAGTGATCATGCTCTTCTGAAGTTTACTATACAGCGGAAAGGAGCAGCCAAGCATACTAGGACTCAATTTCTCGACTTTAAGAAAGCCGACTTCATAAAACTTAGGGAAGTGCTGGGTGAGATCCCATGGACAGTAATACTAAAAGGAAAGGGAGTTCATGATGGCTGGGAGTTTGTTAAGAGGGAGATAGTAAAAGCACAACTTCAGGCAATACCAATGAGACGGAAACATGGAAGGTGCCTAAAGAAGCCAGGGTGGCTATCTAAAGAACTTTTAACTGAGTTAAGATTAAAAAAGGATGTGTACAAAAAATGGAAAAGGGGGGAAACCACCAAAGAGGAATTCAAACAAATAGCCAGCACGTGTAGACACAAAGTCAGAAAAGCTAAAGCACAGAATGAACTCAGGCTTGCTAGAGAGGTTAAAAGCAACAAAAAAGGCTTTTATGGGTATGTTCGTAGCAAAAGGAAGAACAAAGAAACAGTGGGGTCACTCAGAGGAGAAGATGGTGAAATGCAAACAGGGGACACAGAAAGGGCTGAACTCCTCAATGCCTTCTTTGCCTCAGTCTTCTCCGATAAAGAAAACAATGCCCGACCTGAAGAATTTGGAGCAAATGATTCAGCAGAGGAAACACAGCCCAGAATAACTAAGGAGATAGTACAAGAATACTTGGCTAGTCTAGATGTATTCAAGTCTCCAGGGCCAGATGAACTGCATCCAAGAGTATTAAAAGAACTGGCAGATGTGATTTCAGAACCACTGGGAGTCATCTTTGAGAATTCCTGGAGAACAGGCGAAGTCCCGGCAGACTGGAGGAGGGCAAATGTTGTCCCTATTTTCAAAAAGGGGAAAAGAGAGGACCCAAATAATTACCGCCCAGTCAGTCTGATATCAATACCAGGGAAGATTCTGGAGCAGATCATTAAGCAAACAGTCTGTGAGCACCTGGAAAGGAATGCTGTGATCACCAATAGTCAGCATGGATTTCTGAAAAATAAGTCATGTCAGACTAACCTGATCTCGTTTTTTGACAGAATTACAAGCCTGGTAGATGAAGGGAACGCAGTGGATGTAGCCTACCTTGATTTCAGCAAGGCATTTGACAAGGTGCCCCATGATATTCTTGTAAAGAAGCTGGTAAAATGCGGTCTTGACTATGCTACCACTCAGTGGATTTGTAACTGGCTGACTGACCGAACCCAAAGGGTGCTCATCAATGGTTCCTCTTCATCCTGGAGAAGAGTGACTAGTGGGGTGCCACAGGGTTCTGTCTTGGGCCCGGTCTTATTCAACATCTTTATCAACGACTTGGATGATGGACTCAAGGGCATCCTGATCAAATTTGCAGATGACACCAAACTGGGAGGGGTGGCTAACACCCCAGAGGACAGGAACACACTTCAAAACGACCTTGACAGATTAGAGAACTGGGCCAAAACAAACAAGATGAATTTTAACAGGGAGAAATGTAAAGTATTGCACTTGGGCAAAAAAAATGAGAGGCACAAATACAAGATGGGTGACACCTGGCTTGAGAGCACTACATGTGAAAAGGATCTAGGAGTCTTGGTTGACCACAAACTTGACATGAGCCAACAGTGTGACGCGGCAGCTAAAAAAGCCAATGCAATTCTGGGCTGCATCAATAGGAGTATAGCATCTAGATCAAGGGAAGTAATAGTGCCACTGTATTCTGCTCTGGTCAGACCTCACCTGGAGTACTGTGTCCAGTTCTGGGCACCACAGTTCAAGAAGGACATTGACAAACTGGAATGTGTCCAGAGGAGGGCAACCAAAATGGTCAAAGGCCTGGAAACGATGCCTTATGAGGAACGGCTAAGGGAGCTGGGCATGTTTAGCCTGGAGAAGAGGAGGTTAAGGGGTGATATGTTCAAATATATAAAAGGATGTCACATAGAGGAGGGAGAAAGGTTGTTTTCTGCTGCTCCAGAGAAGCGGACACGGAGCAATGGATACAAACTACAAGAAAGAAGATTCCACCTAAACATTAGGAAGAACTTCCTGACAGTAAGAGCTGTTCGACAGTGGAATTTGCTGCCAAGGAGTGTGGTGGAGTCTCCTTCTTTGGAGGTCTTTAAGCAGAGGCTTGACAACCATATGTCAGGAGTGCTCTGATGGTGTTTCCTGCTTGGCAGGGGGTTGGACTCGATGGCCCTTGTGGTCTCTTCCAACTCTATGATTCTATGATTCTATGATTCTATGATTCTAAGAAGATCAAACCTATCTATTCTTAAGGAGATCAGCCCTGAGTGCTCAATGGAAGGACAGATCTTGAAGCTGAGGCTCCAATACTTTGGCCACCTCATGAGAAGACTCCCTGGAAAAGACCCTGATGTTGGGAAAGATGAGGGCACAAGGAGAAGGGGACAACAGAGGACGAGATGGTTGGACAGTGTTCTCAAAGCTACCAGCATGAGTTTGACCAAACTGCGGGAGGCAGTGGAAGACAGAAGTACCTGGCACGTGCTGGTCCATGGGGTTACAAAGAGTCAGACACAACTAAACGACTAAACAACAAATATTTCTTATTAGTTTACTTGTTTTGCTTTTAATGGCTTCCTGTTAACAGATACTTAAACACTCAGTCTGTAAGCACTGGAAAAGGATGCTGTGATTAGAAAAACCCAGCAAGGGTTTCTCAAAAACAAATCATGCCAGATGAATCTCATTATTTTTTTATAAGAGTTACAAGTTTAGTGGATCAGGGGAAAGCTGTGGATGTAGTATATCGTGATTTCACCAACACTTTTGACAAAGTCCATTATATTATTGCAGAGAAGCTGGTAGAATGTGGGCTGGATAATGTAACTATTAGAAGAAGAAGAAGAGTTTGGACTTGATATCCCGCTTTTCACTACCCTTTAAGGAGTCTGAAAGCGGCTAACAATCTCCTTTTCCCTTCCTCCCCCACAACAAACACTATATGAGGTGAGTGGGGCTGAGAGACTTCAGAGAAGTGTGCCTAGCCCAAGGTCACCCAGCAGCTGCATGTGGAGGAGCGGGGAATCGAACCCGGTTCACCAGATTACAAGTCCACCACTCTTAACCACTACACCACACTGGCTCTCAATCCATATTAGGTGGATTTGTATCTAGTTTACTGACCAAATCCAAAGAATTTTCCTTAATGGTTCCTCGTCATCCTGGGGGTGGAAATGACAAGTTGGGTGCTGCAGGGTTCTGCATATTCCCATTGCTGTTCAACATCTTTATAAATGATTTGGATGAAGGAATTGAGGGAATACTCATCAAATTTGCAGATGACACCAAATTAGGAAGGGTTGTTGTTGTTGTTTAGTCGTTTAGTCGTGTCCGACTCTTCGTGACCCCATGGACCAGAGCATGCCAGGTACTTCTGTCTTCCACTGCCTCCCGCAGTTTGGTCAGACTCATGTTTGTGGCTTCGAGAACACTGTCCAACCATCTCGTCCTCTGTTGTCCCCTTCTCCTTGTGCCCTCCATCTTTCCCAACATCAGGGTCTTTTCCAGGGGGTCTTCTCTTCTCATGAGGTGGCCAAAGTATTGGAGCCTTAGCTTCAGGATCTGTTAGGAAGGGTAGCTAATGCAGAATACAGAATCAGGATTCAAAATGCTCTTAACAGATTGGAGACCTAGCCCCAATGTAAGAAAATGAAATTCAACAAGTTCTACACTTACAAATATAAAATGGGTGACATCTGGCTTGCCAGTAGTACCATAAAAAGGATCTAGGGGTCTTGGCAGACAAGCTTAACATGAATCAACAGTGTGATGCAGAAGAAAATGCTATTCTAGGCTGCAGCATGAACAAAAGTATAGTGTCCAGATCAATAGAAGTAATCTTCCTGCTCTATACTCTGCACAGTGCACATTATATTGTGATGCTGCCTCTTGCTTGCCTGGACAGAGGATAAGCAGAGGTGTGTGCATTGAACCATCTTGCTTTTGTGTGACTGCAACTCGCTGTAGAAAGGTCACATTCTTTCCTCTGCTTACTTTTTTCACTCTGGTTGCCCACCACTGGAATAAGGACCCAAGAATGCTGTCTGGAAGGGAATGAGGCCCTTGTTTTGACTTGTGAGGGAGGGGTGGTTCTGTACATTTGAATGATGAAAGCCCAAATAGCTCCAGATGTTATTTCTTTAAAGTTAAATTTAGAACTTCAGATGTGTGCTGCTGTTGCATCAGACCAAAGGACCATCCTGTCTCAGCAGCACCCAACCATATGCCACTTAGACAAATAAGACAAACACAGAAAATGTCTGTACACAAAGGAAGATCCAGTTTTTAGCTGGTGGCAGGAAGTGCAAGGCTGGGCAGGAGATAAGCTGTTTGTTTGTTTGTTGTTGTGTGTCTCCAGATAGCCACACCATAGGGAAGCAAGAGGCATTTCATTGTCATCTTTGCTATCAGACAGAAGATGCAATTAAAAAGGATACCTCCTCAAGGGCGTTCTTAGCTTCATCGCTAACTTGCCAAATGCCTAATGTTCCACAGTGAGTAGTCAACTGACAGTATTAGCTCAGGGAACTCCTTGTTCCTCTCTTTGTGGGCCACCAGTTTGAGAAGTACTGAATGAAAGGCTGCTCTTCCCCCAACACCTTAATGGTCACACAGGAACCAAAATTCTCTTTCATACTAGGGATGGCTGGATCTCTCAAGTTTAGTTTCCTTCAGTTCTTTCCAGTTTAGTTCACCATATTTTTGAATTGTTCGCCATAAAATTCAACAGCATTTTTGTAAGCATTTCATCTATTAAGACACATTTTTGCAAACAGTTCCCCCTCATAAATGCATTTTTGCTTCAGGTTTTCAATCCCTGATCTAACCCAAGGCTTCTTGTGTTCTTAAACCAGCTGAGTAGAAACACAGTACAGGGGTACCTCGGGTTAAGTACTTAATTCGTTCTGGAGGTCCGTTCTTAACCTGAAACTGTTCTTAACCTGAAGCACCACTTTAGCTAATGGGGCCTCCTGCTGCTGCTGCGCCATCCCCTTGCGATTTCTGTTCTCATCCTGAAGCAAAGTTCTTAACCCCAGGTACTATTTCTGGGTTAGGGGAGTCTGTAACCCGAGGTACCACTGTACTATGGTCTTTCAATCGTTAATATTTCAGATCAGTAAATGCCTACCAAGCCTTGGCTAATTTGCCTTCAGTTATATATGTATTTCCTTTTTTTAAAAGACTTTTTTTTTATCTGGGGCTCCAGGAATATTCCAACCCCCCAAGCAGAACAGAACAGCCAAGCGGACGGAGGCGGCGGCGGCGGCTCGAGGGCGCATTCCAAGGGGACGCGCTTTTGGCGGGGCTCCGCGTGTCCATGTCGGGAGAGTCCTCTCGGCGGCGGCTGCGCTGCTCCGCCGGCCCGCCGGCCGGACCTCTTGGGCCGCTGGCCCTCCCGCTCTTCCCCGCTTCGTCGTCCTGCCCTCGGGCGGGCGGGTGGGGAGGAGCCGGCTCCTCCCCGGGGGTGGTCCCGGGACTGGGAGGCCGCGCCGCGCACGCTCCAGAAGCGGAGGGGCCGCTGCTCGGAGCCCGGATCCGGGCGCGGGGATGGGGATGGTGCGTTCCGCGCGGAGCTGCTGGCTGCTGCTGCTGCTCTTCGGGGCGCTGCCTGCGCAGGCCGACCGGCCAGGTGAGTCCGGAGGGGGCGGGCGGGCGAGCGGCGACCCCCTTTTCCTTCCCCTCCTTCCGAGCGTCTCGGCTCTCCTTTGGCCGGCGACCTCCCCGCCCCTCGGCGCGCGCCGAGGAGCGAGAGCCAAGCCTCCCCCTCCCCCTCCCCGATCCTTCCCCGCGGATCCCCTGGACAGAAGCGCCACCCTCTTCTCCCTCTTCCGCTCGGGAACCTTGGCAAGGAAGCCGGGATGCCTCACCCGCGTCCGCCTGTGGAGGGGACTCCACACTCCGGAGATCCTGCGGACACGCGCGCTTTCCACTCTAAGCGGATTCTCCGCCGCTTAAGCAAGCCTTGGTCGGAGCAGCGCCTGGGGAACTTCTTTAGAAGAGAGCAGGGAAATGTTTGGTCAATTATTGCGGGCAGGCAAAAGCTCTTTCTTTCTTTTAAGAATCCCTTCCAAGAAGGCATTCCGAAGCCATTTACAATCTAATAAGTCATATATGAAACCGTTGCACAATTGAAAACAGTTAAAACAATTCAATATATAAAAACAATATAAATATACAAAGTTTAAAATAATATTGGGAGCATGCTCATCAAATTTGCAGATGACACTAAACTGAGAGGGGTAGCTAATGCTGCAAAAGACAGAATCAGAATTCAAAATGACCTTAACAGATTGGAGAACTGGGCCCAAGCTAATGGAAATAATTTCAATAGGGACAAATGTCAGGTTCTGCACTTAGGTGGGGAGAATCAAATACACAAATATAAGGGGTCTTGGTGGACCACAAGCTGAACATGAGTCCACAGATGCAGCAGCAAAAAAAGCTAATTCTATTCTAGGCTGCATCAACAGAAGTCTAGTATCCAGATCAAGGGAAGTCATATTACCACTTGGTCAAAACACACATGGAATACTGTGTCCAGTTCTGGGCACCACAATTTAAGAAGGATGTTGACAAGCTGGAAGGTGTGCAGAGCAGGACGAACAATATGATCCAGGGTTTGGAAACCAAGCCTTGTGAGGAACAGTTGAAGGAGCTGGAAATGTTTAGTATGGAAAAGAGATTGAGAGGAGATAGGATAGCCATCTTCAAATATCTTAAGGGCTGTCACATGGAGGATTAAGTAAGCTTGTTTTCTCCTGTTCCAGAGCTAGGACCTGAACCAATGGCTTCAATTTACAAGAAAGGAGATTCCAACTAAGCATTTGAAAAAAACTTTCTGACCATTAGAGTGGTTTGACAGTGGGACAGTCTCCCTTCGGGGCGTGCAGTGAATTTTTTTGTAGGGGAACAGGGCCAGAGATGCCAGCTTGTGAGGGCAATGGGGTTGGGGTGCCATCGTGACATTGTGATGTCTCATGTGAGCATTGTGCCTCCTTCCTTAAGCCGAGCAAAAGCTTCCTAGGCTTTGGGAAGGAGGCACCAGAGATTAATACTTTAATACTCTAATTTACTGGAAACATGTTGGGGACCAATGTAGTCCCCCTAGTCACTGCTTGGTAGGTTGTGGACTCTCCTTCACTGGAAGCTTTTAAGCAGAGGTTGGTTAAAAAATCTAGCTGAGCTTCCTGCATTGCAGGAGGTTGTACTGGATGACCCTGAGATTCCTTCCAACTCTACATTTCTATGATTCTATAGTATTAAAAATCAGGAACACCTTAGAGGAGGTGTTTGTCTGATGTGCAGTGCAAGGGAGTTCCAAGGAAGTGGACCAGTTCTAGCATCCTCCAGAAGGAATCTTTGGATGGGCTTCACAGGATGCTCTTGCAGTGGCTGGTCGGGGAGGTTGGGGTTGGACGTATTTCCCACCGGTATCTTGGTTCAAAGTTGTATAGGTAAAGGTAAAGGGACCCCGTCGTGGGGATTCGAACCGCCGACCTTCTGATCGGCAAGTCCTAGCCTCTGTGGTTTAACCCACAGCGATATACCAAAAAAGGTGTTCCTAAGCCCTGGTGGATCAGACCAATGGGCCACCAAGTTCAGCACCCTATTTTCCAGAGTGGCCTGTCAGATGATTAGAGAAGTCCAGGAGCTCAGCTTGAATGCAGCCTTCCTCTTTGCTGTTATTCCGCAGCAATTGGTTCCCATAGGGAAGCTGCTGTTTCCGACTGGGGCTTATCCTCTTGACAGTGCCCTTGTTCCTTCTGTGCAGTTGCCTGGGTCTGCTTCCTGGGGGGCTCAAGCTGCTTGGAAGCTCTGCTGTTCAGATCACATTGAAATGTATGGAAGGCATGCCAGTGCAGGGTAGAGTGTCCCCCCTGTATAGCATTTATTCAATAGAGTGTTAGGGCATATGAGAACTCAGTACTTGTTTTTATTTTATTTTTGCCCTTAACTTGCTTTTAACTCTTTATGATATTATTATTTGGTTTTATGTTTTTATATTGTTGTAACTTGCTGTGATATATCTTTATGATACAGCAGTATATAACTATTTTTTTCTATCAATCAATAAAATAAACATGATAACAACCTGTGAAATGCTACATAGTTTGTGAGAGGGAGGGGATTGAGAGAGAGACCTGCCTATATAGTTGTTCATGGCAGAAGTGAGTTTTGATCTGGGGACTTCTAGTTTACAGCTCATTTTCTTGGTCACCATGGTCACCATTTTTTTATTATTTGCTGGTCATTTGACATGCCAGGGCCATAGCTCAGGGACAGAGCATCTGCTTTGCATGCAGAAGGTTCTGTCTCCAATGGCATCTCCTGGTGGGGATGCCTGAAATC
The DNA here is from genome assembly GCF_027172205.1 of Podarcis raffonei. Lineage (NCBI taxonomy): Eukaryota > Metazoa > Chordata > Lepidosauria > Squamata > Lacertidae > Podarcis > Podarcis raffonei. The sequence goes on from NC_070616.1 coordinate 44,791,304, forward strand.
CTGGTCAGTGTGGACCAACAGTCTTACTTGGTATAAGGCAGCTTCCTGTGTTCCTGTGATGGGATAATGGCAGTTTGATTCTTCCACCACCTTCTTTCACCCCCCACCCCCCAACTGCAAAGCACAGGCTTTAAAATGGCATAGATTACAGTTAAGCTCTGTCACTTTACCAACACTTTAAAAGTTTCCTTCCTTCCCTCCTTCTTTCATATCCCACATTTCTTCCACCATGAAACACCATGTTCTTCATGTGGTTCCCAGGGGCTCTCCCATCCAGGCCCTTTAACCTGGAACCTCTTTATCTATTTTATTTATAAATACATTTTTATGCTACTTTGCTGGCCTAGCAAGAACTCCCAAAGCAATTTACATAAAATAACAAATCTTTAAATTCAGTGCTGAATGTAGCCCCCTCCCCATTTTGGCAGGGATAGGCAAGGATCGGCTGACAAATGGTAGCAAATTTTTAAGGTGCCAAATGCAGGCTCTGCTCCCAGAGGAAAAAACGTTAATGTTTGATGTCAGATATGAAGCAGGTGGGCAGGGCTGGGGAAAAACCATCTTGTGGCCCACATTAGGATCCCTGATGGGTCTAACTGAGGTTCCTCACCCTTGTTTGAGGTGCTGTTTTCATGATTATAATATTGGAGGGAGGCCCACCCTATGGATCTGTTTGTATAGGTAGGGTGCATTTTGGAATTTGAAGAGTCCTGCTGGATCAGGCCCATGGGTTATCTAGTCCAGCTTCCTGTTCTCACAGTGGCCAACCAGATGTCTCTGATGGGAAACCCACGAGCAGGACCTGAGCGCAAGTGCCGCCCTCTGCCCACCTGCGGCTCCCAGGAACTGGCATTGAGAAGGATGCTGCCTCCGACTGCGGAGAAGAAGAAGAGTTTGGATTTGATATCCCGCTTTATCACTACCCGAAGGAGTCTGAAAGCGGCTAACATTCTCCTTTCCCTTCCTCCCCCACAACAAACACTCTGTGAGGTGAGTGGGGCTGAGAGACTTCAGAGAAGTGTGACTGGCCCAAGGTCACCCAGCAGCTGCATGTGGAGGAGCAGGGAAGCGAACCCAGTTCCCCAGATTACAAATCTACTGCTCTGAACCACTACACCCCACGGATCCATAAACTTGTCTAATCCTCTTTTAAAGCCACCAAAATTGGTGGCCATCATTGCCTCTTGTGAGAGTAAGTCCCATAGTTTAACCATGAGCTGTGTGAAGAAGGGCTGCCTTTTGTCTGTCCTGAAAGTTCAGTTCTCCATATTTCAACACCATTTTGTGATTTGCTTATTTTTTAAAACTCATAAAAATTCACCAACATTTTACTCTGAATTTCTCTTAATAGAGACCTTTTTATATGCAATTCTGCTTAACACACACTTTTTTGAAAAGCAGTTTTCTCTAATATAATGTATTTTTCATGTTATTTTAATGAATATATGCATTTTTATGCACACCTACCCTAAAATATGTATTTTTGTATGTATTCTTTTGGTTCCAAAATTTGGAGAAGTGCAGCTTTTAGAGGATAGCTGTGTTTCAGTTTGTGCATTATTCTGGAAAGTCCGAGTTAGGTAGGTTTGCCTTTAAATGTAAACTAAATTGATTGCCCCCATTCCTATTCATAGTATAGAACAGGAAGTAGGAAAAGCTCTCATGCCAGCATCTCCTAAATAGACTTGTAATTGCTTAGATGTTTGGACAGATTAAGGACAGAGGAAGTACACATCAAAAACAAAGAGGATGCCTAAAACCAAAACAGATTCAATTAATCTGTTTAGAGAGTTCAGACTTCTTAGATGGGTTTCCTGATCATAGAGTGTGCAGTAAGAGCCCTTTTGAGATGATCAGTCTATAACGGGGTCCTCAAACTACAGTCTGCAGACCACATCTGGCCCACCAGGTTCCTGAACCCGGCCCGCCCAGGCAGAGCCAGCGCTGCCGCCTTATTCCCGATGGAAGGAGGTGCAGGATCACCGCTGCCCCATTTCTCCATTACAAGCTCTGAAACGCGCTTGAAACCAGGGTAACCTCTGAGGGCCTTGCTCATGAACAAACGAGGCGGGCGTTGATCTGATCCGGCTGTGTCGCAGCGCCCCTACCTTGGCAGCCGCCTCTGCCACTTGCGGGTCTCCTCGGAGGAGGAGGCGCCATGCTGAAAGCCCCACAGAGCAGTGTCTGGTGCTGGCCACCATTGCTCCCCAGCCTGCCTTGTTTTGTGGAGTGGGGCGGGTGCTGCTTCTCTTCCTTCTGTTCCGGGCCCCAATCCTCACAGGGGTTCAACCTGGCGGCGGTAGCAACATATTTTATTATTATTTTCCAGAACATTTTCTTTTCCCAGCTCTGTTGAGTCGAGTTCTTTTGCGCCATCTCCCCTTCGGCTGCTTTCGTTTTTCTAGGTTGGGAGCGTTTGGGGAAAGTGAGAGCAGGGGATCCCAGGTGACCGGGGTGGGGGTCAGCTTTCTTCTTTCCCCCTCGAGCTTTAACTCTCTCCCCCTCTCCCCTTCAGCCTGCGATCCCCCTCGCTCTCGGCAATGCTTCCAAGCCCCCTCCCACACTTCCTCTGGGGGAAACGCGGCTCCTTTTCCTGTACTTATGTCTCCAGTCGTGAGCGAGGAGTCCCTGGCTGGATCTCTCTCCCCTTGGAGCCAGGCAGGGCAGGGCTGCCATTTCCCCACCCCTTTTCCCGTGCCTTTTCTTCCTGAGGTAGCAGCGGTAGCAGCAGCAGCCCTCCAGCCTCCCTCCCTCCCTCCCTCCACTGGCTTGTTCCGTGGGAAGGAAGGAGAAAAAGGTGAGCCCGGCCCACCCTCCTTCTCGCTTCCCTTTCTTTGGGAATTGGGAAATAGGAGGAGAGAACAGATCGTGCATGTCCCCACTTTGAGTGCTCCAGGTGAAGTGAGCTTTGGCTGGATCCAGCTGCCGCACTCTCCAGATGTCCTCAGCCTCCTACCCTTTTGCCCTAAGCAAGTTTCCAACCATTGTTCCACCTAGCTCAGTATTGCCTACACTGACTGGCAGCAGTTTCAGATAGGGATCTTTTTGTGCACTGCAAATAAAATATGTGCAGTGTGCATAGGAATTTGTTTTTAAAAAAAATTAAACTATAGTCCGGCCCCCAACAGTGTCTGAGGGACAGTGAACTGGCCCCCTGTTTAAAAAGTTTGAGGACCCCTGGTCTATAAGGATGGGGGGGCGTCTATGATATATTTATGGATGAATAATAAGAGAATGTAATTTACAATTATCCAAAGATCAGCTTGACCTGCACAACATATTTTACTACCCAAGGGAAGGACCCCGCTTCTGCCTACAGAGGCAATTGAATTTTGCTACTGCTTTTTGACTCTCTTTTTGAATCTCTCTGCCTTTTAAACCTCTGCCTTTCTTCTCTGATTCAGTTGCTGAGGAAGCCTGGCATTTTTGCCAGGGAACCCCTGGAAACCGCAGAAGGTTTTGTAAGGTGTTGTAGGGTACAAACTCTGTTCATGTGTGGCAGCCGTTGGGCCTTCTCTAGTCATCATTGGCTGGGAGGATAAGCTTGTCCATCCTGGGTGACCTTCTCATTGACAGAGCCTCAATCCTAGAACCCTGTCTCCATCTCGAGACGGAGCAAAGGCCAAAGTTATTAAAATCAAGGCAGGAATCGTTTTGTTAAGAGCAGCACCTTTTCTGTCCCCACCACCCGGTAGGCCGGTATCAATCCTGCACTTTGGCATAAGCCTTCCCAGGCCCTGCTTCCCTCTTCAATAATGTCTCTTTACCTCAGGGGGTGTCCAGAGAGTTCTGAGTTTGGGTGGGGGGCGGCTGAGTGTTTGGGGAACTGTGTTCCCTCCCAGACACCCAGAGTGCCTTAGCTCCTTCCGGTTCATCATTGGGCAGCATAGCTGGTGCACTAATGCCAATGTCCCATACTGCCTGTGCAGCCTGTGCTATCTGCTTCTCAATGGTAGCACAATGGCCTTCTGTGTGTGCTCCTGCCATTTGCACATGGCCAGAAAAGAAGGCAAACTAGGACATGCGCATGGCAGTGGGCAACTTCAAACCAGCCCCCATTTCCCTGGGTTCTTTAAGCGAACATGGACTGAACAGCCCATCTAATATAGGATGCCTTCAAATGGAAAGCAGACCTTTGTAAAGCAGAACACATGGCCACCCTGTGATCCTGGGACATGTCTTCCTGGAGGGGTCAGAAAGTGGAGACTCCTGGGCCACAGCTGCTGTTCGCATGAGTGTATTTTTGCTAACCAAAAAGCAAAAAAAGTCTAGAGGGTTGGTATTTGTAGCAGCATGTTCTGGCACTAGGGCTTATTTTAGGAATGGGAATTTGGTCCTTCAGCCACCAGCCCCCTCATCCTTTTGCAATATCCATCCAGGAAAGCTAGTTTTTGTCAGAGACCAGGCTGAGAAGTACTGCTCTGATGAGGAATGGTGGGAGCCTCCCCCTCCTCCTGCTCCTGACCAGGATCCTGAAGCTGCCCAGGAGCAGTGGAACAGTATAGATTTAGAACCGTGGTTTGCAGAGGCACATAGTTCTGAAGACAAAAGTTGGCACGAACTGGGGGGTGAACAGCTAGGAGAAGAAGAACTGGGAGAGAGGGAGTCAACCGACTCGGCAGCCCAGAAAGCAAAGTGGTTGCAAGATCGGGTTGCAAGGCGCAAAAGTGACTAGGGGGGAAGTGGGTGGAATCCTTAATTGGGAACACCACCATTCCGAAAATGGTTGCTTTCTTCTTTTGCTGTGATCATTAAAGACTCTTTAAATGGTAAGCGACCCTTCTCTTTGTCCTGCTTATATACGGCCAAAGGTGGGAAGGAAGCTGAGTCCCCAAAGCCTGACAGTTTTTGACCAGAGTCTTACAGTCTTGGTTGAAGGCCAAATGTCAGTGCTGGTTTTTGTAACCTGGACTTATCCTTTCAACTGCCTGAGAGCCATGCTAGAAATATTTGTCTGCTAGCTGTGTTTGCTGAGCCACAGTTTGGCCATCAACACCCTAAGGCAGTCTTCATCAAGGTGTTCTCCAGATGTTTGGACTACATCTGCCTTCCTCCTTGACTGTTGACCATGCTGACTGGGACTTGAGAGACAATGGCGTGGGATCACGCAAGACTAATTTACATATGCTGACACGGAAGGTAAAACAAAAACAAAATACAGTGTCTAGTTGGAAATAATTATTTAAGTTCAGCATAAGTTTGGAATAATGCATAATCATATATAAAGACCTGAGGCACAGGATTGTTTTTTTAAAATAAAATGAAAGGCCATGGAAATCTCTTAATTTGATCCTGCTTAATTTGATACACTGTTAAATAACAGAGCTGGAAGTCCAGAATTTTTTTAAATAACAGCTGACAAACCGCCAGGTATGTGGCATGTTCCAACAAAATCTTCACCAGGAACTAGATTTAAAGGGAGTCTCAGTTAGCAGTCTGTCTGTATAAATTGTCCATGTGTTGTTGACTTGTGATTAAAATGATTCCACTCCTTCTGGGCACAAGTGGGACCTGTACTGATTGCAGAGCCATGTGTGCCCGGGGCAATGGATGCAAAATCATCATCATTCCCTTTGCTTCTCTCTGCCAACAATTCTGCACTGGCTTTGGGTGTCTGTTCCCAGAGAACAGTTGCCTGTGGCAAGCACAAGCTTTACCCCTTGCACTTCAGCTGATGAGTGGGAGTTAAAGGCTGTTCCGTTTGGCTGTGTGCACCTGTTTGCTGCAGGCAGTTGGTGTGCACAGCCAAGGAAAGCCTGTAAAACACACTTCCCAAAGCTTAGGGGGGAGCAGGAAAAGGAAAGGTGCTTTGGCAGTCTTCTGATTGGTGCCTCCCAAAGAGCCGAGCACAGACGTAGCAATGTCCCTTGTGCCCGCTGGGTTGAAATAGAAATTAACTTTGACACAAATAAACTACAGCATGAATGAACTTGGAATGCTGAATTTCCTTGGCAAATCACACTCCTTAAAAGAGGAAAAGGTTCTTACTCTTACCAAATATTAAAATTAAATATCTGAAGAAGCTTATACCCAGAACAAACTTTGTTGGCCTCTAAGGTGCTACTGTACAATTTTTTTATTTACTTTGACTGCGGCAGTGTAGGCAGGGCCATGTTGCTCTATAGCCTCACAGGGCTGAGCGGGAGGGGCAATGCTGTGGGCACAGCAGTGAGCGATGCCACCCCACTCATGCTCCCCCCGCCATAGCTGGTGAGCCACAGGTTCCCTGTCCGTCCTGCAGAACATTAAAGGTAAGAATAAGGGACTGGCATTGTAGGTATAACATACGAATCCCAGTGCTGAGGGACAAGTTTTGACTACCGTATTTTTTGCCCCATAGGACACACTTTTCCCCCTCCAAAAATGAAGGGGAAATGTGTGTGCGTCCTATGGGGCGAATGCAGGCTTTCGCTGAAGCCTGGAGAGCGAGAGGAGTCGGTGCGCACCGACCCCTCTAGCTCTCCAGGCTTCAGGAAGCTCTCCGCAAGGCGCGGGAGCCCTGCGCTGGGCTCCCGCAGCTTGCGGAGAGTTGCCTGCATGCCGAAGGCTGGGCGTGCTGAGCTCAGCGCGCCCAGACTTTGCGCAGCTCTCCGCAAGGTGCGGGAGCCCGGCGCTGGGCTCCCGTGGCTTGCGGAGAGTTTCCTATTCTGGGGGCTGGGGTCGGGGGGGAAAAATAATTTCCCCCCCTTTATTTCCCCCCCAAAAAACTAGGTGCGCCTTATGGGACGGTGCGTTCTATAGGGCGAAAAATACGGTACATCTTTCACAGAGCTGCATGACACTGCTTCCACATTAACCATGGGGGTAGGAATGGACCTCCAGATTTATGTTGAAACATAGTAAACTGCTTAAAATAACTTTTTGTATACTTTAGTATATACTTATGTATATACTTCAATCAAGCAGTTTCTGAAATAAATAGTTAATGAATAAAGCAGTTAATGAAACAGTTTCTGAAATAAATAAAAGAAATAGGGCTGCTTAAGCCAAGGCAAACCCGGTAAGTAAGATTAATTTATTATGTGCCCCAGGTGACTGTAATTAAAATGTGCAAATGAGAGATGAATCACTTCATCTACACTTGGCAGACTTACTGCTTTGCTTGGAGCAATTTGCTGTGAATATCTATAGAGATTTTCACCAAATCTGCATTAGCCGGAGCCGCTTAGCACCAACCTAGTGATCCCTCCACGTTGCAAATGCTTTGAATATGTTGTAATTGCAGAAGCTCCGCTTCTGCAAGGTGGGCTGGTGTCTATTGCTGCCATGTTCCAGATGGACAGTTCTCTGTGTGCAAGCAGGATTGCAGAAGCAGGGGGAGAAGTCAAAACAGGTGCAATGTGGGGCAGCTGAGTGGACTGCTCGCGTGAGTGTTTGGGAGTGTTTGGGAGGACCGCTCCCTTTTCTGCCAACTCCATCCGGCCTAGGGGGCGGGGCCTGCACTCACTGCCACAGCATAAGAGGCCTGAGAGAGGCCTCCGGGACACGGCTGCTGCTGCTGCTGCTTGTGTGAGTGCTGGGAAGACCGCTCCCTCTCCTGCCAACTCCATCCGGCCTAGGGGGCGGGGCCTGCACTCACTGCCACAGCATAAGAGGCCTGAGAGAGGCCTCCGGGACACGGCTACTGCTGCTGCTGCTTGTGTGAGTGCTGGGAAGACCGCTCCCTCTCCTGCCAACTCCATCCGGCCTAGGGGGCGGGGCCTGCACTACCACTACAGTTTAGAGGCCTGAGCAGCTACCGGCAGCAATGGACAAAATGGTTTTAAATGTTTTAACCGCTTTTAATTTGCAGCACCTTAAATGGTGGTTGTTGTTTTTTATAATATTATATTATTTCATTATTTTATTTTTGCTTGGGGTGGGATAAGCATTTAGTCAGCACTATTGTTTCTTGTTTGTTTTGTTTTGTTTTATTATTATTATTATTCTGTTAAATTATTATATAGTTTGTATTTTGCTTTTTAAGGGGAAGGGTCATGGCTGCCTGGGAGTGGGCCTCAGCCAATAGATTGGGTGGGGCAGGTTCCACAGGGGGGGATGTATTGGGACACCCGATCTCAGTGATCACGGGCAGGAGGAGGAGTTATGCTAAGACCAGACCATGTCATTACCGAGGAGGCTGGTTTAGTCGTTGTTTGAGGACTATCCCTGCCTCCAGGTCTGGTCCTGACCGGAAGGATACAGTAATCAGCAAGGGAAACCCACATGACCTGAAAGTGTTGCTGTGCAATGCCAGGTCAATGATGAATAAAACCACTGCCATCCACGACCTGATTGTGGATGGAGGATTTGACCTGGCATGTGTGACAGAGACCTGGTTGGATGAAGCAGATGGGCCTGTCCTTGCCGCTGCTTGCCCACCAGGTTTCTCTTACGCACAGCAACCCAGGTCATGTGGGCGGGGAGGGGGGGTTGCAGTGATTTTTAGGAAGTCATTAGTCTGCACCAGGCGTCCTATTGGGAAGACCCAGTTTTCTGAGTGCATGTTCTGGAAGTTGGGCAATAGGGGCAGTACAGGATTCCTACTGGTGTACCGACCTCCCCGCTGCACCAAGGATTCCCTGCCCGAGCTGCTTCAGGTCGTGGCGGATATGCTCCTGGAGACACCTAGCTTGGTTGTCCTGGGGGATTTTAACATCCATGCCGACACGACCTTACAAGGGGCCGCTCGGGACTTCGTGGAAAGCATGGCCTCCATGGGGCTGTCCCTGAATAAGTTTGGCCCAACTCATAGCCGTGGACATGCCTTAGACTTGGTGTTCACCTCTATGGATGTTGGTGATCTGACACTAACTAAAAGCGAAACAAAAGAAGTGCCATGGTCAGATCACTTCCTGGTGCAACTGGACTTCTCCGCAACCCTTCCCCTCTGCAGGGAGGTGGGACCGATTCGGATGGTCCGCCCCCGCCACTTAATGGATCCAATTGGCTTCCAGAGAGTGGTAGGGGATGCTTTATCCCAAGCTGATGGCCTTTCAGCTGATTCCCTGGTGGCACGCTGGAATGCGGAGTTAACCAGGGCTATTGACTGGCTCCGAAGCGCCCTCTCCGATTGCATGGAGCCCGGACAGCCCCGTGGTTTTCCCCGGAGCTGAGGGTGATGAAACAATCGTTGAGACGGCTAGAGCGCCGGTGGCGGAAAACTCATTCTGAATCAGACCGGACACGGGTTAGAGCTCAACGTCGAGCCTACCAAGTGGCAATGGCAACGGCGAAGAGGGCCTTCTTCGCCGCCTCCATTGCATCTGCAGAAAACAGCAGCAGGAGACTTTTTCAAGTGGTTCGCAATCTATCGGAACCACCTGTACCACCGGGGCCTGGTAGGGACCCCAAGATCTCCTGCAATGCTTTTGCAAAGTTTTTTGCAGATAAAATCGCTCAGATTCAGAAGGAGGTAGACTCCACCGTGGGAGCAGGGCCAGGGCGGGAGAGTGCTAGAGTTCTGTCTGGTCCTGTTATATGGGATCAATTCCAATCTGTTACCTCCGAGGATGTGGACAGGCTGCTTGGACAAGTGAAACCAACCACCTGTCTCCTTGATCCTTGCCCATCCTGGCTGATAAAAGCAAGCCGGGAAGGGCTGGGCGATGGGCTCTGCGGGGTGGTGAATGCTTCCCTCTGTGAGGGAGCCTTCCCAGACCCGCTGAAAGAGGCGGTCATTAAACCGCTTCTTAAAAAAACATCTTTAGACCCGGCCAATTTGGCCAACTATCGCCCAGTCTCAAATCTGCCATTCTTGGGCAAGGTGATTGAGCGGGTGGTTGCTGAACAACTCCAAGCACGCCTGGAGGAAACGGACCATTTGGATCCCTTCCAATCAGGATTCAGGCCTCACCATGGGACTGAAACTGCCTTGGTCGCGCTGGTTGATGATCTCCGGCGGGCTAGGGACAAAGGTGAGAGCTGTTTCCTAGTTCTGCTGGATCTCTCAGCGGCCTTTGACACCATCGACCATAACATCCTTCTGGACCGTCTAGAGGGGCTGGGAGCTGGGGGCACTGTCATACAGTGGTTCCGCTCCTTCCTCCTGGGCCGTGTCCAGAAAGTGGTGGTGGGGGATGAGTGTTCAGACCCCTGGGCTCTCACTTGTGGGGTGCCTCAGGGTTCTGTCCTCCCCCCCATGCTTTTTAATATCTATATGAAGCCACTGGGAGAGATCATCAGGGGGTTTGGACTGGGTGTTCATCAGTATGCAGATGACACCCAGCTCTACCTCTCCTTTAAATCAGAACCAGTGAAGGCGGTGAAGGTCCTGTGTGAGTGCCTGGACGCGGTTGGAGGATGGATGGCGGCTAACAGATTGAGGTTGAATCCTGACAAGACAGAAGTACTGTTTTTGGGGGACAGGGAGCGGGTTGATGTGGGGGATTCCCTGGTCTTGAATGGGGTAACTGTGCCCCTGAACGACCAGGTGCGCAGCCTGGGAGTCATTTTGGACTCACAGCTGTCCATGGAGACGCAGGTTAACTCTGTGTCCAGGGCAGCTGTCTACCAGCTCCACCTGGTACGCAGGCTAAGACCCTACCTGCCCGCGAACTGTCTCGCCAGAGTGGTGCATGCTCTAGTTATCTCACGCTTGGACTACTGCAACGCGCTCTACGTGGGGCTACCTTTGAAGGTGACCCGGAAACTGCAATTAATCCAGAATGCGGCAGCTAGACTGGTGACTGGGAGTGGCCGCCGGGACCACATAACACCGGTTCTGAGAGATCTGCATTGGCTCCCAGTACGTTTCCGAGCACGATTCAAAGTGTTGGTGCTGACCTTTAAAGCCCTAAACGGCCTCGGTCCTGTATACCTGAAGGAGCGTCTCCACCCCCATCGTTCAGCCCGGACACTGAGATCCAGCGCCAAGGGCCTTCTGGCGGTTCCCTCATTGCGAGAAGTGAGGCTACAGGGAACCAGACAGAGGGCCTTCTCGGTAGTGGCGCCCGCCCTGTGGAACGCCCTCCCATCAGATGTCAAAGAGATAAATAATTACCTGAGATTCAGAAGACATCTTAAGGCAGCCCTGTTCAGGGAAGTTTTTAATATGTAACGCTGTACTGTTTTTAACACTGATTGGGAGCCGCCCAGAGTGGCTGGGGAAACTCAGCCAGATGGGCGGGGTATAAATAATAAATTATTATTATTATATTATTATAAAATAGGGTCGGGATGTTGAAGACAGTGCTTGGGGGGGGAGAGAGGAAGCTGAACAAGTGCAATGAGAACTGGTCCTTAGGGAAGTTAATCATGACAGTGTTGTGGACTCACCAACCTTCCAACTTGAACCATACATTTTTATTATAATAGCTACAGCATTATTTTTCTCATGCATGTAGTTAAATTGTACTTAATAAGGAAAAGTAATCTCTAATACACCTCCTTAGTACCTGCAAATGTTACTGTTCAGTAGCAGTTTCCCTCAGCTTTGCTGGTGAAAATGCTGAGTGCTGAAATCCTGGTATGTTTTTGAGACTTGGATTAACGTGAGACTTGGATGTGACATGCTTTAAAGAGTGAAGGACACAATTTCATCTGAACGTAACAAAGTGGAAATGTGGGCTTCAAGTTCAGTGTAGTTCTTTGCACTCTGAGGTCCAAACTGCAGGTTACGTATAATTCCTTCTAATTTTTCCTTGAAGATCTCCTTTTCTTTTCTTTTTTGAATGAAAAGCAGATTCTCCAGGCTGCAACCCTGAGTGGAGGAAGTGTTAGATGTGGCTAGTTGCTGTTCACTAGCAAAGATGCTGGATATACTGAACAGGGCTACAGAGAGGCAGGTACCTGTGATATCAATATAGAGCACACATAAACAGCATGCGCTCCAGACTCTAAGCTTTCATTAAAAATAAAAAACAAAGTAGGTCTCTGGTCTTCCTAAAATAAAAGTTATGAAGCAAAATGTCCACGTACCCCTTTCAGCAATTTCCATGGGATGAGCCAGCCTGACCGCTCCCTGTTTCAGTGTTTTTAGCTGTGGCTCTTTTGGCTTTAGACCACTTGCTTTGTTATTTCAAGTATTTATAGCCCTCTCTTCACCTCAAGACCCCAGGGTGGGGCAAAGAAGTATATTAAAACCACAATGAACACAATTTAAAGAGCAACAACACCAGAGTAAAGCAAGACCTATATTAAATCAGCACCAGTAAAATCATGAATACACAGTGGAAGTGAGGAACATGTTTAAGGATTTAGATTTGGTGGACAGAGTGCCTGAAGAACTATGGATGGAGGCTCGTAACATTATATAGGAGGCAGCAACTAAAACCATCCCAACGAAAAGGAAATGCAAGAAAGCAAAGTGGCTGTCCAGTGAGGCCTTGCAAATAGCGGAGGCGAGAAGGCAAGCAAAATGCGAGGGAGATAGTGAAAGATACAGGAAATTGAATGCAGATTTCCAAAGAATAGCAAGGAGAGACAAGAAGGCCTTCTTAAACGAGCAATGCAAAGAAATAGAGGAAAACAATAGAATGGGAAAAACCAGAGATCTGTTCAAGAAAATTGGAGATATGAAAGGAACATTTCGTACAAAGATTACCATAATAATATGAGTGGAATAGCAGAAAAAGAAAAGAAGAAGCTTGAAAAGTGTGAGGAGGAGGCAAAGAGCCAAATAAGTTCTGTAATTCTTCCGAATGAAATCGTACTTAGGTGTAATGAGGCAACCCATAGCATGAGTGTTCATATTGAGTAAAAAAAAACAAAGGGCACAATTTGGCTGCAAATACTTGTGGTGCAGCAGATCCCTGGGTGACCTTAATTTCATGTGTTAGCTTATCCAAGGAAAAGAACCCCGGCACTCGATCCCAGAAAACAAAAACAAAATGACCCCCAGAACGTATCTGAGTAAGTGCCCTTGGAGTCATTTCTGATGGTTTCCTGTGGAGACAAATGACTGTTAAACCTGTTTCAGCCTGTGGCATCCATGTGCTGATCTTAAAGCCATCAAATTTGTGCCCAACAGCTGTCTTAAGGTTCAATTAGTCCTCTTGCTGCAGTTACTCAGGGACCTGTGGATAAGCTATCTGGTTTCACTGACTTTATCAATTTGGCAGTGTTTTAATCCATTAACATTTCCCTGTATCTTTCTAGGTTTTCAGCCATTATCTCAGCTGTCTGCTTACGAAATTATTGTCCCCAAGAGGATAACAAGAAAACACCGCGATGTGCTGACATCCAGGGTAGCAGAGGTATTTCAGAGCAGGATTTCATCATCAGCATGTTGCTTTCTGCTTTTTGTACACATCATCTGGAAGCAGCTGTGAAATAATTAAGCATGGATGTGCTTCCTGAATGGTACAGCTGCCGAGGGTTCAGGGCAGCCTAGGACTAAACTGTGTGTGTGTGTGTGTGTGTGTGTGTGTGTGAGAGAGAGAGAGAGAGAGAGAGAGAGCTGCATATTTGTTGCAGAAGCTTGTTGTGAGCAGCACCTATTGTCTAATGTTTGTGAAGTCAACAGTACACAGGGCTGAGACATTTGGCTGAATGAGGTGAAGAGCACATGGTGCTCCCTCTCCCTACATCATGGTGCATAACTGATCAAGTTATTTTGGCAACTGAGGCAGAAAAACTTACAAGGGCCTCCTCACCCACCACTGTCAAAATGCAACAACTTTTGAAAAAATAACCTAAAAATGTGGTTCCCCATACCTGACATACAAAGCCAGTTGATGGTTTTGCAACTATTTCATTAAATAAAGAGAAAATGCACCAAAAGCTGAGCATTCAGAGAGAAAAACATAGACAGGGTGCTACTATGTCTTGCAGAGCAATTTCAATCAGATTTTTGTTGGTCTTGCTTAGTGGGTTTTAGTGGGAAAGTGCATTTTCTCTGCTGATATTATTATCCTTTTAATTTGTGGTTGTTACACTATGATTTTTATATTGCTGACAGTGTTGTTATTTTTCATGTTATGATTTTCATGGATGTAAACTGCTTTGTGTAATGTGTATGTATGGAAAGGGTAGGTGATGCACCTCCACCATACACATAAGGGTGTATTTGCTAGGCGGGGGGTGGACAGGACTGGGAATCTCTGGATTGTTCGGAACATGTTGATTATTAATTGAGGATTCCCAGAGAGGTTGCTTGATTATTCCTTCTTCTTTTGAGGATGAACTATCTTTTGAAGTTGATGTTGAAGGAACAAAGTATACACTTGAACTAGAAAAAAACAAGTAAGTGACTCATTTCCAGCTGCACTGGGCTGTTTTCCTTCCTCCTGGTTATTCTGAGTTTAAATTGGTCTGTTTGGCTCTTTTCCCTGGTTCTGAAAGTGACCTGTACAGGGCTTAGTCTACAGCATGGGTAGGCAAACTAAGGCCCAGGGGCCGGATGTGGCCCAATCACCTTCTCAATCTGGCCCTCGGATAGTCCGGGAATCAGCGTGTTTTTACATGAGCTCAGGGTTATTTGTGGGGCATAGGAATTTGTTCATTCCCCCCCCCAAAAAATATAGTCCGGCCCCCCACAAGGTCTGAGGCTTCAACCCCCTGTTGAGGTTTCAAACCCCTGTTGAAAAAGGTTGCTGACCCCTGGTCTACAGGTTACTTGAGAGCCCTCCAGAGGAAACAACTGGTTGATTTGATTTCTCTGCCCGCCCCCTCGGCTTCCATACTAAACACCAGCAAAGCACTTTTGGCTTCGCCATCATGGTGACATGCCAGCTTATTTCTGATAAAGAAAGCAACTTTCCTTAAAGGTTATTAATCTGTTCATGTGGTTCGCAATAGGCCATTTGTTGTAATGTATATTATAAAAGGGGGGGGGGACACAGCTACATCAAATGTGTGTGATCCCTCTCCATTCATAGTGAAATGCACTGATATTTCTCCAGCTGCTGCTTTTTGTTTAAAAAAATCTTTATGATTTCATTTAGAATATACCATAATTGCAAGGATAGAATTATAAAAGCAACAGTTCTCCCCCCCTTCTGATTCCATGTTCTCACAGCCTTCTGTTTGCAAATCTTTACTTTTTCCTCATTCTTCTTCCAGGTCCAGTTCTGTGAAAGCACTTATTTTTTCAAAAGTTTTAAAAAGCCTCATTTATTATTTTTATAATGTTTTGTTTATTTTCTGAAAGAGGGTTGTTTGGTAGTGATAAAAAGAAAAGAGGGGAGTTTATAACTAATCCTGGTTTTAATGAGTTATCATTACTGTTCGTTCCTGATTAAGCATGAGGTCTAAGAACATTCTTAATTTTCAACTTTCAAATTTTGCTTAAGTAAAATGCTGTACTCTTTTGCTTATATTTCAAAGCTGTCTTGGGAGGGTTTGAAAAACAAGACTCTGAAGGCAGGGGAGGGGGTTCAGGTGGTTTAGCAGACTGGCTTTTGAACCTGCCTTTCCTTGTTCCCTTCCAACTTTGCAGCTCAACATTGCTGGTTCCGCATTTTTTCCTTAATCTTTACAACAATTGTTGCCTAATGCGTTTCTTCCCATAATTCCCTCTCCAATTCCTCCAGAGCCCTTGTGCCCAAAGACTTCAAAGTTTATACTTACAATGCTGACGGCTCGCTGCATTCTGAGATTCTGGATCTCAAGGTATGTTTTCCTTTCAAATACATTTCTTGGGAGCCTGCCTCTCCATCCTGCTGGGCTGGCATCTGGAGGAGTAAAGTAGCAAAGATTTTCCAGGCACAAGTGGGAGCCAAGGGCAAATGAGTTCAATTGCCTGAGATGTAGGAATAGGGCTGAGGGTTGCTGTGTCTGCAAGAGTGGTATTGGGGGTTGGATGTTTGAACACCCTACCTGAATGTAGAAAAATACCACTGCAAGGTAAAGGCTAGTCTTGTCTTGAACTTTATTACGGTCACAGACCAGGATAAAAAACAAACAAACATATAAATAAAATAGCAGTTAGGATTTTTTTTAACTGATAAATGTTGGAGCAAATAAGGACAAGGAAACAAGCATAGGATAAAACATCTGAATAAAATACAAGATTAAACACGGATAATGGATGGATAAAAACTGATAATTAAAACAGATAAAAACTAAAAACAAATAAAAACATGCAGTTAAAACAACTGTAAGAGCGTAAGAACTAAAAGACTCGCAGTTAAAACAACTATAAGAGGCTGCAGAGTAGAAGCCTCTGAAATAGGGGACACTCACAGCATTAGAAACTGATGTGCAAATATGGTTAAAACAGACAATTAAAACAATGTACAACAATACATTTAGACACAATGTGCAACAATAAACTATCCCAGGGAGTTGCCTCAGAGTCCATGGAACCGAGTTTGGGGATTTTCATGCCGGACTATTTTGAGTTGGGCAATGGTCTGCGTCTACAGATTTGCACACATCCAGGTCTTCTTTTGGTCTTTGCCTAACAGCAAAAGGTCAAATTTTTGCTTTTGCGGGAGGTTGGCGAGCCTCACCAGTAGGGGATCAATGAACTTACTGCGTGCTATGGAGCCCAATGGCGTCCGGCACACTTCTCTGCGCGGCTCTGGTCTTCCCCCAGGGACCTTTGACTCAGCAGCACGTAAACACAGCGGAACAGAAGCAGGAACGTCGTTCGTGTGAGGGCAATAACTCAGGCTGGATGCAGCAGTCTCCTTATCTATGTTTTACGTCTTTATTCCTTAGCAAAACACAATAGCTATAAATTTCCCGGCGACAGAGCGCACATCTTGCTGCTCTCTCCACGGAGCAAACACACACACTGACAGAACACAGGAAACCACTCCCCTCAGTGTTCTAAACCCCGCCTCAAAATGTGAGACGTCACTCAGAACTCTTAACCCTGTGAGTTCTGAGCCTCTCTCCACACCCCCTCTCGAATCATATTTTGAGAGGACTTCTGAGTGTTCAACACCTTCCCCATTGCCTTCCGCCCCTTCCTGGCATCGTTGTTAGGCACCTGTTGAACTTCCTCACAAATCTCAGGTTCGCACTGTGCGAAACCAACCCACGCATTTGTGGCCTGAAACCTCTCAGGTGGAATTCCCTTTGTAGCCCGCGATGACCGCCTGGGCACAAACTGGGGTGCTCCTTCTGACCCACTGGCACTGGCGCCGACTCCATGGGGCCTGAGGGGGCTCGAGCCCCCTCAATAATTTGTTTGGGGGGGCTCAGCCCCCCCAATAATCTCAGGCGCCCCTCCAGCAGAGCGCCGCCGCCGTCCCCCACCTCCTCCCCACCTGCTCCCTCTCCAGCCAGCCAGCCAGCCGCGCGCCCTAGCCGGAGAGCCCCGCGAGATTAGGGAATCCCCGGGCGGGGGCTCCTGCCTCGCTGCTTCGCGAGAACAGGGGAATCCCAACCGGCCACGCCTCCCAGCCAGCCAATCGGCTGGCTGGGGGGCGTGGCTTGCCCTATTTAGGGCCGGAGCAGAGGGGGCTCGCCCTCTCTTCTCCGGCTAGCCCCCACGTTTCCCAGCTGATCCTGTCGTCGTTGGTGCCTTTTTCCTTCTATCACGTGGAGCTTAAGCGCAGCAGGCGCTGATCCTTCCGGGCAAAGCTGCAGCTGCTGTTTGCATTTTGAGCTGAAATCACTAAAGGAAATTTAATTCCTTCTGGAGTCCGAGCTCCACTTCAACTGCTAGCTTTCTGGGGCTGAAATCACTTGCAGCGCAGCTTCAGTTGCAAGCTTTCCCGGGCGGAAATCACTCGCAGCACAGGGGTGGGCTTTATTCTCATAGGTCCTTTTGTCTGAAAGTGGCTGCTTGGAATAGTTCAGCGCAGCTTTTCTCCACATCGGCTTAAGAGAGGTAAAGCCGACAGTAGCAGCTGCATCGTTGCCGGGTGAGACGCGTCCTTGTATTGTGGTATTGTGCACTGGCTGCCTCTGCGCCAAGGATCACACGTGAGTAGAAAAATCTGGGAGAGTCCAGGGGATCCTTTAGCAGCACGCCGGCTGTGAGAAGGGGCGGCGGGGTTGCTTAGTAACGATCTCTTCCTGATAGCCCTTTAAGGAGCCACGTGACCAGGGGGACGGCCGCCATCTTAATAGGGGCAATTTTTGTGGGAATATTCCTTTAAATCAGTACAGGTCTTCGACTTGAAGCATTGAAAAGGGGAGTGAGGTGTGTGCCTGGTGTGTATTGTGTAGTGTGATTTGATTTGCCGGCTCCCACAGGGTGCTGTGGGGGGGGAGCTTTTCTTCAGTGCGCCCGGGTTGAGGCTTATTGTTTCAGACACAGAGGCAGGACGCTGGCAGCCAGGAACAGGAAGTTGATAGCTGTGTTGCTTGGTAACCAGGAAGTTGCGGTCGCCATTTTGAGCTAACCACGTGGTTTGGCCCGGCGGCCATTTTAGGTGAGGCACTCTGTTGTGGGAATTGGATACTCAGTGCTCAGTGTGAGTGCTTCTGCTGTTTATTTCTCTAAAGCTAAGCACAGGAGGCCGATTTTCATAACCTTTAGGCTTTATAAGTGACAATATAGCTCAATTGGTGGATTGGAAGAGAACAAGTTATTTAAGTTAAGCATTTTAAGAGCTCATAGAGGTTTGACTCTGAGTGTTATTATATTAAAGCGCTTTAATTAGGGCTTTAGCGCTCCAAGGATATATATGCAACCCTGAAATATAATAAATTTGATTGCTTTAATAAGTGCTTGCAGTAGTCAACTTATTGCTTGATTCCAGTTGTATTTAAACTTATCGAGTGTGGATTCATTTTGGTAATTTAATTCATTTGGTTGGAACTTTAAATTCATTTTGGTTGACTAAGAGAAAGGGAAGATCAATTGCTGCTGGATTCTGATTGTATATCAATTTAATTTAATTGGTGATTAGATTCATTTGGTTGATTTAAGTCCTTTGGTTAGTTAATTACCTCATTGCCTTAGTGTGTTGTTAAGAAACAGTATTTATTATTGCAGGCCAATTTAATTACTTAATTCCGTTTAAATTAATTGGAAGTTGGTTCATTAGGCCAACTCATTTTATTTAGTGGTTACTTTAAATTTATTTGCTTGATCAGGAGCAAGGGCAGTTACTGCCCCCTGCCTACAGTACCCACCCCTTCTGTTTAAAAAACAGTTGAACGCATTATATATATATATAAATAAAATAATAATAATAATATTCAAAATAAGATAAAATAAATTTTGCTAGTTGGATTTAATTTCAGAAGGAATCAAGGGATTTAAGTGCATAAGTGATTTAATTGCTGGGGATTTTAATTGCATAAGGTTCTGCATAAGGTAGAGGCCATATAGATTATTGCAATTAATTCACTTTCGTGGTTCTTATTGGCGGAATTTGTCCTGCTTTGCCTCAGTGCCGAGTAGAGTGGAGGTTTGGGACTGCAATTTGAATGCTGTAAATAACTCTACGTGAATTTTGCTGAGGGGGCACAGTGCCTGGTTTAGCGGTGATTCTTGGCACTGGCTACTAAGCCTCTCATTCCTCCCTCTAGCTAAAAAATTATAGCCTGCAAGCAAATAAGGGTTCTTACACTGGGAATTTGTTGCCTTAATTAACAAATAAAGGTTCTCTTTCACTAGGAATTTGTTGCTTCATTAATTGATTTGGGGAAATTTTAAGTAGAGCCTTTTGGATAGAAACACAATTCTAGATATAGTTAGAGAACTAATAATAGCATATTCATTAATAATAATAATAATAATAATAATAATAATAATAATAATCTGGGCCTGAGCTAGCGTTAACGGGATTTGAGTCACAGCTACCGGGGTACGTTTTATTGGAATAGGCGCTGTTTAATCCTAAAGAGTAAGGTTACAGCTAAGTCAGGGCGAGATTGACTCAGCTGTCACAGCCAGCAATTTTAATTTTAAGTGGAACCTTACCCAGTGCTGACAATTCTGAGCTGGCTTGGCCGGTGCCACAGTTTAGGAACAGTGGGTCAGTGTAGATAATACTGAGCTTGGCCATCCAGCCTAGCCAGCTTCTACGTTGTGGCCGTCCCCGTCCCCTATATTTTATTCGTTTACTTTAGTCTCAGTGTATTGTGAATTAAGTTTGCAATGGATAAATTTGTAACCAAAAAGGCACGCTTGGAAGTTGATGATACTGTAAGTCAACCTCCGACAATAATTGTGTCGTCAATTGCTGCGTTGTCTTCATCCGAGAACCGTTCACAGCCGAAACCTGGACAATCCGGTAAGGGAAGATCATTTCAGAAGTCTTGGTTGATCAAATATACATGGCTAGAATATGAAGAATGTACCAAAAAAGTTTTTTGCAAAACCTGCAAAGAGGCAGATGCTAAAAATCTATTACAATTTTCTTCAAAAAAAGAAGATGCATTTATTTCCATAGGGTTTTCTAACTGGAAAAAGGCTTTGGAAAAATTCCGTCTTCATGAAAATACGTTTACGCATAAAGAAGGTGTTCTGAAACTAAATTCCATCACTAACCGAAGTGTGGCCTCCCAATTGAATGAACAGTTACATAGTGATATGAAGAAAGGCCGTTTAGCTCTTGAGACAATTTTTACTACCGTGCTATTTTTATGCCGACAAGGACTAGCAATTAGAGGGCACGAAGATGTAAACTCAAATTTTTTTCAATTGTTGGAACTCCGAAAGAATGACGTACCTGAGTTAAAAGATTGGTTTGGGCGTTCTGGGTATAAGTGGACGTCCCACGATATTCAAAACGAGATCATTGATCTACTAGGAAAGTCTGTGTTGAGAAAAGTATTGGCTTCAATCAAGAAGACTGAACATTTTTCTATTATTGTTGACGAAACAAGTGATTCTTCGCTTCACGAACAAGTGTCATTTTGTATTCGTACTGTCGATGATGATTCCTTAATTATCAACGAAGACTTTATTGGCTTATACGAGACCCCCAACACTGAATCACAAACTCTGTTTAGTATTTTAAAAGACGTATTTGCTCGTTTTGATTTGTCAATGGATAACTTAAGAGGACAGTGCTATGATGGTGCCTCGAATATGAGAGGCAAGTTCAAAGGACTTAAAAAGTTAGTTTTGGATATACAACCAAAAGCACGTTATGTGCACTGCACTGCTCACAGTTTAAACTTGGCAGTTGTAGACAGTCTCCGCCATCTTACGTCTATGAGGGATATTATGGCCTTAGCCAAGGACTTAATAAACACCGTAAGGGAATCCAACAAAAGGATGGAACTTTTCAGAAGCATACGCTGTGATAGGGCCAACGGCCAAGCTGGTCTACGACCCCTTTGCCCGACTCGATGGACTATGCGAGCTTCTAGTATCTTGAGAGTATTGAAAAACTTTGAAGAACTTCTAGAGTTTTTTGAAACATTTTCTGCAGAGGACAAAACAGAGGCAGGTTATAAATGTGCAGGCTACCTTGAGTCAATGTTACAATTCAAAACTTATTTCTTTTTACGTCTTTATTGCCATGCAATGAACCCAGTAGAGGATGTCAATGAAAAAATTCAATGCCCTCATCTAAGTGTTTCTGATCTGGAAAAAATATATGAGGGCTTGATTTGTATATTGAATGGAAGGCGTGATAGTTTTGAAGACTTTTGGGAATTGTGTTTAAAAGAAAAACCTTCACAAGTTGATGATCCTTCGCTTCCTCGGAATCGACGTATACCAAAGAAGTATGAAAACAACGAAGCCAGCTCACCGCACACTTTCAAAACCCCAAAGGAATACTACAAAGCTATTTACATTGAAGTTTGTGAAACGGTGCAATCTTGCATTACTGAGCGGTTTGCATCGACTGGATTCACACAGGTCATTGCAGTTGAACAAGAGTGCTTGCTTTTAGTAAACAGAGGTGAAACAAATTTTGAAAAATCAACTGAGTTTTTCAAAAATGACCTGGACATTGAGAGACTGCGCTTACACTTGAATATGTTAGCCGATATCGCTAATAAAAAACAACTGGTCTTAAAAAACATGCGTGATGTGAGAAAGTACATTACACAAGAGCCTGCAATTGGAGAAATGTTATGTGAAGTAGTGAAGTGCATTAAGCTTCTCCAAGTAGTTCCAATCACGACAGCAACAGCAGAACGGTCATTTAGCGCCCTTAGACGTCTGAAGTCATATCTCCGATCAACAATGGGACAGAAGCGATTGAACAACTTGGCTGTTCTTCAAGCCCATCGAGATGTTTTGGATGAATTGGATATCCGACCAGTCATCAACGACTTCATATTCAGTAATCCTGTCAGACGGTCGACATTTGCACCTTTCTAAAGACACTCTAGACACTTGGTTCTAAAGACCCAATTAAAGCCCGTTATTTACATACAGTATTACAGTATTTACATACAGTATTACGCATACTGTATTAACTTTATTAACTGTATTAAAGCATTAACTTTGAGATATTATTTTTATTTAATGAACCCTCAGCCTTATTCAAAGTAAGCTTAAATTAGCTATTTCACTTATTAATCAAAGTGCTATTACTGTGTGACAGCAATATTTTATGTTTTATTCTTTTAATGATAGTTTAGGATTTATTTAAATATCATTTCAGTCTTTTCAGAGCTATATATTCACTGCTCTGTAATAGTCTATAAGCATAATTGTTACTGTAAATTAAATTAGCTTTTTACGAAAATACCGTGCGTGTTTATGTTTTGTTTCTTTTTTCAAAGCCAAAAGGTGTTTCAGGCTTGTCGAGTTTCCCGGAGTGTGGAGTTATAGAGAGTCGAGTTTTCGGGGTTCTAATGTTGATCATATGACTCTAAAATACTTTAAAAAAACTTTAAAACTCACTAATTTTCATCTAAAATTTAGAAAACTTCCCGGGGCAGGACCCCGGTATGGGCCCCCCCAATATTTTTTATAAGTCGGCGCCCCTGCCCACTGGGGCCAGCATGTGCGTCTTCCTCATCAGAAGACTCCCCCTCTGACTTGACACGTCTGTGAGCTTTCTCCATTATGCGCACAGGAGATGAGGGCTCACTCTTGGACACTCTCTTAACAACCTGTGGAGACGCCCTACTCTGTTCAGGGACCTGGTCTCCACCAGCAGGTTCAGGCTCTGGCTCTCCTTCCTCCTCAGAGTCAGACAGACAATCTGAGTGAACGTCAGAGCGCGCTTTGCGCCTTGCCCAACCATCCTGCTCAAAGAACTCAGCCTGTTTACTGACCAGAAGCTTGGTCTGATCACCTTCTGGGTATGCGAATCTCCACCCTTTTGTCGCAGGCTCATATCCACAGAAGATCATTTCCTGGTACCTTGGGCCACCCTCCTGCTGCAGAAACTTTGGTACAGGCACCATGGCTCTGCTACCAAAAGTGCGAAAGAAATGCACAAGCGGCTTCTGCCGATGAAGCAGGAAATACGGGGTGTCACCTACCACTGAATTGTAGCACCTGTTCATCGTGAAATTGGCTGTCTTTACCGCCTCCCCCCAAAAACTTTGAGGCAAACCAGAGTCATCCAGTAGAATCTCGGATGCTCGAACCAGAGCTTTACTCCTAAGCTCTGCCACGCCACTGTCCTGAGGAGAAGTCACCTTGTGACGTATCCCCCTCTGGCGAAAGAAACCCTTTAGAGCAGACCCAGTGACCTCTGAACCTCGGTCACACTTGAACCCCTGCACCTTGGTGGAGAACCTTAGTTCCACCTCTGCAACCCAATCTTTGATAAGTTGTGTTGCCTCCTCCTTTGTTTTCAGCGTGAATGCCCATGCGTTCCGCGTATAATCATCTGTCAGCACCACCAGCCACTTGGCCTTGCCCAGACTTGGCTGTGGCATATCAAAAAGGTCTGCATGCACAAGCTCAAAAGGCTTAGTGGTTACTCTTTCCACCCTGGGATTATTAAATCCCTTGTTCCTTGCTTTCCTGCAAGCTCTGCAATTCAAAGGTTGACCACATTCTTTTACCCGGCACCCTTTGGTGCACTCTGATAACATCTGAATGTCCTCACAGGACCCATGTGACATTCTCTTGTGCCACACGCAAGCACACGACACATGAGTGTGATCAGTGGCTTTCCCAGTATTCCCCTCACCCTCCAGAGGTGTTTCCAGAACAAAGAGGTTGTTCTGATCTTTCTCAACACTTATTAGCGGTTTTCCCCCTCTGGAAATTGTACAAACATTTTTCTCAAAACTCACTGAATATCCCTCCTGTAAAAGGCAAGGTACAGATAACAGGCAATGTTTTATCTCAGGGATAACATAGACCTTCAGTTCAGCCTGCAAGAAAGAGACAAACACGTTAGCAAAATGAGTCACATGTCCCTGTGAACCTGTAGCAAATTTAACTGTTTTCCCAGTTGAAACAGCCTTGCAGTTCCACATTTGTCCATCAGGTGGCGCTGTGACCAGATGGGCATTAGCAGCCGAGTCCACAACCCAACGTAGTACTCTCCTCCCTCTGGAGTTGACGTCCTTTGTTGCCTTAGCAACCGACTTCCTGCTGCCCCCGACCTTGGGGCCTTCGCTGCAGGTGTTGTCCAAAACTGCCATTGACGCAGACAGCTGATAAGCGTTTCCTCCCCTCTCTGGAGCTCGTAGCGTAAGCGCTTTCCCATGCCTGCCTGCTCTGTTGCCATGGAAACCCGGCTGGTTCCCATGGGAAGCAACCTTGGAAACATCCTGCCCTGTCTCCCTCGCTCTCTGTGGGCAGCTGCGACGCAGGTGTTCAGAAGAAGCACAAACAAAACATCGCCGAGTGGAAAACTTTGCAAACTTGCCTTTGGTCTTCTCTGCCCCCCCAACCTTTCCAGCAGCACTCCTTGAGGCTTTTCTGCTGTTGGGGAAATGGCCTTTGGCTTCTGCTGTGGTTTCTCTGCAAACCCCCTCCAGCTCCTGCCAAACAGCCTGGGCACTCTCAAGACCCTTGGAATGGCCTGCACCCCCACTCTCTGGTGCAAAGTTCTCAGTGGAAGAGATAGCCACTGCAATTCTCTCCTCTTCTCTCAGCCGCTCTCCAGCACGCAGCTCATATGTAGGGGCATTCCGGCAGCCCTCCAACACAGTCCCAGCCCCCTCTGGGCCTTCTGGGCATCCCTCAGCCCCTCTTGGGCTTGGTGCCTCCTTTGAGTAGCTCTCAGCCCCTCCTGGGCCTGGTGCTTCCTCAGAGCAATTCTCAGCCCCCTCTGGCCTGGCTCCCACTGTCATCTTCAGTGCCTGCCTCCTCTCGACCCAGGGCTTGCTCCCGTCCACCTTATCAAAAGGGATTGACAACTTCTGGCTGTCTGCCATCTCTCCCCGGGGCCCAGCCTACTTACAGATAGCGGTAGTGCCTCCCGGTCCGGCAGATCTCAGCTCCTCCCAGCGAACTCCTGGCTGGTACCAGCTACTCCTTAGCTGGCCTTTGGCTGCTCCTCAGCCGACTCTGACTGCAGTCTTTCTTCCCAGCGTCTCATCAGCTGGCCTTTGGCTGCAGTCTTCTCCTCAGCCGGCTTCCCCCACACGTACGAACGTTGCTTATCTTAATTGCTGATCACCCATAACCTATGGAGCCCAATGGCGTCCGGCACACTTCTCTGCGCGGCTCTGGTCTTCCCCCAGGGACCTTTGACTCAGCAGCACGTAAACACAGCGGAACAGAAGCAGGAACGTCGTTCGTGTGAGGGCAATAACTCAGGCTGGATGCAGCAGTCTCCTTATCTATGTTTTACGTCTTTATTCCTTAGCAAAACACAATAGCTATAAATTTCCCGGCGACAGAGCGCACATCTTGCTGCTCTCTCCACGGAGCAAACACACACACTGACAGAACACAGGAAACCACTCCCCTCAGTGTTCTAAACCCCGCCTCAAAATGTGAGACGTCACTCAGAACTCTTAACCCTGTGAGATCTGAGCCTCTCTCCACACGTGCTTCTTCATAAAAGGGACATTTAAAGAACAAGTGTTCTGGGCTTCCTATCTCTCCCAGTGGACAGGTGCAAAGTCTCTGGGCATAGGGGACTTTTCTAAAGGCTCCATCCAGGACTGGCGAGGGAAGAGCTGTGCTTCTGGCGAGTGTAAATGCCCTTCTTGCATTTCTAGATACAAGAAAGAAGAAATATGCTGCCGGTGCGGCTATGTATCTCTCGATTTCTCCAATTTTATAGTCGGGGCACCTTGCGCAGTCCTGTTGTCTCTCGGTATCTAATATTCTTTGCCTGACCGTGGCTTTTGCCTGGCCCAAGCTCAGACTTAGAAGGCCTGAGGGGCAAAACCCAGTTTCTGGAGGGTGTTCAGAACTGCAATCTGCAGCCTGACTGGAATTGGTCGCAGAGGATCAGTGGGGCTATCCCTCGGGGGAGCAGATTCAGTGTCAGCCATTTGTAGATTGATGTTAAGCAGATGCTAGCCTCCACTCTCATCATCCCCGTTTCCAATCTCACCCATGTGTTTGAGACACATCTGGGGACTTGGAGGAGAGCTCTAAGAAGTCTAGATTGAACTCTCTCAAGGGGGGAGAAAGCAGAGGAAGGCGGACCCAAAAAGGAACCATACAGGAGTTGTGCCAAAGTTTTGGCCTTGTATAATTTTAGAGCTGCGGGGACAAAGAAGCCCCCTTGTGCTCTGAAGAATTTAAGAATACAATTTGCGGTTTTTTCCGCTGAACTCCCGATGAAGTTTATGTGTAGTTTGTTGGTTCCTGAGGCCTGTACCACCATTCCTAGATACTTATAGTTTGTGACTTGTTCTAATTTATGGCCTTGGAGTTCCCAGCTTCTAAGCTTTGGTTTTTCCCCAAAAGCAAGTATCTTGGTCTTTTGATAGTTGATTTTGAGACATTCAGATTCACAGTATGCTGCGAGCTTTCTTAGTGCTCTTTTGAGTCCAATGGGGGTTCTAGATAGAATTACCGCATCATCGGCATATAGCAGGACCGAAATATGCCGATTTGCAAGCTTTGGCGGGTGGAGTTCTGAGTCATTGAGTGCAGACACTAAGTTATTTAAATAGAAATTAAATAGTAGAGGGGCCAATAGGCACCCTTGCCTGACTCCTTTGAAGGTTTTAATTGGGTCCGTTAGGTGTCCTAGGCGGCTGCACCTGACTCTAAGGGTCGTGTTTGCGTGCAGTGCCTGAATTAAGAGCAGGAGCCTTCTATCTATATTGGTACCCTGTAGTCTGTCCCAGAGTCTGGTTCTGGATGTATCAAAAGCTGCTTTTAGGTCAACGAAGGCAGCGTATAGTGAGGCCTGCCCTCCTGATTTGTATTTGTTGATGAGATGTTGTAGCATTAGGCAGTGATCTGTCATGGACCTTCCGGGTAAAGGCTAGTCTTCTCCTTGTCTGCTCACTACCTGCTGTGTTCCTGAAGACAGGCTGCTCCCTGTCCTTAGCCTGGCATTTAATTTTTTTTAAAGCCCTGGCTTGAATGTGGTTGGCATCATTCACATGCTCATAGGCCCCAGTGCTACTTGTGAGACATTTCCTAGCACCCTGCTTGTATTTCTAAAGGTCTTGGAACTCATGCTTACTTCCTAACAGCTCCAAAACTCTGTCAGCTTCCAGGTGTTGTGTGGCATTCTCCCCTCCCCCGCCAAGCGAGTTCCTTCCAGATGTGTGTCTCTGAACTCTGGCTGCCTGGTGATGTTGTGGTTATTGAGATGGAAGTCAGTTTCTGTCATGTAATTGGATGGTAGATCATCTATGCCAGCATTTCCAGTAGGACTGGGAAAGGTTCCTGCCCCAAATCCTGGAGAACCTCTGCCAGTCAGTGTGGACACTACTGAGGTAAAATGACTGGGGGCTTCCTATGTCTCTACCATGTTTTTATTAGTAGGCTCTTGGCTTTGCTGGCTAATTAGTTGTTGTAAGCAAATAGTCCCTTTGTGGGAGTTCCCCCCTTCCGTTCTTTGTTTTGCATGTTTGCATAGCACAGAAGAAGAGCCTTGCTGGTTCAGACCATGAGTCCCTCCGGCCCAGCTCACTGCTTTCCACAGTGGCTACTTAGAGGCCTCCAGGAAGCCCACAAATGGGGAGGAAAGGTCATCACCTGTCACATGGTTGCTGACTAGCAACCTGTCCCCGGAGCTGAGGGAGGGGGAAGAACGGGAGCCGTTAGAAAAGACAGGAGAGGGAGAGGAGGACAAGCAAGCAGAAGGAACTCAAGCAGCGAGGACGCTCCCAGATGCTGGAGACCATCAACACCACTCAACCAGTTCAGAGACAGAGGGAGAGTCAATGCCCATTCCTTCAGCACAGGACAGAAGGGGGTTAAAACGTAGGGAACATAGAAGGGGCTTGGGGCTTCCCAAGCTCCTCTGCTGGAGGAGGAGCCAAAAGCTCCCACTTCCTGGATCTGCTACCGAGGATTAGGATGCATGAAGCTATGTCCTGTACCTTGTAAATATGTATGTAAATAAAGACTGTAAATATATCTATGAGTGAGCAGAGGTAATTTTTGCGAAAGGCTTCCAGACCCATCACACAACCTGGAGTTCATTGATATACTGCTGCTGAACTTGGAGGTTCTATTTAGCTACAATTGTTGAACAGACACTGATAGGTTTCTCTTTCTGCATCAGGGAGGGGGGAACCTGTGACCCTCCAGATGTTTTGGGGCTCCCCTTGGTGTTCCGAACACACGCAGCCCAAGAAGGACAGTCAGCTTGCAGTCTAATTCTTTATTGGCAAAGCGCACCCTTAGGGTAGCTCCTAAGGCATGTTGTGGAGGGTGGGGGTGAAAAAGAAAACTAATCCTCCTTTAAGACTGGGAATATCCCCTCACTCTTCCAGTTTAGGATATTCCACCATTCTTCAGCAGAGTTGCTTTTCTTTCAGCAATGTAAAGGCTCAAACAAAGCTTTAATAATAAAGAAAACTGTAACACAATGACATCCTGTCTGAGAGAGACTAAAAGCACATCCTGGGGCCAGAAGGACACTTGGTCTCTTGGACTGAATTGAACTGGACACCCAAAGGGAGGGGCCAGTTCTGGAGCACAACACAGAAGCCCCACCCACCAGATGACAGACATTCTACTAATCCAGTTGGGCCCCAGTGTTTTTCTTACAAAGGTGCACAGTGCTTCCAGCGGCTAAGCGGTTGGCATCCCCTCCACTGGCTTCTGCTCCCAACTGGACTGCTGAAGCAGCAGGGTGACCATGCCTCCACCCAAACTTATGTACCCTCGCTGGATGGTGCGCATGCGTGCGCAAGCAATCTGCAAGCTTCTGCAGAGTAGCAGAAGCTTGGTGGAACGGATGTGTTGGGTTTCAATAAATCACGCAGAGTCAAAACACATTAGCAAAGGGAATTTTTTATTAAGGATTAGGCTTAGTTACAGCAAAAAAACCCCTCAAGAATAAATGTATAGAAACTCAGAGGATGTGAAGAGAAGAAAACAAAAGTAGGAATAACCAGGCAGTTCCCTGAACTACTGCTATATCTCTTCTGGCTCAGTGTCCTTGAGATAACATATCAAGAAAGTACAGGGTAACTCATAACATGTCCTACTGTTTCAGCAGAAATGAACAGTTACAGACACACTGGAATAGACCAGTACTTTCCAGTTCTGAACAGTTTCTGCCTTCAAAAAACTTCAGCCATGACATTCTCCTGCATGGAAGTTACTGCCATTCCTGTCTCTTCAAGCCCCTCCTGGTCCTGGGGGGCAGTGGAGGAGAGGACATTTGCCTTGTATATGAAGCAGCAGCAGCCCTCCTGATGGGCCCTCCTGATTAACAGCTGTTAAGCAGGAGGGTCGGATCCTGCCTGATGTGTTAAGTGGGAGAGTCCTAGCTTTCCTAGCTGTATAACAAAATAGGATTTGAATCCCTTTAAAAAAAGATAGCCCCATCCGTGAATTATTTTGGAGGTGGTTCTGGTGTTGGGTGTCTGGTCCCTGGGACAACACAGGGTAAATTGCCCTGATCCAGGTGGCAGGTCGAGGGGGTAGGTGTCTGTGCAAAGTCTCAATTTGTAGAACTCCTAAGCTGCCTTCCTTCGGAGTAGATCCCAAGGCTGCTTCCACACATCAAACAAGCCATTATCAACAATGAAACAGTAGCATTTCATAATAATCGTAGGACCTTGGACAGTTCCACTAAATTCACCAAATGTCTTAGTAAATAGATGTGTCTTAACTTGGTTCTGGAAACTCAGAAACATAGCTGACATCTGTGTGTACCTGAGCGTGGAGATAATTTCATAGTTGGGGTGTCACTACAGAGAATCTGCTATCACATGTCTTCACACTTTGATTTATTTTTTTTAAATTTGATTTTTATTGAAATTTACAATCACCAACCAACTCCTACCACCCACCACCAAAACATCACATCTTGTTACATGTATCCTACTTTGTGTTTCATAGATCCATTAGCTTCCGTCCTTCCCTTCCAGCAGTTTTCCTATTCCATTCTATAGTTTACAGATTCTTTAATTATAAATTATGCCATGACATGAGAGGTATTTCAATCCTGCCAACGTTTTCATATTTGCACAATTCTCACTTATATAAACCATAAATTTACTCCATTCTTTTTGGTACTTTGTCTCCTCCCGATTGCGAATTCTGTGTGTCAATTTAGCCATCTCAGCATACTCAACCAACTTTATCTGCCATTCTCTTATCGTCGGCATCTCCTGTTGCTTCCACTTTAGAGCTATTAGAACTCTGGCTGCAGTTGTTGCATATAAATATAATCTTTGATCTATCTTTTTAATCCCTTCTCCCACCAAACCTAGCAAAAATTCTTCCGGCTTTTTTGGAAAACTGTACTTAAACATCTTTTTTAACTCGTTGTAAACCGCATCCCAAAACTCTTTTATTTTATTGCAAGACCACCACATGTGATAGAAATCACCGTCTTTTTCCTTGCACTTCCAGCAGGTTTTACTACTTGTTCTATACATTTTTGCCAATTTGGTGGGAGTGAGAAACCAGCGATAAACCATCTTCATAACATTTTCTTTTAAGGCAGAACAAGCAGTGAATTTTATGCTCTCATTCCAGAGTTTGGCCCATACATCATATTCTATGTTATGTCCTAAATCAATAGCCCATTTTATCATAGCCTCTTTTATAAATTCATCTTTTGTGTTCCATTCTAGTAAGAGATTGTACATTTTTGATAATAGCTTGGATTTACTCTCTAAAATATCTATTTGAAATTTCGATTTTTTTGTCCTCAAATCCTATTTTTTTATCCTCTTTAAAGACATCATTGACTTGATGGTATTGCAACCATCCTGTCAATTTTTCAGCAATACACTCATAGGGCTTTAATTTCCAACCTTTTTCAGCCTTCATCAAAATTTCCTCATATGTGGCCCCTCTCTCTAGTATGTTCAGTTTTTTAACTGTTAATATATCAATTGGTGACAGCCACCACGGTGTTTTCCTTTCCAACAAATTCTTGTTTCTTTCCCAGACTTCAAATAAGGCACCTCTTATCACATGATTTGTAAACCCTTTATGCACTTTTGCCTTACCACACCAAAGATAAGAGTGCCATCCAAATCTATTATTGAACCCCTCCAAATCTAACAAGTCTAGGTTCTCCTGAATTATCCAATCCTTTGTCCAACGTAAACATGCCGCTTCATAATAGAGTTTCAGATCAGGTACTGCAAACCCCCCTCTTTCCTTCTTATCTGTCAATATTTTAAATTTAATTCTTGGTCTTTTCCCTTGCCATATAAAACGCGAGAGGGTTTTTTGCCACACTTTGAATTGTCTTAAACCTCTTATTATCGGAATTGTCTGGAACAGAAACAACATTTTCAGTAATAGATTCATTTTAATCGCAGACATTCTGCCCGTCATTGATAGCTTTAATCTGTCCCGTATTTCTAATTCTCTTTAAATCTCCTTCCAGACTGGTTGATAATTGTCATTAAAAAGATTTATATTCTTTGCCATCATCCAAATTCCAAGATACTTGACTTTTTTGACCACCTTGATTTCACATGTCTTCACACTTTGAGTACATGTAGCTGTGCCCTTACATTGCTTCCAGAGGGCATGTTTGCTGAGCATTCTTCTCAATGTGTCTGCACAGCA
This sequence comes from Podarcis raffonei, assembly GCF_027172205.1. NCBI lineage: Eukaryota > Metazoa > Chordata > Lepidosauria > Squamata > Lacertidae > Podarcis > Podarcis raffonei. The sequence continues at coordinate 44,823,141 of NC_070616.1, forward strand.
TTTGCAGGGAAGTTCTACAATGCCATTCTGATTTGTTTGCGGACAAGTTATATGAGCCATTATTATCTTACACTTTCTAGGGAATTTCCCTGGTGCTTTCCTTAACTGAAAAAAGTTGTGTGTGTGTGTGTGTGTGTGTGTGTGTAGAAGCAGGCTTGTTGCTCAAGAGACCAAATCCATTTTAAAAGGGTGACCTGAATCAACAGGTATGCAATAGAGTCCAACCCACAAAATAGCAACACCTCATTTTCTTGATTCATGAGAGCGTTGTGGTATCAACACTGTGAGCAACAAAAAACGCAGCATGCAGTCATTTCTTAATCCCCCCCGTTTTCTACCCATTCAGGATCACTGCCACTATCAGGGATATGTAAAAGGAGTAGCGGATTCCTTGGTCGCTGTCAGCACTTGCTTTGGACTCAGGTAAGTGATACGTTCTTGTGCTTTTTTGGGGGGAGGGGGCAGAATAGTGGCTGCCCCTCCCTCAAAGCAACCTGCCTTTCTGTGTACTGACGGTGGCCTCTGAAACCAGGGGTACAGATCCTCAGGCCTGGGAGTCAAATACAGTCATTTTCATGACTCCTCCCTCTTTTTGTCTCTGGACACTCCCCACCACCACCACTGGTACGCAATACCCAGAAAGTGGCCTGTGAGGGAATGCAGCCCCTGGGCTGGGAAACGCCCCCCCCTCAATGTGAGCCACAGCAACTTCTCCTTTTTGCCCTTTGCTCCTGGGGCTTCTAGACATTTTGGCTGAGATGCTGGAGACATTTTCTCCATCAACCCTGCAGCACCTCGTCTTGTCCTTCTTAGCCAAGGTCAGGCTGCCTTAATTGATTAATTAATTGTATTTCATAGAACGATTGATTGTAGAGTTGGAAGGGACCTCATGGGACATCTAGTCCGACCCCCTGCAGTGTAGGAGTCTCAACTAAAGAATCCATGGTAGGTGACTATCCAACCTCTCCTTGAAAATCTCCAAGGAAGGAGAGCCCACAACTTCCCAAGAGAGTGAAACAGAAAGTTCTTCCTGGTGTTTACATGGAATCTCCTTTTTTGTAACTTGAATCCTCCAGAGCAGGCGAGCAGCTGGCCTTTCTACTGAGGCTCTCGAGGAGGCGGAAATGGTTCTCCTGCCTGCCCTCCCACCTGATCCTCACGCCAGCCCTGTTAAGTTGGTTAGGCTTAGAAATGGCAATTGGTTTAGAATCAGTTGGGGAGTTTCATGGCTAAGTGGGCATTTGGACCCTGGCCTCCCATTATCCAGCCTGACAGTACAGTGTTTTACTGATAATTTCATTATGTACATCACTTGGGGATAAATAAAATAAAATAAAATACAAGCCAATAGCTGAAGAGCATATGGAACAGCTAGCTGCTCAGTGAGAGGGAATTCTCCCTGGCATGCTAGATTTTCATATGTGGGTAGGCTTGGTTGGTGCATGTGTGTGACCCAGCATTCAACAGGCACACTCCATAAGAAACGAAGATGGCAGGATCAGGACATTAATTTATCCCATCCTCTTTTAAAACCATCCCAGTTGGTGGCCACCCCTGCTCTTGTAGGAGTGGATTCCATAGCAGAACTCTGTGCAGCAGGAAGAAGCCCTTTATTTTATCTGTCCTGAATCTTCCAACATTCGGCTTCACTGAGTTGTAATGAGAGAGGAAGAAAAACATTCTCTGTCCACTTTTTCCATATCACACATAATTTTTATAAACTTCTGTTATGTCACCAGTTGCTTGCCTTTTCTCTAAATGAAAAGGTCCCAGAGGCTGCAAACTTTCTTCTTGGGAGACTCACTCCATCCCATCGATTTTTTTTAAAAAAAACATTTTTATTGGTTTTCCAATAAAAACAGCCAATCAAAATATCTGAATCATAATCCAATTAAAATAATAAAATAAAATTTAAAAAACCAAATTGTAATCCAAATTGTAATTATTAATTTTTCCGGGCTCCCCATAGTCTGGACCTCTGAAGCATTTCTCCAAATCTTCATTCCTTCCTCTTCTCTTTGCTTTCATATTTTCCACCTTCTGATCTTAACACTTTAAAGTTCTCTGTCCCTGGCTATGCGATTCTCAGTCATGTCAAAAATCATATATCCTTTCATCCATTGGATACAGCTTTATTTGTAAATATATATTTTTTCAACTGTCTATTTAGCAGCGCAGCTTTTCCTGACTTCATTCCAATCTTCCAATCCAGGCTGTTGTCCATGTTTATCCTTTGAAGTTTAACGACGCAGCAGCTCCCAAGTTGTTAAATCACTCCAATCCGGGCTGTTGTCCAAACCTTTCTTTTGATATGACACAGTACCTTCCACGTTGTTGAGTTGTTACTATAGATTGTTGGGCAGACTGTTTGCAATATTGCAATGTAAATGAACTGTATTCCACAGATATAAGTCATTTGGCGATCAATCAGCCTCTCAGAGACCACACAATCCCCCCCTCCAGGCCCTAGACATCCATTTAGCCTTCTCTCTCGCTCATAATGATAAACTTCTGCAAAAAGATGCACTATATGTTGTCCCAAATTGTTATCTCAAGTCATTACAAAGTCAGTCAGCAAATATTTCCTGCTTCCCTTGAAAAGGAGAGGAATTCTCATTTTTCTGTGCTGCGTCATATTAACAAGCGCCATCTTGTTTCTTCTTTCATCTATATCAAGTATTTCAAGTCCGAGTAGAGCTGCACAGTTGAATACTTAATTATTAATAGAACTCCATCTGTACTCTTTTTTTTTAAAAAAAGTTTCTTGATGAGGCTTGGCATAGAAAACCAATTGTAGATATTAAGAAGTGAAAAAGGACGTACCAAACACCTCCGTAATCCAAGCGCCATGATGAGAATCTGTTTGAAGTCCGAGCTTAAACACCAGGGGCTGTACAGTTCTGCAGGTTTTTTCTTAGTCTTCTTCGGTCCAGACTATGTCTGTTTGTTGTCCAAATCCAATTATTTTATCAAACAGATATTTCCGGCTATGAGAGGGACTTCAGAGAGTGCCAGCCGTGTCGTGCTCTGGGACCCAATTTCATGCTGCTTGCACCTTGATGCAAGCTGACAATTTCGGACAATCTGTGGGTCTATGAGACAGTCCTCCCCCACCCTGGGGAGTCTGCCAGGGCTAATTACCCCCATATCAGCCCTGAATTACCAGCACGGCTGGGATCCGATCATATCGGAGTCAGCCATTTCTCACCACCGGAAACAGGAAGCCTCCGTCCCATTGATTATTTTGGTTACCCTTTTATTTTTATAATAAATTTTATTAAGGTTTATGGAGAGAAATATGCAGCTTAAGATCTTCTCCCTTTTTTTAAAAAAAAACCAAACCAGGATTTTTATCTAGATACAATAGAAACGCAAAAGGGGGGGAGGTGAAAGAAAAAGAAATTTTAGGACTTCCGGGTTAGCGCCATCGCCTAATGGCGGATTCCCTCCGAGTTCCGGAGGGAATCGGCTCAGCAGGGGTCGGGTCCTGCCGCGGCGGCGACGCGGGGACCCTCAGAAACCACAGGCGCTGAAGCCTGTGGACCTGGTGACTCGGCGGGCACCATTTGCGCCCCCCCGACCCGCGAAGGAGCCTTTTTAAAGGCTCCGGAACGGGGGACGGAGAGCGGTGCGGTGCTATGAGTCGACTGCTTCCCCTGCTGAGTGAAGCCGCATGCCATGGACGGAGAGCGCTGACTTCTTTCTCTGAACATTTGGATTAAAAGCAACAACCCGTGAGTAATTACGGAAATTGGACTTAAAAGGGAAATTTTCTTTGGGAATTAGGCACGACCGGGTAAGGTGTAAAGAGGAAGTCCGCCTACCCGCCTTGTAAACATCGTAAAGCAAGGATTTTACAACTAAGGTTGTGAGAATACCTTTCTTCTTTGTGGATAAAAGCAATTAACTCCACGTTTTGGCAACTTAAGTGATTGTGCTGGAGGATAAGAGCTAACATTGAGAACGGAATTCACCCCTCCCCCAAGACCCGGGAGCGATCGGTGAGAGAGCCTGCGGAAGAGACATAAAGACTTTGACAGCTGTCAAACTAGCTGTCAAAGTTGGGAAAAAAGGAGAACTTTGTTTCTGCTGTCTTTGCTGCTTATATTCGTTACAATTTGGTAACAAATTGTTAAAAATAAAAAAGAAAAGGCTAACTTGACTTTTGGGTTGGAACTGGAAGATACTAAGAAACTAGAATCCCTCTAGAGGGGGTTTAGGACATTACAAAAATGGCTGTAAGTGGAAAAACACTGGCTGAACTGGAGAGGACTTTTTTTCTCTTGGGAAAGTTGCAGGAACAGAGTGATGTTTTGGCTACAAATGTTACAATACTGAATGGAACAGTAAATAAAGTTGCTGAGCCTGGGAGGGACTTGACTCAAGTTTTTGCAGCTGAACAGGAAAGTTTTGCAGTTGACTTAAAAATTTTTGCAGCTGAACAAGAAAAGAAATTTGAGAAATCTGAGAATGTGATGAAAGAGGAACATGATGATTTGAAGGAAAAAGAAGGAGGAGCTATAATGCCACAGATGATTGAGGAGAGCCAGAGGCCGGTTAAGATGGATATAAAGGAAAATAAGATTAGGATGATGAAAATTTGGTATGAATTGAAGAAGGGAGAATGGAGAGATCTTTCTATGTGGAGATCTGAAGACCTATGGAATACAAACCTGGCTAAAGTGGAAACTGGAGCTTTTGGGACATTTGGACTTAAGAGAAGTAAGAAACAAGATTTTGGCTCCATTTTTAAATATGGAGGCCTGGCTGGAAGAAACATGGACCTTACTGGGACAGAGCTCCTTCGAGATTTGGAGTTTAATATACAGGACTATCAAAAAAACCGGCTGTCAGCGCTGCCCAAGGTCCCAGCTCACACAAGACCAACGCTGCTTCTTTCTCTAGTATAAAAGTCTTTATTGACGTTCAGTTTCACTTCCACACGCGCAGCGTGCAACGCTACGTCTGTACCTTAGACCGTCGAAGCTCCATCTGAATCTCCTCCCCCCTGACACCAGTTTAAGATTCTAGCCTTACTCCACCTCTTCCTCTGTTCCTTCCTTCTCTGGGTCCGCCTGCTAGCCGGAGTCTCAGCCTTCCTAGACTCCTCTGACGCTGAGTCCCCTGACTCTTCCCCCTCCCTCCTTCAGGCTTTTGGACCTGGCTCCCAATCCGGGTTTTCTGCTGTCCCGCGCTCCTGCACATTTGAACTTGGCGCGCGTGCGCAGCCTCCCACTTTCCTTCTGACCGTTACACTTGTGTCACTGCTCCCTCTTTCGGGGAGGCTAGCTGGACCTGGCCTTCCCTCCGTTTCCCCCCTTCCCGATGGGGACGTGGTTATCCCTGACTCATCTTCTCTCCCCGCTGGAGGAGAGGCTGGTCCTGACTCATGTGACTCTTCCCCCCCACTGTGCTCTGGTGGGGGAACTGGTCCTGATCCTCCGCTGCTCCCTTGGGAGTCCCCGCTGGCCCCTTGTTTCTGGAGCGTCCCCCCTGGGACCCCCCTTGCCCTTACCATAGGCGCCCCCTTCTGGGAATCTTCTGATTCGCTGGAGAAACTCATGGAATCTCTCGGGTCACTGTCATATTCCCCTACGCTCCCCTCGGATTCCTCTTCTCCGCTCTCTATTTGCTCTCTCCCCTGTGCTTCTGCTCCTGAGCCTCTGACACCGGCAAAGAGGAATTGAGAGAGAATTGAGAGCCTCGGACGTGAGGTCGCCAGGCTGACTGCAGATGGACTGATGGACTTTTGTTGGGGTTCGAAACCGGGAAAGGGGGTGGTGGGGCTTTGGGAATCCAAAGGGTGTATAACTATATTCTGTTTCATTTAATTTGGTTTTGCCACTAACATAAAAAAGGGGATTTTGGGGAAGGGAATTGGGGCCGACCTTAGAAAAAGACCTTTAAGAATAAGTATTGACGTATAAAGATTGAGGTTTATAAGTTAAAATTGGTTAACTAAAATGATGGGGCTGATCTTAGAAAAAGATTTTTAAGAATAAGTATTGATGTATAAAGATTGAGATTTATAAGTTAAAATTGGTTAACTAAAATGAATTAGAGAAAATAAGGTAAAGTTTGGGGACAAGAACTTGCTGAGCTAAAAATTGGAACTGGAATACAAGAAGGGGAGGTGTGGGGAAGTCAAGGAAATTGGTTATTGACAGTAAAAAATGTAAATTTTATGTGTTTTTAATTGTATTTTTTATGTTTTTTCTTTATTTTTTGAAAATTCCAATAAATCTCTTTTAAAAAAAAATGAAAGAAAAAGAAATTTTAAAAAAGGAATAGAAAAGAGGTTAAAAGAGGAAGAGAGAGAAATAAGATTCAGAATGAAAAGAGCTTCTTATTCTTCCTCATTTCCGCTATGTAAAAACACCATTCACTTTGTCTAATCTAGCGTAACACCTCACAAAGCCACTTTTTAAAACAAACATCATCTTCAATCCTCAAATCCAAATATCATTATTTCTTTTTCTTTTTCATGCAAAAAGTTCATGAGAGGGTTCCAATCTTTAGCAAATATTAACAATGACTTTTCTCTGATTAAACATGTCAGTTTCTCCATCTCAGCTAAGTCTGTTAGTTTTAACAGCCATTCTTCCATTGTTGATAATAATGAGTCCTTCCACCTTTGTGCATATAAAAGCCCTGTTGGTTGCCCTTTTCTGAACCTGCAGTTTGAAGTACTGTAATACTGTCCAGGAAGGACTATACAGTGTTTCATGCTGTTTTTGCACGTTTGAATCAGAAGCCTGGTTTCCTTTCCACAGAGGTGAGTGCTTTTGTTTAGGATCCTCTCCCATCCCAGCACATACTCTGGGAGCAATGGGCTGTATTCAAGCAATGAGGCCTATGGTATAATGGGACTTCCCCCAAATCAAATCCGCTCTGGGGGGTCAGGAGAACCCCCAGAACAGCACACGGAGAGATGGGGAGGTAGAGAGGGGAGATGGTTCTGTCAGGCAAGCGGAATGCTTGTGCGGGCAGAACGATCTCCTTAGCACTATGCTGAATGCATCCCAGGGATTCTGACACATGAATTAATGTCATTGCTAGGGGATTATTGCAAATTGAGAGCATCAGCTATGGAATTGAGCCTCTGGATCCGCCCTCAGGCACCAAACACGTTATCTACCGGTTGAAGAACGTGAAGGTAGATGAGGATCACATGCGGTGCCAGCTTCCTGGAGAAAAGTGGGGAGGAAGAGATCCTCAGCACCCCGACAGCGAGACTCAGCGGCTGAGAGTGAGTGTCCTGTGATGACCTTGAAGGTCTGAGCAAATTCTAAGGGTTGTAGCCAATTCTTGCCCTACTCATAGTAGACCCACTGAGGTTTATGCCTAACTTAGTTACACTCCTTTCAATGGGTCTACTTTAAGTAGAACTTAATTGGGTCTAACCCTAAGAGGTGGCTTGGGTAGCACTGAGGGAAAGGAGTGCAAGGAGCCAGAGAGACAGAGCCATGAGACAGATGTTTGTAGGGGCAATAAATCTCCGCTCTGGGGTGCTCAATATTCTGTTCATCTTGTTCTGATAACTGCCCGTGAGAGCTAAAACAGAATGGGGAACCTGTGGCCCTCCAGATGTTGTTAGATTCCAGCTGTCATCACTCTTCTCCCCTCCACCCAGTTTGAGATGAAATCCTAAAATTACCTGGATGTGAATAATGCATGCTTAATTCCGCCTTCAAATTTTTGTCTGTGAATTGAAAAGTGGGAATATAAATATTTTAAGTCATAAAAATAAACAAATGAGCTTTAAATATTTCTCATGTTCTTGTTTTGTTTGGTCAGACTGAGTGTATCCTGGCCAGATTCTGATACAAAAGAGAATTGTTGCCTTTTCTTTGGAAAGCCTTGGCACTCTGTGTCTTGGGTATGTTTCCCCAGTAGAGTAGTTGTGGTGTGAGCAGAAAAGCGGAATATGGATCAGAGTGACATCACTCCATTTTTCACTTATGAGTCAGGGGATAAGATTTTGTTTCTTACACCCTTTCCCTCCCTTTCCTTGCAGAGAAAAAGAGGCATCCTCCTACAGACAAGATATGTGGAGCTCTTTATAGTTGTGGACAAAGAAAGGGTATGGACCCTGCTCTTGTACTAACAGAATGTGTGCAGCTGAACTGCAGATTTTGGGGGATGAGCCACCCTCACCCCATCCCTGAGCCACTGGAGAACACCCCCATTGGGTCCAGTTAGCTTCTGTGGTTCTTCACTTTGCTACACCACTTCCCACTATGACTGGTCACTTCCCATTCCCATCCCTACATAAACATTGTTTTCCTTTAAGTCACTGTGTTTCCAAATTGTCAGCTGAGACTCCTTTTCCCAAAGCCCTAAAATTCTTGGGTTTTGCTATGAAGTGTTGCATGGATGAGGGATGCCGGTGGCGCTGTGGTCTAAAGCACTGAGCCTAGGGCTTGCCGATCGGAAGGTTGGCAGTTTGAATCCCTGCGATGAGGTGAGTTCCCATTGCTCTGTCCCAGCTCCTGCCAACCTAGCAGTTCGAAAGCATGTCAAAGTGCAAGTAGATAAATAGGTACTGCTCCAGCGGGAAGGTAAACAGTGTTTCCATGTGCTGCTCTGGTTTCGCCAGAAGCGGCTTAGTTATGTTGGCTACATGACCTGAAAAAACTGTCTGCGGACAAACGTTGGCTCCCTCGGCCAGTAAAGCAAGATGAGCGCCACAACCCCAGAGTCGTTCACGGCTGGACTTAACAGTTAGGGGTCCTTGCATGGATGGGAGACAGCAGGGAAGAAAATGCAGACCATTCAAAATTTTCTATCTTTACTTCTAAACCTGCACCAACTCCATGATTCCATTCTGGAGATTGGCAACATCCAAAATCTGTTAAGCACACTTTTGGCCTTAGCCAACTTTTTAAAGCACAAGGCTCTGAAATTGCTGGCACTGTTCTGTTGTTTGTTTTCTTCATTGTCCCATTTTCCGTCCGTGCAAAAATGTTTGCTTTTTTTGCAGTATCAGCTGATGGGCCAGAATAAAACTGCTGTTACAGAAGAGATGGTGCATTTGGTCAACTACCTGGATAGTGTAAGTGAAAGCTTTATGATACTCAGAGTTGATTAATTGTGCCAAAATATGCATGTATTTTGATTCCTTTTACTTTTACCTGCCCCTTTCTTCAAAGTGGTGTGATTATTTATTATTTCATTTCTATACCAAAAAACTGTGCAAAAAACTGAAGCAACAACGGACAACTTAAACAAAATATTTCAAAAATACACAGTTCAAAATGTTATGTCAATACAAAGTTACTAATATATATATATATATAATCAACATCTTCCTTCTGATACACCCTTGGTGAGTTAAAGTCTTCCCTGCGTGCAAAGACAGGCTCTGGCGGATGGAGCAAATGAGGTCAAGAGTGGGTCCAACGGTCAAGAAGGTGATTTCTGCATGTGCTGGAGAGGGAAGTGAGGGGCACGTGGGGCTTGTCCACCTGGGAAGGGAGCCCATCCAGGGGAAGGAAAACTCTGATCCTAAACCTCTGCTGCCTTGTGGGATATCTTTGGGAGAAGGAAAGGCTCAGGAGGATACCCTACAGAAATCCGGAGTGGAGTCCCTAAGACGGTTGGGTGGCACCTTGTACACCTCCTTCCAGCTACTACTGCAGCCCAGCTGGGCCAAATGTCCTGCTCTGCCTTCCTTTGGACCCCATCAGTGAGGCTGAGAGGGGGATCTTGACGTCTGGGCAACCCAGGACTTCCAGACACACTGCCCAGACTTGTGTCTTGTGGAGGTCACTTTAGTGCTGCTAACACAGCAGTTTGACATCACCCCTGGAGATGCACTCCATTGTCTCTTGCGACAGACAGATGCCAATAACAATGTAACATTGTAACCCTGTTCTCACCCAGGGTCCAAACCAACTCTCAACTCACCCACAAAAGTCTCACAATGAGAAGAGCTCCTGGAAGCAGCAGACTTTGCCCTAGTCTCTCACTCTAGACTTGCTTTTTACGGGCAGCTCAAGATGGCTGCTCCTGCCTCAGGCTGCCCACAGCTGTGTCCCATTCAGCTGCCCTCTCCACACCCAATTCAAGGTGCAGCAGTTTTGTTGTGTGTGCCATGTATTTGAAACATAATAATTAGGATGACAACTGAAATATGTGATTTTGAGGTTTCTAGAATGCCTTGCCAAGGAAGACTTGCTTGGCATCCAGCTGTATTATCTTTTTGGTTTTCTTTTTTGGGATCCCTCCCTTTGTCCAGGCCTTTCAATGTGGAATGGCTCTATGTGTGCTTCCTGATGAGCTTCCATTCTCTATTCAGTGTGCACAGGGGGTGGGGATGGCAATGGGGCATGGGGACACGTGATTCTCTTTAAACATTTCACAGCTGCTTGGAGCTGCTAGTTAGTTTACTGTGTCTGCATGGTAAAAAAAAAAAAAGCTTTTAAAATGCTCCTTGGAAGAGACTCTACATGCTTGCATGCATTCTGTTCCTGGAGAATTTCATGGGTCCAAAGGTGGCTGCCCTGACAGGCTCTGTACGGTGTCCTTGTCCTAAGTAATGCCTCCTGCTTGTCCAAATGTCATAGACCGAATGGAGCAAACAGCACGCAGACCTAGTGGTGGGAGGAAAAAATCCTTAAATAAGAGACACGGGGGAATGATTAATGGACTTCAATGTCTGTACACTAATGCGCAAAGTATGGGAAATAAACAAGATGAGCTTGAGCTCTTGGTACAGCAAACTAAATATGACATAATAGGCATCACTGAAACCTGGTGGGATAAGTCCCACGATTGGAATGTAATAATGGAGGGATACAATCTATTTCAGAGAAACAGACCAGACAAGAAAGGAGGAGGAGTGGCGTTATATGTCAGGGATGTGTATACCTGTGAAGAGATCCAAGATTTAGAACCTCAAAGCCAAAGTGAGAGCATTTGGGTCAAAATTAAGGGAGAGAAGAATAACAGTGACCTCATTGTGGGAGTTTACTATAGATCCCCAAGCCAAACGGAGGACATAGATGATGCCTTCCTGGAACAGATGGCCAAGCATGCAAAAGGAAGGGAGATAGTAGTAATGGGGGACTTCAATTACCCGGATATTTGTTGGATGTCAAACTCAGCCAAGAGCATAAGGTCAAACAGATTCCTCACTGGCCTTGCAGACAACTTCATTGTCCAGAAAGTGGGAGAAGCTACAAGAGGAACAGCCATTTTAGATCTGGTCCTAACCAATGTTGATGACCTGGTTAGTGGGGTAGAAGTGGAAGGATCATTAGGCGCGAGTGATCATGCTCTTCTGAAGTTTACTATACAGCGGAAAGGAGCAGCCAAGCATACTAGGACTCAATTTCTCGACTTTAAGAAAGCCGACTTCATAAAACTTAGGGAAGTGCTGGGTGAGATCCCATGGACAGTAATACTAAAAGGAAAGGGAGTTCATGATGGCTGGGAGTTTGTTAAGAGGGAGATAGTAAAAGCACAACTTCAGGCAATACCAATGAGACGGAAACATGGAAGGTGCCTAAAGAAGCCAGGGTGGCTATCTAAAGAACTTTTAACTGAGTTAAGATTAAAAAAGGATGTGTACAAAAAATGGAAAAGGGGGGAAACCACCAAAGAGGAATTCAAACAAATAGCCAGCACGTGTAGACACAAAGTCAGAAAAGCTAAAGCACAGAATGAACTCAGGCTTGCTAGAGAGGTTAAAAGCAACAAAAAAGGCTTTTATGGGTATGTTCGTAGCAAAAGGAAGAACAAAGAAACAGTGGGGTCACTCAGAGGAGAAGATGGTGAAATGCAAACAGGGGACACAGAAAGGGCTGAACTCCTCAATGCCTTCTTTGCCTCAGTCTTCTCCGATAAAGAAAACAATGCCCGACCTGAAGAATTTGGAGCAAATGATTCAGCAGAGGAAACACAGCCCAGAATAACTAAGGAGATAGTACAAGAATACTTGGCTAGTCTAGATGTATTCAAGTCTCCAGGGCCAGATGAACTGCATCCAAGAGTATTAAAAGAACTGGCAGATGTGATTTCAGAACCACTGGCAGTCATCTTTGAGAATTCCTGGAGAACAGGCGAAGTCCCGGCAGACTGGAGGAGGGCAAATGTTGTCCCTATTTTCAAAAAGGGGAAAAGAGAGGACCCAAATAATTACCGCCCAGTCAGTCTGACATCAATACCAGGGAAGATTCTGGAGCAGATCATTAAGCAAACAGTCTGTGAGCACCTGGAAAGGAATGCTGTGATCACCAATAGTCAGCATGGATTTCTGAAAAATAAGTCATGTCAGACTAACCTGATCTCGTTTTTTGACAGAATTACAAGCCTGGTAGATGAAGGGAACGCAGTGGATGTAGCCTACCTTGATTTCAGCAAGGCATTTGACAAGGTGCCCCATGATATTCTTGTAAAGAAGCTGGTAAAATGCGGTCTTGACTATGCTACCACTCAGTGGATTTGTAACTGGCTGACTGACCGAACCCAAAGGGTGCTCATCAATGGTTCCTCTTCATCCTGGAGAAGAGTGACTAGTGGGGTGCCACAGGGTTCTGTCTTGGGCCCGGTCTTATTCAACATCTTTATCAACGACTTGGATGATGGACTCAAGGGCATCCTGATCAAATTTGCAGATGACACCAAACTGGGAGGGGTGGCTAATACCCCAGAGGACAGGATCACACTTCAAAACGACCTTGACAGATTGGAGAACTGGGCCAAAACAAACAAGATGAATTTTAACAGGGAGAAATGTAAAGTATTGCACTTGGGCAAAAAAAATGAGAGGCACAAATACAAGATGGGTGACACCTGGCTTGAGAGCACTACATGTGAAAAGGATCTAGGAGTCTTGGTTGACCACAAACTTGACATGAGCCAACAGTGTGACGCGGCAGCTAAAAAAGCCAATGCAATTCTGGGCTGCATCAATAGGAGTATAGCATCTAGATCAAGGGAAGTAATAGTGCCACTGTATTCTGCTCTGGTCAGACCTCACCTGGAGTACTGTGTCCAGTTCTGGGCACCACAGTTCAAGAAGGACATTGACAAACTGGAACGTGTCCAGAGGAGGGCAACCAAAATGATCAAAGGCCTGGAAACGATGCCTTATGAGGAACGGCTAAGGGAGCTGGGCATGTTTAGCCTGGAGAAGAGGAGGTTAAGGGGTGATATGATAGCCATGTTCAAATATATAAAAGGATGTCACATAGAGGAGGGAGAAAGGTTGTTTTCTGCTGCTCCAGAGAAGCGGACACGGAGCAATGGATCCAAACTGCAGGAAAGAAGATTCCACCTAAACATTAGGAAGAACTTCCTGACAGTAAGAGCTGTTTGACAGTGGAATTTGCTGCCAAGGAGTGTGGTGGAGTCTCCTTCTTTGGAGGTCTTTAAGCAGAGGCTTGACAACCATATGTCAGGAGTGCTCTGATGGTGTTTCCTGCTTGGCAGGGGGTTGGACTCGATGGCCCTTGTGGTCTCTTCCAACTCTATGATTCTATGATTCTATTCTATGATTCTATGGAGAGCCGTGGTTGCAGGGTGAGTGCTGAAACCTCTGATGCTTCTATAACTGGAACAGAGCCTAATACTGCACAACAGTGAGTCACCCCTGTTACTCTCTGCCCTTTTGCCTCTGCCTCACCCACTTTTGGCTAGGATCCTGTCTGCCGTGTGGCCCTTGGAAGCTTACCTCTGAGGGAATGGGGCCCTTGGGATAGAAAACATTCCCCAGCCCTCTCTTACTTGCTCCTTTCTTCTCTCTGCTTTCCAGATGTACATAGCACTGAACATCCGCATCGTGTTGGTTGGCTTGGAGATCTGGACTCAGGAAAACAAGATCCGCCTGGAAGGAGGTGCAGGAGATGTTCTTGCCAACTTTGTGCAGTGGCGAGAGCAGGAGCTTGTCCCGCGTCAAAGACATGACAGTGCACAGTTTGTTCTGTAAGATCTAATGGGGTTTTCCTCCTACTCTTTTCCCTGAACTTCAAAAAGAAGTGGATGATGGAAGTTGTGCAAATATTTATCCCACCCCTTCTTATGCTTGTGCACAAACCAGAGTCGCTAACAACAATTATAGTCAACTATAAAATGCTGCAGTGCTATAGATCAGCTGTACGTGACAATACCACCTGATTTGGGAGCTGCAAATAGTGCAAAATGAAGCCGCCAGTGGGGCACCCAGCTTTGCACATATTACCCCTTCCACTAACGGAATGAGTTAGTGCTTCCCTCGAATATAATTCATTGCACTCCTGCAAGTTTTTGGTGAAACAAAAGAAATGCCATGGTCGGGTCACTTTCTGATGCCACTAGACTTCTCCATGACCCTTCCCCCCACCCCCCCACGCAGGAAAGTGGGACCAATTTGGATGGTCCACCCCCTCCCCCCATTTAATGGAACCAAATGGTTTCCAAAGAGTGATAGGGGATGCCTTAGCCATGTTGATGGCCTTTCAGCTGATTCACTGGTGGCCAGCTGGAATGCAGAGATAACAAGGGCTATTGACTGACTGGCTCTGAAGCTCCCTCTCTGATTGCATAGAGCCCACACAGCCCCCTGGTTTCCCCCAGAGCTGACAGCTAGAGCACCAGTGGTGGAAAACTCATTCTGAATTGGACTGGACACAGATTAAAGCTCAATGTTGAACCTACTAAGTGGTGATAGCGATGGCAAATCTTCACCATCTCTATTGCCTCTACAGAAAAAAGCAGCAGGAGACTCAGGTGGTTCACAATCTAATGGAACCACTTTCACCATTGAGGCCCTGTAAGGACCCCAAGATCTCCTGCAATGATTTTGTAAAGGTTTCTGCAAATAAAGTTGCTCAGATTTGGAAAGAGATAGTGTGGAAGCAGGGCTAGGGTGGGAGAGTGCTAGAGTTCTGTCTGGTCAAGTAGTATGGGATCAATTCCAATCTGTTACCTCCGAGGATGTGGACAGGCTGCTTGGAAGAGTGAAACCAACCACCTGTCTCCTTGATTCTTGCCCATCCTGGCTCATGAGAGAGGTGGTCATTAAACTACTTCTTAAAAAAACATCTTTAGACCTAGCCAATATGGCCAACTATTGCCCAGTCTCAAAGCTACCATTCTTGGGCAAGGTGATTGAGCGAGTGGTTGCTGAACAAGCACGCCTGGAGGATGCGGACCATTTGATTTGTAACCGGCTGACTGACCGAACCCAAAGGGTGCTCATCAATGGTTCCTCTTCATCCTGGAGAAGAGTGACTAGTGGGGTGCCACAGGGCCCGGTCTTATTCAACATCTTTATCAACGACTTGGATGATGGACTCAAGGGCATCCTGATCAAATTTGCAGATGACACCAAACTGGGAGGGGTGGCTAACACCCCAGAGGACAGGATCACACTTCAAAACGACCTTGACAGATTAGAGAACTGGGCCAAAACAAGCAAGATGAAATTTAACAGGGAGAAATGTAAAGTATTGCACTTGGGCAAAAAAAATGAGAGGCACAAATACAAGATGGGTGACACCTGGCTTGAGAGCACTACATGTGAAAAGGATCTAGGAGTCTTGGTTGACCACAAACTTGACATGAGCCAACAGTGTGACGCGGCAGCTAAAAAAGCCAATGCAATTCTGGGCTGCATCAATAGGAGTATAGCATCTAGATCAAGGGAAGTAATAGTGCCACTGTATTCTGCTCTGGTCAGACCTCACCTGGAGTACTGTGTCCAGTTCTGGGCACCATAGTTCAAGAAGGACACTGACAAACTGGAATGTGTCCAGAGGAGGGCAACCAAAATGGTCAAAGGCCTGGAACGGCTAAGGGAGCTGGGTATGTTTAGCCTGGAGAAGAGGAGGTTAAGGGGTGATATGATAGCCATGTTCAAATATATAAAAGGATGTCACATAGAGGAGGGAGAAAGGTTGTTTTCTGCTGCTCCAGAGAAGCGGGCACGGAGCAATGGATCCAAACTACAAGAAAGAAGATTCCACCTAAACATTAGGAAGAACTTCCTGACAGTAAGAGCTGTTTGACAGTGGAATTTGCTGCCAAGGAGTGTGGTGGAGTCTCCTTCTTTGGAGGTCTTTAAGCAGAGGCTTGACAACCATATGTCAGGAGTGCTCTGATGGTGTTTCCTGCTTGGCAGGGGGTTGGACTCAATGGCCCTTGTGGTCTCTTCCAACTCTATGATTCTATGATTCTATGATTTGGATTCCTTCCAATTGGGATTCAGGCCCCACCATGGCACTGAAACTGCCTTGGTCATGTTGGTCAGTGAACTTCAGCCAGCCAGGGACAGAGGTGAAAGCTGTTTCCTGGTCCTGCTGGATCTCTCAGCGGCCTTTGATCCAATTTAACATGGTATCCTTTTGGACAGTCTTGAGGAGTTGGGAGCTAGGGGCACTGTAATACAGTGGTTCCGCTCCTTTCTCCTGGGCCGTGTTCAGAAAGTGGTGTTGGGGGATGAGTGTTCAGACCCCTTGGCTCTCAGTTGTGGGGTGCTTCAGGGTACTGTCCTCTCTCCCATGCTTTTTAACATCTACATGAAGCCGCTGGGAGAGATCAAGGGGGTTTACCTCTCCTTCAAATCAGAAACACTGACAGTGGTGAATGTCCTGTGTGAGTATCTGGAAGCGGTTGAAGGATGAATGGCAGCTAACAGATTGATGTTGAATCCTGACAAGACAGAAGTACTGTTCTTTGGGGACGGGGTGGGCTGGTGTGGGTTACTCCCTGGTCCTGAAAGGGGTAGCTGTGCCCCTGGTACGCAGCCTGGGAGTAATTTTGGACTCACAGCTGTCCATGGAGGCACAGGTTAATTCTGTGTCCAGGGCGGCTATCTACCAGCTCCATCTGGTATGCAGGTTGAGACCCTACCTGCCCGCAAACTGTCTTGCCAGAGTGATGCATGCTTGGACTACTGCAACGCGCGCTATGTGGGGCTACCTTTGAAGGTTACCTGGAAACTACAACTAATCCAGACCGCTGGAAGCCACCCAACCGTGGCTGAGGAAACCCAGCCAGATGGGTGGGGTATAAATAATAAAGTAGTTGTTGTTGTTGTTGTTGTTGTTGTGGGGTGCTAATAGATGCATGCATGCACATGTATGTATATATCCTTTGTTGGTTTGTTTACTATTCCTAGTCTTGAATATTTTAAACTTATTTGCTTATCCTGACTCACCCCACTCCCCATTTCCCCATTGTTTTAAAGGCTTTTATTAAGAATGTGATTCTCCTTTTAGCTAGTGCCCAGACACTGAAAGTGACCTTACCCCCCGCTCTTTGCTGGCATTACTGTTTGGGATTTAAATGGGAGATGACAATTCTGCTTGCAGCAGAAACTAATGGCACTCTTTCCTGTGTGTAAATTTCAGGAAGAAAGCATTTGGTGGCACAGCAGGGATGGCTTATGTGGGTACTGTCTGCTCCAAGAGCCACGCCGGAGGCATTAATGTGGTAAGACAACATCCATTGCTTCTCCAATGAACAAAGGTGGAAACTTAGCTTTGTGGCAAAAGGGGTTTGCGGTGGGTCTGGCTGAGATCCAGGTGCTCTGTTTTCATTGGGTTTATTCTTTTTATTTTGGGGCATTTGGTTTGGGCGTATTCCAAAGTCCCCCCTCCCACTGCTAGGACTTGGCAGAGTGGCAGGACCACTGCTGCATTCACAACCCAGCTGCTCATGGCAACTGTGGTGAAAGGTGCGGGGGTGAGAATTGGGCCCAATGCGATTGTGGATCCCAAGCTGGCTCATCCCCCTCCCTCAGAATGTTCTGTTCCAAGGCCACACATCTGGGGGGTGGCTGGAAGGCCAGCTCAGTTGGGAGAGCAGAGCAGGGGAACACCTCTGCCTAATCCAGACACTCCTTGCCCCGCCTGGCGTGGGGGGGGGGGAGTTGGGTTGCTCTGCCTGATTTCTTGTGTGCTGGTGCTTCAGTCACCCAAGGCTGAAAGAAGAGAGCAAAGGCTTGTGATACTTCCCCCCTAAGTGATTACATAATAGTTTCTATAACAAGCCAAGCCAGAACTTTTGGACCCCTTTTTATTACATACTTGTGTGCGCTTGTTCTTTTTGTGTTATTTTCTAGTTTGGGCCCATCAGTGTGCAGATGTTTTCATCGATCGTTGCTCATGAACTTGGCCACAACCTAGGAATGAACCATGATGATGAAAGGAAGTGTGACTGTGGTTCAGAAAACTGTATCATGAACTCTGGAGCATCGTACGTAACTCTTTTTGGACCTATTGCAGAAGGCCTTTGGGCAGAGCAACTCTGGGAAACCTTTTCCAACTGGACAGCTGCGTTCCCTTACAGGCAACCTTTGGGGGGGGGGAAAACATGCCAGGGGCATGAGGGGCCAGAAGCAAAAGTCAACAGAGCAATGGGTGCAAATTTCACCTGGTCTCCACACGCACCTTGCCTCCAACCAGGCAAGTGAGAGGCATGATCAGGGTGCAAGGGCCTGGTCCAGTCAGACAGAGTCAGTAGGGAATGTGGCTAGGAAGGGCCTGTGGCCGGAAGAGTCCTGGGAGCCCCACAGAGAGGCTCAGAGGGCTGCCTTTGGCCCTGAGGCCTGAGGTTCTCCATCGCTGGAGTAGAGGGATGTAATCACAGGCTACAGGAGACAAAGTGGGAGGAAACTCTGAACATGGGGACCCCTGAATTTCAGCCATGGGAACATTTCCATGCTGCTTTCATCCTTTCAAAAACATAGCCACGTGAGTGAGAATCTTCTCTTTTTAAACAGATTGGTATTATTTGTTAAATTTACATACTGCTCTTCATCTGTAGATCTCAGGGCAGTTCACAGCATAAAAATGCAACATAAAAGAAACAAAATACAGAACATAATAAAAATAAGAACTACTGTAAAACCAAGAATCCTTCCTTCCATAGCACATGAGAGTGGGGACCCCCCCCAACAAGCAATGCCAGATCTTATACATAAATTAAGTGTCCTTATAATGCCCAAAACATTTTTTACCTCTCTTTTAACTAAAAAAGCTCTCAAAGTGGCTTACAAAGCTCAGTCCTCAGGGATTGGGGGGGGGGGAGAGAAGAAAAACAAGTTTAGGCACCAGGTTTTAAAGTTACAGTCCTTCAAACAGCCAGCTGGGATGGAAACAGTTCAAAGAAAGCCTGATGGAACAACTGCTGCCAGGTGTCAAATGAGAGAGTCTGTGCAGCTGTGCAAACTTCCTTCTCTGTGATTCTTTTTCTGTGGTGTCTCTTCTGCACATTCCCCCTAGAATGTCATTCCATTGTGGCTTTCAAGTGGCTTAATAGCCATCCCTTCTCCCTAGGAACTCTGGGAACTGCAGACAAATGATAGGAGTCCAAGCACCTCTTTTGGAATTCTTGGCACCCTTATTGGATTACAGTTCCCAGGATTCCTTGAGCCAAGGCAGGAGCCATGTTGGTGAAACTGGTTTTGTTTTGCTTTGTATACATGCCCTTTGACACTTGAGAGCTATATTTTTAGGACCTGCCCTAGTCTTGTGATTTTATTTTGATTCCTTGTGAAGAGGGATTGATTGCTAAAAACTCTTGGAATTGTAGCTCTGGGGAGGGGTTTTGGGGGCCTCTGAACAACTCTCAGCACCCATAAACTACAGCTCCCATAATTCTTGGGGGGAAGTCATGACTGTTTAAAGTGATATCACAGTGCTTTACATATATTGTGTGTGAATACGGCTTTAGGGCAAAAGCTCTGGAGGGCACCAGGTTGGCAAAGACTGCCCTAGAGTTTGCATGGCCCAATGTAAGGACTATTTTTTAATATTCCATGCTTGCAGAGGGGCCAGGAACTTCAGCAGCTGTAGCGAGGAAGACTTTGAAAAGCTAACTCTGAGCAAGGGTGGGAGCTGCCTCCTCAATATCCCCAGGCCTGAGGAAACCTATAGCATCCCGTACTGTGGCAACAAGCTAGTAGATGCTGGAGAGGAATGTGATTGTGGAACATCAGAGGTTAGTAACAGGTGTGATGTCACCAACACAGAATTCTTTTGGCAGGTTTGAAGTTTGGGCTATTCAGTATTTCTGGTCTTGCGTCTGCTATCACAGGCCACGCTCTTGTCTTAGATCCCTCTTTAGCCCTGTCTTCTCTGAGAAGCTCCTTGAATCCCAAGATCAAACATAGAACATTCTTATATTTGCTCCTGGTGGCTGCCAGAATGACAGTGGCATGGCATGGGAAGTCTTCTGCTCCCCCTCTGCAAGCAACCTGGCTTCAAGTGGTGTGGGATATGGCGCTCTCTCTCAGAACAATTCACCCACCATCGCAGAGTGCTTCAGGGGGCGGCCAAAAAGATCCTTTGAGTGGGTGTGATACTCATTCAGCATGCATGCAAACGAAATGGAGGGAGTTCCCTGCCCTCCAGCCACCCACCTGTCAGTGGGGTGGGGGCGAGGGCTTTGTCCTGGTGCATATTAGACATATAGGAGGGAATCTGCTTGCCTTTCCACACAAACCCTTCATCTGTTTATGATGTACTTATATTGTTCAGCACATCAGAATCAGAAACATGCAAACTAAAGTCCCGCCAGACTCTGTAGACGTGCTCTGGGTTTTTCACACCCTTTGGAGACCTCTTAGTTGTGTGTTATCTTCTCTGCTGCTACCAAAGTCCACATGCTTTTATACCACAAGGAGAGGTGCAAGTCCTTTAGATTTATCGATTGTTGGCCTAACTTCCTTAAAATATGTATTTCCACTGTGGCCCACCCTCTCCTTTCCTGCCCCATACCTGGCAGGTGGGCATGGTTTGGTCATAACAGCCTCGCAGGCCAACTGGAGAGGACGGGTGGATCTAATTCAGCCCATAGGCTGGAGTTCAGCCTCACCTGTGTTAAACCACAGTTAGTTTTAGCTGTGGCTTAACGCAAAGAAGCAGAGGGGAAGTGAAAGAGGTGCTTTTGTGCCCATCAGGACACAGCTCAAAAACACCTCTTTCACTTTCCCTCTGCTCTGACCTTTGCTGGGCTAAGGAGGAAATGACTCTGGCTTGCCATGACATCTGAACTTGGATCAGGCCCCTCAAAATTTCAGCCTGGAGCTGGTGTAGTCAATAGAAGCTAATGGAATAAGTTTTTAAATGAAGGAAGTGCTGGAAGGGCACCTCCTTTAACTGTGGTTTGTACAGTACAGAAGCAACACTTAACCATAATTAATACAAACCATGGTGGCAAATCCACTTCAAACCATAGTTTTATGTCCTGTTTTGGGGCCAGTCTTTAACCATGTTTTGAACTGGATTTGATGTAGCTGCAGCTCCTGTCAGCCCTGCCCATGGTTTAATGGATGTGGTGTAGGACTTCCTACTCCCATCAGCCACAGCCAGGTTGCTCACCCCTGGTTTAGGAATTGTTTCAAGTCCAAGGTTAATTACGCCTGTATAAGGCCAACATTCGAGTTTTAAGATTAAAATGGCATTAGTGCTTTTTTTCAGACGGTACTCAGGGGTATGCACTACTGGGACGTCTCTTTTTTTGTTAAAAAGTGTGGCACTTACTGTAACAACTTCATGGGGAGGACCTGCACCTAGTTTTCTAGAAAAAAAGCACCAGTTGGAAATGCCTGAGAGTGGCCTCCTTTCTCATCTGTTTTTTCCCCTTCCTCTCCTAACTTTTCAGGAATGCCAGTTTGATCCTTGCTGTGAGGCAGGAACTTGTAGACTCCACCCTGGGGCTGATTGTGGTTATGGAGACTGCTGTCACAACTGTCATGTAAGACTCACTGATCCCAAGTTATTGCCAGAAACTGCAGGGCAGGAGGAAATTCTACGGGGACTTGGGTCTCTAACAGCATGATTCTACACATGCTTACTCAGAAGAAAGTCCTGCTGAGTTCAGTGGAGCTTGCTCTCGAGTAAGTGTGTTGAGGATTGCAGCCTTGACATGTGATAAAGAAATAGTCCGCAACTCTAAATGTGCTTCTCTTAGAACAAGTTGAGTTGAAATAAATGGGATATGGTAATTAAATATTATGTTAGAGAAGAATTTTTCCTAGAGTATTTGAATCTTAGATGTCTCACTACATGGCCAGGTTGTACATAACACTAAGACGAACCATGGCTAAGTGCAAATGTGTCAGTTTGCAGGTACTCACTGTTAAAAGTCTGGCTGCTTTGATGCCATGTTTAGACTTAAGGCCCTCCAGGCGTCCATTTCACTGGGCATTCATGATTATCTGTGCTCTTGCCAATATCAGGGCAGTTGTGTGCGATCCCACGTTCATTACGATTTGCCTCTGAAAACTAGGGTTGCCATATTTAAAAAAGTAAAATCCTGACACCACTGAAATTGGTTGGCTTTTTTTTGGAAACCACCATACACCTGGGTTTTTCCTGACATTTTGCCAATTCAGCAAAATTCCCCCCCCCATGCCATTTTTACACCTGAAAATCAGGACATGTCAGGGATTTTCCAGACATATTGCAAGCCTACTGAGAACATTTTGGAGCAGATCAAATGCTTTGGCTCTAATGCTTTGGTGCTTGTATGTGGGGGGTTTGTCTGTCCCATGTACGACTGTCTCCCTATGAGACAAAGGTCATGGGTGTGTCGGGGTGCAAGCACATTTGATCCCTTGAGGCCAGGCTGGCAAGCCTGGAGAAGCTCAGAGAGGCAAAGTGGCTGGTGGCTGACATCTTCATGAGCGTTACAGCAGAGTCGCACTCCTGCGCTGATAGCTCCCCTCCTGTCAGGAAGAAGAAGGGTGTTGGGGAAGGAGAGTCCTGCTCTGAGGAACAGGTAAACATTATTTGAGATGGGACAAACTGTTATCCTCTCTCACAGAGAATACATCTGCAAGGAGTGCAGGGGTCGTGATAGTGGGGAATCAGTCATCAGGAATCTAGATATTTGGGTGTGTGGTGCGCAAAGATACCCCAGGGTGAACTGCCTGGCTGGCATGAAGGCTGCACATATGGCACATGGCCTAGGGAGCCTGGAAGATAGTGCTGGGGAGGAGTCAGTGGTTGTGATGCATGATGGCACCAATGACATGGGGGAATGTAGAGGTGAGCTCCTGGAAGCCAAATGTAGTTTTCTAGGTACGGTGCTGAAAGCCAGGACCTCCAAGGTAGCTTTCTCTGAAATGCTACCAGTTCCCCTTGCAGGGTCAGCTAGAGAGGCATGTGGATGAGGCAATGGGGTTGGGAGGAGAGCTTTGGATTTGTTAGACACTGGGGAACATTCTGGTCAATCCAGGCCTGTACAAAAGGGACAGGCTGCACTTGAACTGGGACTATTGCTGCTTAGATCCTTAAAGGTGGTAGGATAGCTTCTAAAGTGATTGTGGGGGAAGGAGGGTCCCATAAATGCTTAAAAAGAATCTGAGGAGCACGTTGCTAAAAACATTAAGACCAAGAACAAGAAGAAGCTCTTTAAACAAATTAGGAGGAGGAGATCATTTAGGTAGCGTCTACCTGCCATATGGGAATAATAATGCCAGCCTACTGTGGAGGATGATGTAAAGATTACAGAGGAGGAACACAATATTTTGGACAGGTGACCTGTGCTGCATAAATGCTAGATTATTATGGGGTGAAGTCAGTGGGAGGTTTAATCTACTTTGTTGATAGTTTTGGTATATTGCCCACAGTGGGTATTAGCAGGTTGACGCTGGTACATTTCCTGCCTCCCTTTCGTAGTTCCTGTCCAAAGGCACAGAGTGCCGTGAGCGGGCCAGTGAGTGCGACCTCCCTGAGTTCTGCAATGGAACTTCACAGTTCTGCCCTCCAGACGTCACCATTGAGAACGGGCACCCTTGCCACAAAGACGAGGCTTACTGCTACAACGGGCTCTGCCAGTATTACAATGCCCAGTGCCAGGGCATCTTTGGGCCAAGTAAGGAGCATGAGGATCTGCGTTATGTTTGCTTCTCCACAAGGAACAGCTAGCAGACATTATCCTAAGGGATTGGGAACTGCCTCTGGATGACAATTTCTGTTGCTTTTCTGCAAGGCTGGGATCAAGGGACAGCGCAGTTGGGCATCTGCTGCTTCTCTTCACCTGCTTGCCTGTTCACCTTCTTGCTCTGGCTCAGACAGTGGTGGTGGGAAGGAGGAGGAGGAGGAGCAACAGCATTGAGAGGCAGTTGCTGCTGACTTGCTCACTGGCTCTCTGCAGTAAGCAAGCAGGAGGAGGAGGAACAACTGGAGGTGATAAGGGCAATGAGGTGGCAGACACAGTGAGGGAGGGGGCCAATGGAGGCTGTCTTGCCCAAGATGCCCTCCCCACCGCAACCTGGAGCACACATTAGTTGTTTTATTTTATTATTATTATTATTATTATTATTATTATTATTATTATTATTATTTCTTCATGATGCAGAAAATGGGTCTTCTGTTACTTTATGCTGCTGGTCCTGCCAGAAGGCCAAAGGAGCTGGGCAAGCCTGATTTCCCAAATCTGTATTTTGCAGAAGCAAAGGCTGCTCCCCAAATCTGCTTTTCCGAAGTGAATTCCAAAGGTGACAGGTTTGGAAATTGCGGCTACCATGGGCATGACTATAAGAAGTGCTCGAGCTGGTAAGTGGGTGCGGCAAGGAAACTCTGGTCACCTCCAGACTGTCGGTGCCTTAGGGGGTGGATTCAGTCACATGTAGGTTTGCACAATTATAATAGCTTAAAGTGCTCTGTTGTTACGAATCTACTTTAGAAAGCAACAACACAGACTTTTTTGTGTTTAGGAAAGTGACAGGGAAAGCATGAAAAGTGAAACAAATGAATGATTAACATATAACCACTGCGCAATCAAATCAGGATGAAATCATGATGAATGTTCATTGTCCTGTAACTGCCCACAAACAAAATAAGAACAAATGCTCAACAAAGCCTGGACATAATCTGACTTCCACAAAAGGTTCTTTTATGCAGGCAAATCAAAAAGATTGCTCAATAAGCAGCTTGTCAAGAGAAGCCTGCTCTGCACAGCTCCCCCCCCCCCGCACAATCAGTTCACACATGACCGTGTCTACATGTCGTGCCAGAAAATAAATAAATAACTTGAATGAAACCTGGAAATGGCAGGAGAGGGCTGGAGAGTCCTTGTGGCTCACGAGGAAACCCTCCCTGGAGGCTGAAGAGGACTTCAGTGTGGGCACGGGAAGCCCCAAAGAGGTGCAGTGGGCCTTTGTTTCGGCTGCTCAGCCTGCCTGCCTAATAGCTGGTACGTGCCCAGATGACAAGACCCCCTTTCTCGGCCTTGCTAATGTGGTCCAAAGGAAAGCAGATCAAGGTATTTGGCACCAACTGGGCTGCAGCAGTTGCCTGAAGGAGGCGTACAAGGCGCCATCCAAGGTTTACTCCTGAGCCTGTCCCACAAGCAGAGCCAGAGGCTTAGGATCAGAGTGTTTCTTCTCCTAGATGAGCTCACTTTCCCAGGTGGATGGGCCCCAACTGCCCCTGTCATATTCATTCATATTGCATTTGACAGATAAGGGCAGGGATCACTATCCTGGTGCCCTTGGACGACAACTCCCAGCACTGCTGACCATTGGCCATGTTGAATGGGACCGATGGGAATTGTAGTGCACATGTCTGGAGGGCACCATGTTGGCTTCCCCTGGATTTGGGCCATGCATTTCTCCCCCATCCTTTCATTGGAGGAGCGTGATGTTTTGCCAAACCCACTATGTCATTACTACGTTTTGCACAAACAGATGTTTTCCTTATGATTAGCCCACGATTAGCATCCAGGAGTGTATATTTTCCTTTAATCCTACTAAGCCTCAAAAAACCTAAGTCGATAATGATCTGTGCATACTTTCAGAAATTAACTGTCAGTGATTTAAGTTGCCGTGCCATATTGCCACAGGAACGCCATGTGTGGGAAACTACAATGTGAGAATGTGCAAACCCTTCCTGTCTTTGGAATCGAACCTGCCATTATCAAGTCTCCCATCCAAGGTAACACCTGTTGGGGTGTGGACTTCCAGCTGGGATCAGACGTACCAGATCCAGGGATGGTGAACGAAGGCACCAAATGTGCCCCTGGAAAGGTAAAGCAGGAAAGTTCTCAGGTGAACAATTGTTTTTTGTTGTTTTTTAATGTATTTTTATTAAAGATTTTCTTGATTTACAAAGGTATGTGCAATGTCTCTCTCTCATATTTTTTTCCACATAACACTTTCCTTTTTCTTTTACAAATTGGTTTCATTTGTTGAGACATTAGGAAGAATAGGGGGAAAGAGGTGGGGGGGGGGAAGATGGGTGGGGGTGGGGTCGGGTGGTGATGTTTCTATTTTACTTAATATATGTGGGGTTTTGTGTCAGCGTTGCTTGTGTGGGTTCTCTGCTGTTCACTTGTGTTCCTTTGGTGGTGAGAGAGGTTGGGGTTGGCCGAGGGTGTGGCTGTTTATTTGTGGTTGGCTGTGGTGGTCTTTGTTTTCATGTGTGAGTGGGGTGGGTGGGTGTTTTGGATCAGGTTAGCCAAATTGATTTGTATGCTGTTGGTGGATTTTTATTGTTGTCTTGTTGGGCTGTGTATGTGATAAAGGGGAGCCATACCGGGATGAAGGCGTCTTCTTCTATTTGTCCCCGTGTTAGTTTCAGTTTATTGGTTAATTTTTCTAGTAAGGCTGTTTCCCATACTATTTGGTAGCATTGGTCCATGCTTACTCCTGACAGGTTTCTCCAGTGTCTGGTTATGATGTTTCTGGCTGCTGAAAGTACCGGTAGGTGAGTTATAAATTCTTTGTGGTGTAGATATGTATTATTGTATTGGAAGATGTTTAGTAGGGCCAATTCTGGAGTGATTTCTAATACTTGCTTAGTTATTTTACATATTTCTCGTATAGCTGTTGTCCAGAATAGTTGGATTTTGGGGCACTCCTGCCACATGTGGAGGTATGTGATGTTAGGATATTTCCGTTCCACCTTAAAAGGGAGCAGGCTTTGTGAGTCACAGAGTCTGCGTATTTCCTGTTCACAGTTTTCAGTTGCTTTCGTTTTCCTACTTCGTACCTGAGCATACCGATGCAGGCGGTCATGGTTTCTTTGTTCTGACCAACGCTGAATAAACTGTAAATATGCTCTCCTGCTGTGCATCTTTTGCTGTGTGAATTCTGCTGATAGAGTGTGCACCAGCCTAAGAATGTGGCAATCTATTACTGAGGCTTCGTGTCGCTAATTGCTGATACTGCGTGTCTATGGGAGATCGATGGATCGTCCGGCAGCCGGCTTGGGGGCTATGATGGACTTTGCCTCCCTGGCAGTATCCCAACATGTGCCTGTGGAGGTGCACCCTCTCCAGCATTTTGGTGAGGTTCCTGGGCGTATTAGCACTAGTTTTCTTAGTTTTAGGTACCATCTGTAGGTGATTTTCAGAGTGAGTTCTTTTCTTTTTGTTGATATGGATTTAAAGGGGGGTTTAAACCACATTTTGGTTCATTGAGTGGGGTTAATCTCGTAGCCTATGTCATCCATTGTTTGTGGGATTTTGGAATAGTATTTTGTATATTGCAGATACCATCCCTTTACCATGTCCCTTTGTTGTTAGGAGGTTTTTGAAGGTTGTCGGGGCCTAGTTGCTGCTGATTTTACTACCGGATTGTTTAAGAGGGCATGTAATCGGTGATGTGTTAACCAGGACATTTGGGTGTCTTCTTGTTTGTCTTGAATTTATTGTGTTGACAAAGGTTTGTTATTTTTGTAGAAGTCTATTAGATGATATAAGCCAGGTTTTTTATCTTGAGGTTTTGTGCTGCGTGATGGAATAATGGGTGGTATGCCAGGGGAATTAGTGGGGATGGAGTTGGAGATAGTTTGCCTATTTCTGTTTTCCATGCTATGAGCATAGTCTGTGTGTACCTCTTAAGTGTTGTGGGAATTTTCCTTAGTTTGTTTGGGAGGGGTGGGTATGCTGTGGTGCAGGTATTTTCAATTGTGTCCCTCTCTAGGTGTATCCATTGTTTTGTCTCATTTTTTAGTATATATGGGATTATATGGTGTATTTGGTTGGCAATGTAATATGCTTCTATGTTGGGGCTTCCCCATCCTCCTGACGTGGCGAGGTGCAGGTATTTGGGGCTTATTCTTGGTTTTTTGTGTGAGAAGATAAAGGAGTGTAGTTTTCTCTGCCATCTGCAGAGTTGGGTTTGGGGAATCCAGATTGGGAGGGTTTGGAATAGGTAGGTTAGTTTTGGGAGGGTGATCATTTTGATCATGATTATTTTGTCTGAGAGGGTGGAATGCATGTTGTTTCATCTTATTAGGTCTTTGTTTATTTGTCACCACAGGGGCTTGTAGTTGTGGAGGTAATAACTTATTGAGGTTTCTGGTTATTTGTACTCCTAGGTATCTGAACTTGGTGTGGCAAAGTTTTATCTTGGTGACATTAGTGAATTCTTTTTGGGTGTGAGGAGGGGTGTTGAAGCACATAGCTTCTGACTTTGCAAAATTTACCTGTAGGCCCGACACCATTGCAAATGTGTTGAGTTCTCTGGTTAGGGAGGTTGCTGTGCTTATGGGGTCTGCTGTTGTGACCATTAGGTCATCTGCAAAGAGCCCCAATTTATAGGTTCTGCCTTTTATTTCCACTCCCTTGGTGTCTGTGGCTGCTCGGATTCGGATTGCTAAGGGTTCCAGAGCCAGGATAAATAAGAAGGGAGACAATGGGCATCCTTGTTTTGTGCCTCTTTGGATTGCTATAGGGTTAGAGCCCATATTGTTAGTTCTGCATTTTGCTGAGGCTTGGGAGTATATTTGTTTGAGGATTTGTAGGAAGTTGAGGCCAAATTTCATGTTAGTTAGTACTGCTAATATGTATTTCCACTCCAAGCAATCAAAGGCTTTGAGGATGTCTAGGGACATAATTGTCAATGGGAGTTTAGTTGCCTTGCTGTGTTCGATCAGGTTCAGTAGTTTCCTGATGGGGTCTGTTATATTGCGGCCAGGGACAAAGCCGGTCTGGTCTGGGGCTATTAACTTGTGTAGGAAGATTTTTAGGCGGTTGGCCAAGATTGATGTGAATATCTTGTAGTCTTGGTTTATTAATGAGATTGGGTGGTATGATTCTACTTTGAGACTGTCTTTCAGTGGTTTTGGGATGGAGACTATTTTGGAGTGGGTCCAGGTTTTGGGGATGGGCCCCCCTTTCATGATGTCATTGAACAGGCAGGTCATGTAGGCCATCAAGGGTTCTTTGAATTTCCTATAGACTTCTGCTGTGAAGCAGTCTGGGCTTGGGGCTTTGTGTGGTTTCAGGTTTTTGAGGACCGTATCTATTTCCTCTGGGGTGATAGAGCTGTCCATGAATTCCTGTTCCTTGTCAATTAAGGTGGGCATGGTCAGTCCTGCTAGGAATTTTCTGATTTCCTTCTCAGGTGGGCTATGGGAAGTGTATAGGTTGGAGTAAAATCCTGCAAATTCTGAGGTTATTTCTTTGGGGGAGAATGTTATGTAGTCATCTTTTTTGGTGATGCAGTGTATTCTTGTTTTGAGTTCTTTTTTCCTACATCTATTTGCTAATAGTTTGGAGTTTCCCCCTCCATATTCATAGAAACATTGTTTAGAGTATAGAATACTGATCATTGTTTTGTTGATTTCTAGGGAGTCAAGTTCTCTCCTTTTTTGTTCTATAAATTGAAGAAGTTTTTTAGATCCTGTTTGTTTGTAGCGTGGTGAGAGGGCCGTGATGTCTTGTTCTATTTTTGTTAATTTTTGAGGGGGGTTGTTATATTGTCTACATCATTTTCCTTGAAGTAGTTTTGTAGAGTTTTTGTGAGACTCTCTCTAATTTGTTTGTTTGTAGTTAGGATGGGGCTGAAGGACCATGATGGGGTGGTTTGTGATTTTAATGTTACCTATGTTTCTTGATTTCGCTAAGGAGATCAGACCCTGTGTGAGCAGAATGCTGTCCAGTCTGGACGTTGTACCATGGCGTCCGGATTGGAATGTATGGCTGGTGTCTCCCGGGTTTTGCTCACCCCAAATGTCGTAGAGACACCTGTTTTTTAACATTTTAGTAACTTGTAAGAGTCCCTAGTTGTTGGGGGTTTCTTTCAAGGAAGGTTGTCCATGGGGTTGTAGGGTGAATGTTTTTCGGGGATATGCCTTTCATATTTAGGTTGAGGTCACATCCTAGGATTGCTTCCCCTTTAGAAAAGGAGAGGAACTTGTTTAGTGTCTTCTGAAAGAATTCTAGTTGTTTTGAGTTTGGGGCATATATGGAGCTGATTGTCAGTTTAATTTTGCCATCTAGTGTCCCTTTAGCGAAAATGAATGCCTTTTTTGTTTTTTAGGACTGTTGTGGCAGTGACTGTTGTTCAGGTCTCTACTGAGTATTATAGCTACGCCATGGGCTTTCCCTGAGCCTCGTGCAACCCACTGTTGACTGAAGTGGGGGTCACTCAGGAGTTTGATCCCTTTGGGTGGGTTGTGTATTTCTTGTAGGAAGGTGATGTGCGGTTTCATGGTGTTTATGTATGAGGTGATGCATTTTCTTTTGATGGGGTTTCCCAACCCCTGTGTTGTTTAACGAACCAATGGGATTGCACTGACCTACAGTGTAGTGGTTGGGGGACTAGTGGGATTAGAGTTAGATTTGGGTTAAAGAGTAGGGGGTAGGTTGTAGAGAGTTTCCTATATGTAGTCATATACGGTATGTGTTTGTTTGGGGTATTTTGGGCCATTTGGCATTTAGCCGGTTGGTCCTAGGTCTAAGCTGGTGTGGAGGACCATGTATAGGGACAGGCCATCCCCCCTGTTGTTTGCGATAGGGGATGATCAGTGAGATGGGGTGAAGCATCTTTGTGACGCCAATGTCGGGTATAAGGTTCGTAAGCAATGTTGCCAATGTTATTAGCAACATCGTTGGTGTGTTGGGGCGAGGATGTGGGTGTTGGTATGCTCTGGCGCCACCATTGTGCTGGTTGGGCATCAGATTTTAGCCTGTTTGTGGGTTGTGTTATTAAGGTTGGAGGAGTTATTTTTCCTTAGTATGGAGTAGGGGGATGCTGAAGGTGTGGGTTATGGGTTGTTAGGTGATGGGGAATGTGGTTTGAGGTCTGGACTGGTGTTGGGGTGGGGATTTCTGTGCCGGTGCAGGGCTGGGGGGGGATGTTGATGGTGTTAACTATATCTATGTTCGGCAGGGAAAGGACGGGGGGAAGGGGGGGAGAATCACCAGTACTTCAGTTTGTGGTTTTTTCTGGTTGCTTCATTCAGCTGGGGTTGTTGTTGTAGTAGGGTTGTCCATCTGCGATGAGTTGGTTTGGTTAATCTTGGTCTGGTTTCTTGTGTCATATGGCCGGCGGGATGATTTTGTGCGTGGTGCTTGACTGTATTGGTTTGCATTGTCTGTTGTTTCTTTTTCTTCTTTACTGTCATCCAATTGTTTGCTGCTGTTTCGTCATGGTTGTGGCTGTCACTTAGTGGGTTTGTCGGTTGCCATTCCTTTGGAAGGTCGAGTTTGAGGTTCTTTAGTAGTTGCAAGGCTTCAGGTATGTTGGTAGCTCTTTGTTGTGTTGTGTTGGTTGTTATGATGAGTCGAAAAGGGAAGCCCCATCGGTACTTGATCCCTGCTTGTTGGAGACACTGGGTGCACAGGCATTAGGCTTTTTCTCCGATTAAGGGTGTCCTGAGATAAATCCTGTAAGTCCAATATGGGGGCGTCTCCATATTGAAGGTTGGTTGAGTTTCTGAGGTTGCTCCATACCTCTTCCTTCTTTTTGTAGCGTGTGAAGCACACAATGATGTTTTTTGGGGGGTGGGGCGCTGGGTTTCGGCATAGGTTTTAGGGCTCTGTGAGTCCTCTCCAGGTCATCTACCTCAAGTGTCATGTTTGGGATTGTATCTTTCAGCCAGCGTACAATTAGGTCTGCTGGGCTTTTCTCCTCTACCTTTTCAGGAAAGTTGCGGAAGTGGATGTTGCAACGTCTATTGCAATCTTCGATATCCGGTTTGATTCTCATTTCTGTGTTTTCTATTTCCAGGTGATTTACCAGTTCATCCAATTTCTTATTGATGTGTGTGTTCTCCTCCCGGTATTGTTCTATTATTCTTTCTTTCATTTGGTTCTTGTTCT
The DNA here is from genome assembly GCF_027172205.1 of Podarcis raffonei. Taxonomy (NCBI): domain Eukaryota; kingdom Metazoa; phylum Chordata; class Lepidosauria; order Squamata; family Lacertidae; genus Podarcis; species Podarcis raffonei. The sequence goes on from NC_070616.1 coordinate 44,855,133, forward strand.
CTAGAGCTTTCATTTTGGAGGTTAGATTGTTGATTAATATCTGCAGGGGAGCCACTGTGGCCTTCAGTGTTTCTCGCTTCCATTTCCCTCAGATCTCGTTTAGTTGTTGGGTGGTCGTCATCTTGAAGGGGTGTTGTGGTCTCAGCGCTATTTGCCATCTCCCTGTTTGGTGTCATCTCAATCTCCCTAATGGTTTTGGTTTGAGGTCTGCTTGGCGTCCTCTTGGAGTGTTGCGGTTAGGAGTTGTGGTGGTGATGGTTCCTGGATGTTGTTGGGTTGCTGAGCTGAACAGGCGTTGTTGACTGGTGTTTTACAGAGCGTTCGGATTAGGTGGCCATTTGTGTTGAGTCTAGGCTGTGGTCGCCTCAGCGGTGCTGCCAGAGGGGAGGGTAGGTAAGCTGACAGGCGGGTAGACCAACAGACAGTTCACATAAGGGGGAGGGGGTTAGCAGGCAGAGATGCAAGAGACCAGAGAGGTGGGGCCAGGGGAAATGTGTGTTTGAGGGGGGTTATTTGTGGTTGCACCCGTGTGTACACGCCTGCGCACTCATATACGCAAAAGGGGTACTAGGGTCCAATTAAGGTGGAAGGTAGGGTTAGGAATGTGTTCAGGAACAGGACCAGACAAAACAGAATATAGGCAAAAGGTGGAGGGAAAAGAGGAAGAAGAAGAGAAAAGAGAAAAGAAACAAAGAAAAAGAAAAAGGGGGAAGGGGAAATTAGAGTAAAATAAAAGGGAGGGGGAAGACAGAAAGGGGGAAAGAAATAGAGAGAAGGAGAGAAAGTAGAGTAAGAACAGTAGTAATAGATTGCAGTGATAGTTTTAGCTATAGTACGAGAGGGGAAAGTATAATACAGTGGTATGCGTGTATGAGTGTATGTATGTGTTTTCTTTAAAGAGAGAGAGGAGGAAAGGGGGGATGGAGAGAGGGAGGGGGGAGAAAAAGAGAGAAGGAAGAGGAGAAATGAGAAGAAGAAGAAGAGGGGGAGGGAGAGGTAACTGTAGCAGTGGCAGTGGTGTGGGGAAAAGTTTTGTTTTAAAGGAGGGGTGGGGGAAGAAACAGCTCCCCCTTCAAAAACAGACCGGCAAACAGGCTCTCCTCTTCTTTCTTTGATGGTGACGGCAAGGTCGGGGCTCCTCTCTCCCTTCCTCCTCTTTTCTCCCCCCCCCCTTTCCCTTTGTTGCTTTGGCTCCGAGGTCCCTTCAGCCTCGGAGCTCCGCTGGGTTGTTGGCGGGGAGGGAGGCTGTGCCTCCCTCGGTAGGCGTACCAGATGTCCCATCTGGTGGTGGTGGAGGCAGAAACAGTGGGGTCTGGGCTCCTTTCTCTCCTTCCCCTCCTGCTTCCTGCTTCCGTGCTGGCTCCGAGATCCTCCTGACCTCGGTTGGCCGGGTGCCCTTGGTCCTGGCTCGATCAAGGTCACGGGGGGGGGGCTGCAGTTATTCCGGGCGCCCCAGTTCCTCTCCAGTTTCGGTGCTGGCGGCGCTGGCAGCGGCAGTTCCAGCAGCCCAGGAGCCAGCCAGGTAGCTTTGTAAGTTCTGGCTGGCTTCAGGAGCTGCTCGTTGCCGTGGCGTCCCCATGCTGCCTTAACTGGAAGTCCCGAGTGTACCCTTTTTGAGCGGGCAGAACTCCTTTCACGCTCCAAGGCAGAGGTACCTGCTACAGCGTCTTCTCATTTTGAAGGATCCTGGATCAAATGCGAGAACTGCTTTTTGCTTTCTCATCAGTCAAATGGAAGGGTATAACTTTGCTCTCAGTTCTGTCTGTAGATTGCTTAATGGAGCTACGGATTGTTAAGAGCGGCCCACCAAATGTGCAGTGGATGTCTCAGGTGGACCATTGTGTGAGTTTTCCTTGTTAATCCTAACAGATCATTTGCAAGAGAGAGGATTTTGATCTGTGAGGAAAGCTTTAGAAATGAAACTTTAGATTGGGCAGACACATCACTTGCTTTAATTTAAGGTTTGCAGTCCCAATCATAATGAATTTGTGTGTGTCCTTTCTTTCAGATATGTAAGCACTACCAATGTGTTGATGTCTCTGTTTTGGGTTACAGCTGCAATGCAGAGCATCAGTGCAATGGACGAGGGGTAAGCTGACAAAACCACGCCGGATTTCTAGACAGTGCTTTCTCCAGCGGTTACTGACTTGATGCTTTGTTTTGTTCTGACCTCCTCTCTTGGGCCTTCCTTTCCCCTTTTTTCAGAAGGTGCTGGAGGGAGACTTGGTTCCATTGAATGACGGACAGGTAGGAGCTCCAGCAAAGGAACAGTTGAGAGCTCCCTTCAAGCTTCTGGTTCTTCCTTTGATGCTCTGCCCTTATCTACCTGCATTATGTCAGGGGTTAGATGGGTGGACTTGGCTTGTTATTTGATACTGCTCATATTGATCCAGAGCAGACTCCAGCATATAGTTAGCAAAAACTGAAACACGTTGCAGGATTCCCCAAAAATAGACGGGTGGTAATTCATCCAGCAGAGCTTTACTACTGAAGGTAAATGAGCATAATAATCACAAATCCATATATCTTCAGAAATGGCACAGTATATAAAGTGAACAAGGCTACAGTTATGAAGAAATTAGAAGAAAAATTGGTGGAAACTTAACCAAAGGTGGTATTCCTAAATTTTTGAAGAGGTAAAAGGAGATTACAAAATCAGACTGGTAAAGGTAGGAAAAGGTTCACAACAGCAAGTGACGATAGAAGAACTGAGAAACTGTGGCTACATGACAGAAGAAAATCATCTGGGTTTATACAAGATGACATGGGGCAATGTAATGTGAAGTTGAGTGCAAGCACCATTTGGCGCAGACTGCAGGAATATGGTCTAAATGCTAGAATTCCAAGGAAAAAGCCATTGTTGTCTCTCAAACAAAGGTTGAAACGATTAAACTGGGCTAAAACCCATGTTAGCTGGACAGCAGAAGAATGGGACAGTGTTATGTGGAGTGATGAGACCAAAATCTCCTTGCTTGGTAGTAATGGCATGAAATATGTGAGGTGAAGAATTGGAGAAGATTTACATCCTACTGCATTGCAGCTACTGTGAAACACTGAGATAGTGTTATGATCTGGGGTTGTATGACAGCAAAAGGTGTGGGAGAAGAAACTAAACTTTTTTTAAAAAAAAATTAGTTTCTTCTCTAGCACGGCGAATCGTCAGTTCCGCTGCTACCCCAGATGGCAGCCTCATTTCCTGTCATGATGTTTCCTGAGTCTCAGATAGAAACAAGTGTTTAATGCAGGGGTCGGTCAGCAAACCTTTCCAGCAGGGGGCCGGTCCACCGTCCCTCAAACCTTGTGGGCGGGGCTGGACTATATTTTGATAAGGAAAAAAAAGGAACGAATTCCTATGCCCCACAAATATCCCAGAGATGCATTTTAAATAAAAGCACACATTCTACTCATGTAAAAACACCAGGCAGGCCCCACAAACAACGCAGAGTTGCATTTTAAATAAAAGGACATATTCTACTCATGTAAAAACATGATTCCTGGACCATCCGTGGGCCGGATCTGCCCCCCGGGCCTTAGTTTGCCTACCCATAGTTTAATGTATGAAGCAGTGTGGAATGTGGATGTGTGGTGTTTTACTGATGAAAGTTTGTACTCATTGAGGGGCAGTATTTCAATATGAGTAATGTATGTTCTTTGTGGGACGCGGGTGGCGCTGTGGGTTAAACCACAGAGCCTAGGACTTGCTGATCAGAAGGTCGGAGGTTCAAATCCCCGCTACAGGGTGAGCTCCCGTTCCTCGGTCCCTGCTCCTGCCTACCTAGCAGTTCGAAAGCACGTCAAAGTGCAAGTAGATAAATAGGTACCGCTCCAGCGGGAAGGTAAACGGCGTTTCCATGTGCTGCTCTGGTTTGGTACGCCGGCTCCCTCGGCCAATAAAGCGAGATGAGCGCCGCAACCCCAGAGTTGGCCACGACTGGACCTAATGGTCAGGGGTCCCTTTACCTTTACCTTTATGTTCTTTGTACTTTTGTCCATTTACTGTATTTATTTTTCACTCTTTGCTTGCTGCTTTTCATCCAAACAGGTGTGCAATAGCAATAAGAACTGCCACTGTCACCCGGGGTGGGCCCCTCCCTACTGTGATGCCAAAGGATATGGCGGCAGTCTGGACAGTGGACCTCCATACAATGGCAAGTACCTGAACCACACACCTTCCTGTCTTTGGTGACGCCTGGAGGTTGGGAAGTGACAGCTGCTCCAAGAGGCTTAAGTCCTCCTTGGCTGGTATGGTGGTGGCTTGCTGTGCCTCTCTAGTTTTGTTTTCCATGGGAAGAGGAGCTTGGGTTTTGGATAACCAGCCATTGGAAACTTAGGGTCTCTGGATTGGGGGGGGGAATCTTACAACTTTCAGAGCTTTTGTTTGTCCTGGGCCAACTTTCTGCAAATGTCATTGGGGACAGAGGAAGCTGCTTTATCCACCTAGATCAGTATTGCTTAATGCTCACCAGAATTTCAGCCAGGGATCCTCAGAGAGGCCATGGACTGAACCTGAGACCTTCTGCATGCAAAGCAGGTGCTCTGTAATTGAGCTATGACCATTCCAAATTCATGCACATGTTATTTTGAAAAAATGTGGGGGGAAAACATTGAATTTTTTGGTGCCTCAAGAGTCCAACAAATTGATTATGACTTTAGCTCATGTCTGCTTTGTCAGGTGCATAAATTAATTCTCAGTTAGCAGGTATATGCAGGAGAAAATTGTAAGGTGGGAGCTGAATGGCAATAAGAAGCAAAAATTAAAGTCAGTGATAAAAAAAATGTGTACACCACAGTCTGTCTTGAAGGCTTTCGCTCTCTTGTGCCAACTTCAAAACCCCCACAAACAAATGAGGAAGCATGAAAAATACAAAGAGACAGCTACAGTAACACGTTTGCAATTGAAGCAGTTAAGAGTAAGGACCTGGAAGAGACCAGTATTCAAATCTCAACTCAGCCATGAAGCGTGTTGGGTGACTTTGGGCCAGTTGCTGTCACTTAGCCTACCCCACAGGGTTGTTGCGAGGATAACATTGAGAAGTATGGACACACCTCAAGCTCTTTGGAGAAAAGCTGGGATATGAAATGCCAAGTCCACAAAATTACTCTCCAACAATATCTTTTAAAACATTTTTACTAGTCCAATTCCTTAGGCATGTTTTTCTTAGGCAAGTTGTGGACTTCCAACCCAGCTGAGCCTTTTAAGCATACAGACACTATTCTTGCACATAACATAGAGACAGTAAAATATAAGCAGCAAAGCCCAGACAGAAAAGAAAGGGGAAATGGAGAAAGGGAAGAGGGGAAAGAAAGGAAAACACCAATTTTTGGTGTTGATTTATTTGGGATCATACCATGCAATCCAAGTTTCTCTTGGAGAAGACAATTAGATTGATGGGCTACTGGACTTTTTGTGGTGGATTTTTGTGGTGGGTATTATGCACAAGGTAAAGACTGGCACAACATCCTTTGAGGCAACAAATACCGTTGTAAATATAATGTAGATTAAAGTAATTCTATTATTGTTCCATTGTTTCCCCCTATGCTTTTAGGTGTTTTTATTTTATCTCTAAGCCACCTTGAGTCCCTGTCAGGGGAAAAGGCGTGGCATAAATGAACAACAGCAACCACCTCCTGCATCTTCCTCCCTGCTCACCCTGCAGCCAACAGGCACTCTCTTCACTTTCTGCCCAATAATAAAGCCACCATTCCGCATCACCTTTCTTACCCAATTTTATCTTCTCCATGTCTCCTACTCTCTCCTTTTTGGCAATTCTGCTGTGTACCCCCATTTTCACCTGCACCCCATTTCCCCTCCCTCCTCCTTCCCTTTCTCAACTCTCCCTGGCACACAGGCCACCCATATTTCTAGGCTTATTTTGCAGCTCCCTTTCCACCTGCTTGCTATGATGGAGATGTTGCTGTACCTTAAAGACGAGCTGAACCTTAAGAGCAAACCTGTCCAGTTAGCTTGCTCACTTAGAGCTGATGGATGTTGTTTGCTTGTTGATACATTGAATCTGGAGCTTCATGTTGAAGGCAACATGACAGGTTACAAAAAGAAATAGCAGAGAGGGATGCAACACGGACGCCAACACCAAAAGCTAACACAATAGAGCCTTTCCCGACTCCCTTCTTGCTGTAAGGAAGCCTGGTTTCAAACCACCACTTTTCCTCTCCCTCCCATGCCATAGCCACTGCTCTTGGGCAAGCTGTCTTCTCTCTTGCCTCCCTCCCTGCTCTTTGTAATGGGGCACTGCAAATCTACATTTTGATTATATGGGAGAAAAGCAGAGTCAGTAGTCTAGTCCAGAGGTAGCCAGCGTGGTAAACTGCAGCTGTTGTACAACAACAACCATAATCCTCCCTGACCATAGGTCATAGTGGTTGGAGCTAATGGGAGTTGTAGTCGAGTACACTTGGAGGGCACCACCGTGGCCATCCCTGGAGTCAGTTGTGCTCAGGAAAAAGTAAGCTTGCCCTGCCTTTCCATGTTCTGCCCAATGGGAAGAAAGGGTACTGAGATTACCAACATGTCCATAAGAACCCAGCTACTTTAAATGACTCAGCTACTTTAAATGACCGATACTAATCTTGTTATGTGCATTATACGCATTTGTAAACTGCTTTGGATTTTGAAAAGAGCAGAGGTTGAAACTGTTGACTGATTTAACAAGCTCACAGCATTCCTTTTCTCCCTCAATGGGGTTGAGGAAGTTTGTAATTCCCACCCTGCAGAAAGGTAACTATTGTTCCTGTTGTTGCTAATTTTCTTTCTTTGTTTATTCTCTCTCTCTTTCAGATGTGGATAACACCACAAGAAATTGGCTGCTGGCATTCTTCTGCCTGATTCTCCCTCTCCTGTTGCTTTTGCTCTTCACTTACCTTGCGAGGAATCAGTTGGTGTCATCCTTAATGCCGTTGATAGAGGCTTGTTGTGGGTAAGTATTTTCTGTCCACCCCCCCTGCTGTGTGGAAAGCTGACTAGGAATTCTTTGGCAGAACAAAGGCATTTAAAGGCTCTGTGTGCAGCACTGGTGCCAGGCCCGGTCCACTGGTGAGGCAAGGTGAGGTGCCTGCCTTGAGCAGTAGAAGCCTAAGAGGCAGCGGCTGCCTGCAACAGTGCTAGTTTGCAGCAAGATCTCATGAGATCTCACTGAAATTTCACGAGATCTCACACAGCACACAAGATCCTGTGATATCTCACTGGAAGTCAGTGCCCCTGCCAGCTCTTTGTGGATGCCGCTTCACAACACAGGTAAAAGAGGAGCACTGGCAGCAAGTGTGTGTGTGTGTGTGTGTGTGTGTGTTACATTCCCAAAATTGGATGTGTCCCTCTGCCAGGGGCATTGTGTATTCTGCAAAATAGGGAAGAATTGGTTTTTCTAGAACCAACTGAACACCAGCCAGTTCCCCCTAGTTTGCCAGCCCTGTTTTGTTCTCTGCACGTTGTCAGAAAACAATTGGAGAAGTCAGACCTTTGGTCAAGTATCTCAGTGTTGCTTACTCTGAATGACAGTGACTCCCCAGTGTTTCAGGTAGGAGCCTTCCCTGGAAATTTTGCAGGCAAAGCATGGGATTGACTCTTAAATTTACAGATTTTTCTCTAAGAAATTCTTGGTATGGCTGAATCGTGGAATTGCTATACAAGCGTCTGCATAGAAAAGTCACATCCAGTGTGTTCTGTTCACTTAGAGAACAACTGCAAGACTCCGCAAAGTGTTCTCTGTAATGCCACCACACACAAACCTGAGACATTTGATCAGGGGTCACCATCCCTTTTGGACCAGTGGGCATATTTGGAATTTTGAGAAAGTGCTGTGGGTGCCATCACAAATGACTGCCAGGGGGTTTGGAGCATGGCACAAAATGGCTGCCACGGTGTGTGTACTGGCACCCCACCCTCGCACACTTAATCCTGAGGTTAAGTGAAATTTGGGTATGTTACAGGTTGCCTGTTCAGTGTAGAACAAGCTGAGCCAACAGAAACTAGCAAGGAAGAATCTTGTGCATTGTGGAATTTTGAGGGGGTATTTATTGAGATCTTTCATAGGTAGCAGAGGAGGCACAGGAAGGGATGCTAGTGCCTGCAGGCCAGAGAATTACTCTGTCAAGGTTAGTGCAGGTGAAGGATTAATCAACTTCCATGATCACACCATCCTCACTGTGGGCATAGAGTGTGGAACGTGGTTTCTTGCATTCTGTACCGTTTGGTGGGGGCAGAATAACATCACTCTGTTTTGCTTATGCCAGATTGGACCTTTGTTAGTTAGGGGAAGTGGGGCAGATTGATACAGAAAAATTCAATCTCATATTTTAATGAGTAAAATAATAAAAATTTTGGCTTGATGCATGACATAACTAATCAATATTATAATAGCAATCATAAGAACCATTAAAGGTAGAAGATAATGAGAATAATAATAGTAATAATAATAATAATAATAATAATAATAATAATAATAATAATTTATTATTTATACCCCGCCCATCTGGCTGGGCCTCCCCAGCCACTCTGGGCGGCTTCCATAGAAACCAAAAATACAGTAAAATATCACACGTTAAAAACTTCCCTGAACAGGGCTGCCTTAAGATGTCTTCTGAATGTCAGGTAGTTGTTTATCGCTTTGACATCTGATGGAAGGGCGTTCCACAGGGCGGGCGCCACTACCGAGAAGGCCCTCTGCCTGGTTCCCTGTAGCTTTGCTTCTCGCAATGAGGAAACCGCCAGAAGGCCCTTGGCGCTGGACCTCAGCGTCCGGGCAGAATGATGGGGGTGGAGACGCTCCTTCAGGTATACTGGACCGAGGCCATTTAGGGCTTTAAAGGTCAGCACCAACACTTTGAATTGTGCTCGGAAACGTACTGGGAGCCAATGTAGGTCTTTCAAGACCGGTGTTATATGGTCTCGGCGGCCGCCCCCAGTCACCACTCTAGCTGCCGCATTCTGGATTAGTTGTAGTTTCCGAGTCACCTTCAAAGGTAGCCCCACGTAGAGTGCATTGCAGTAGTCCAAGCGGGAGATAACCAGAGCATGCACCACTCTGGCGAGACAGTCCACAGGCAGATAGGGTCTCAGCCTACGTACCAGATGGAGCTGGTAAACAGCTGCCCTGGACACAGATTTGACCTGTGCCTCCATGGACAGCTGTGAGTCCAAAATGACTCCCAGGCTGCGCACCTGGTCCTTCAGGGGCACAGTTACCCCATTCAGGACCAGGGAATCCTCCACATCTGCCTGCCTCCTGTCCCCCAAAAACAGTACTTCTGTCTTGTCAGGATTCAACCTCAATCTGTTAGCCGCCATCCATCCTCCAACCGCCTCCAGACACTCACACAGGACCTTCATCGCCTTCACTGGTTCTGATTTAAAAGAGAGGTAGAGCTGGGTATCATCCGCATACTGATGAACACCCAGCCCAAACCTCCTGATGATCTCTCCCAGCGGCTGCATGTAAATGTTGAAAAGCATGGGGGAGAGGACAGAACCCTGAGGCACCCCACAAGTGAGAGCCCAGGGGTCTGAACACTCATCCACCACCACCACTTTCTGAACACGGCCCAGGAGGAAGGAGCGGAATATAGAATCATAGAATCATAAAATCATAGAGTTGGAAGAGCCCACAAGGGCCGTCGAGTTCAACCCCCTGCCAAGCAGGAAACACCATCAGTGCACTCCTGACATATGGTTGTCAAGCCTCTGCTTAAAGACCTCCAAAGAAGGAGACTCCACCACACTCCTTGGCAGCAAATTCCACTGTCAAACAGCTCTCACTGTCAGGAAGTTCTTCCTAATGTTTAGGTGGAATCTTCTTTCTTGTAGTTTGGATCCATTGCTCCGTGTCCGCTTCTCTGGAGCAGCAGAAAACAACCTTTCTCTATGTGACATCCTTTTATATATTTGAACATGGCTATCATATCACCCCTTAACCTCCTCTTCTCCAGGCTAAACATGCCCAGCTCCCTTAGCCGTTCCTCATAAGGCATCGTTTCCAGGCCTTTGACCATTTTGGTTGCCCTCCTCTGGACACGTTCCAGTTTGTCAGTGTCCTTCTTAAACTGTGGTGCCCAGAACTGGACACAGTACTCCAGGTGAGGTCTGACCAGAGCAGAATACAGTGGCACTATTACTTCCCTTGATCTAGATGCTATACTCCATATATAATGACTTGAGTAAAAAATGGGTTTTGTATCATTCAGCCCCACCAATGGGGCACTTCGATACAAAGCATAAATTGTATGAGAATGGTAATTATTTGCAAAAAATTATGCAAAAACAATTTTTATTGTGAGAGGTCATAATCAGCCTTACAATTTGTTGCTTAAAATCTAAATTATATATCAAAACTTACAGTGTTTCACACATATCATAGACTTTATGGCAGGTTTTCTTAACAAAGCATCAAAATTTATATTAATCTTTCCTCAAACACCTATCCATTAAAAAGAAAACTTTGGAAAAACTTTAAAAGTGTAAGAACTTACATTAGTCAAAAAATAGTAATATTGTTGTTGTTGTTTTGTTGTTGTTAATACCCCGCCCATCTGGCTGGGTTTCCCCAGCCACTCTGGACGGCTTCCAAAAAAGATTAAAAATACAATAAAATATCAGTCAGTAAAAACTTCCCTAAACAGGGCTGCCTTCAGAAGTCTTCTAAATGTCAGATAGTTGTTTATCTCTTTGACATCTGATGGGACGGCGTTCCACAGGGCGGGCGCCACTACTGAAAAGGCCCTCTGCCTGGTTCCTTGTAACTTGGCTTCTCACAGTGAGGGAACCACCAGAAGGCCCTCGGTGCTGGACCTCAGTATCTGGGCTGAACGATGGGGGTGGAGACGCTCCTTCAGGTATACAGGACCGAGGCCATTTAGGGCCTTAAAGGTCAACACCAACACTTTGAATTGTGCTTGGAAACGTACTGGGAGCAAATGTAGATCTTTCAAGACCGGTGTTATGTGGTCTCGGTGACTGCTCCCAGTCACCAGTCTGCATGCACCACTCTGACGAGACAGTCCACGGGCAGGTAGGGTCTCAGCATGCGTACCACATGGAGCTGGTAGACAGCCGCCCTGGACACAGAATTGACCTGTGCCTCCATGGACAGCTGTGAGTCCAAATGACTCCCAGGCAGCACACCTGCTCCTTCAGGGGCACAGTTGCCCCATTCAGGACCAGAGAGTCCCCCACACCCGCCCGCCCCCTATCCCCCAAGAACACTACTTCTGTCTTCTCAGGATTCAACCTCAATCTGTTAGCCGCCATCCATCCTCCAACCATCCCCAGGCACTCACACAGGACCTTCACTGCCCTCACTGGTTCTGATTTAAAAGAGAGGTAGAGCTGGGTGTCACCCACGTATTGATGAACACCCAGCCCAACCCCCATGATGATCTCTTGCAGTGGCTTCATGTTTAAAAGCATGGGGGAAGAGGACGGAACCCTAAGGCACCCCACAAGTGAGAGCCCAGGGGTCTGAACACTCATCCCGCAACACCACTTTCTGGACATAGCTCAGGAGGAAGGAGCGGAACCATTGTATAGCGGTGCCCCCAGCTCCCAGCTCCTCTAGATGGTCCAGAAGGATGTTATGGTCGATGGTGTCAAAAGCCGCTGAGAGATCCAGCAGAACTAGGAAACAGCTTTCACCTTTGTCCCTAGCCCACCGGAGATCATCGACCAGCGCGACCAAGGCAGTTTTAGTCCCATGATGAGGCCTGAATCCCAACTGGAAGGGATCCTAATGGTCTGCATCTTCCAGACGTGCCTGGAGTTGTTGAGCAACCACCCGCTCAATCACCTTGCTGAAGAATGGAAGATTTGACACTGGACAATAGTTTACCATATTGGCCAGGTCTAAAGATGTTTTTTTGAGAAGCGGTTTAATGACTGCCTCTTTCAGCAGGTCTGGAAAGGCTCTATCGCAGAGGGAAGCATACACCACCCCGCAGAGCCTATTGCCCAGCCCTTCCAAGCTCCCTATTATTAGCCAGGATGGGCAGGGATCAAGGAGACAGGTGGTCGGTTTCACTCGTCCAGTCCTCGGAGGTAACAGATTGGAATTGATCCCATATAACATGACTAGACAGGACTCCAGCACTCTTCCGCCCTGGCCCTGCTCCCACGGTGGAGTCTACCCTTTGGGAAATTTGGTTTTGGCAACAGCAAAACAACATTCTTGGAATCAACACTTGCCTTATCTTCTACAATGGGGAAGACAAACATACAAGATCCTGTTTTTTTCCTGAGATATGACACTTGATAATCGGTCATATTATATTTAGAAATGACTTTGGCCACGTAGTAAACAAGTTTTTTCTTTTCAAATTTATTGACTTTAGAGATTTCATGCAAACTTGTATATTGGGGCACTATTGTACACTAGCGGGGCACTTTTATATGTATCAATGTGCCCCGCGTCTTAGTGTATCAAAGTGCCCCAACAGGCATTTTCAAAAAAACTAACAATTATTAATAAAACCACTGTACTTATTTAAAAACCACGTGTAATCCTGATTACTGAGTTGAATAACTTACAGTACCTTTGGTATTTTTAAATCTTAACTAAACGACGTAAAACAGTGTTGGAACACTTTTACATTTCACCTAATTTTGTAGTTGGCCATGCAAAAAACACACCTACTCTCGTCAAACACCAACGGCTAATTGGCGGGCGGTGCGGTTGTAACTGTTGTACTCACACATGTATAGATATGTTTTAGTGATGTGGCAACACGAATAACATTTCTTGATATTGAAATATTGTTGGTGCATCAATGTGCCCCGTGCATCAATGTGCCCCTCTTTCCCCTAATTGTGTAAGCTTTGTGCCAGTTTAAATAAATGCCTCTGTAATTAAGGGTTTGTTACCATCCTCAGAAACTATGCTCTCTCTCCCTCCCCACCTTCCCTTGGAGAATGATCTAGAAAGGGGATCTTTGAGGAATGCGGCTCTTGCTTAAACGGCTTCTCTGTATCACAGGAATAGGGTGCATGACCCTTCTCTCCCCCACTCCTGGCAGACCAGGTTTGCCAGGCAAGAGGGGCAACTGACCTAGTAATCACCAATGGCACAATTACACCAGGTGACTGGTTCCACTGCTGGGAATCAGCTGCTCATTGGGACTTACATGGCTCTGGGCATTCAGCTGCAAACCCATTTTGGCTCAGCTGCATCTTTACCTGGCAGATACATTTGTTTTGTATAAACCAGTTTGGTTTGCATGTTTGAAGCTGAAGCTGATATCCAAGTTCTTGCTTGAATATTTCCAGACATAGCTTACCAATCATGGGAATCTACTTGGATCAGGTCAAATCATTATTTCGTTCTGTGAACCATGAACCACCCTGAGATCTTATGATGAATGGTGGTATATAAATCTAATTGATAAATTTGGGTTGCCATATGTCCTCTTTTTCCAGGACACATACTCTTTTACATGAGTATGTAAAATGAGAGTCGTCATAGTGATCCATAATAAAAGGGGAAGTCGGCAAATGTGTCCTCTTCTTTGCTCTTCAAAATTATGTCAACCCTATTATTATTATTATTATTATTATTATTATTATTATTATTATTTTATTTTAAGAAAGCTATGGGTCCCAAATTTGGTGTGGAAATTTTGCCACAGGCAGAACTGCAAATGAACTACTTGGGCTATGTAAAGAATGCTCTATATGAGTATAGCAAGGTGTCTACAGGCCTGCATAGGATGTCATCAATCAATCTGTGTTGTTTTATTTAGGCGTTTCAGAAGAAGGTCAGACAATAGGACGCAGGAGTCTGTACATGCTTCCTACTCACCAAACATTCCCTATTCTACAAGGGACATGTCGGCTCCTATGGTAAGAGCTTTCCTGATCTTGACTAGTGGTGGGGCTTGGAAGAATAAAGTGGTGGAAGGCCACTTAGAATGGACAGGAGCCATAGCTGCACTACAAATACGTACCAGCAATGGATGTGGTTCAGGGGAGGCAGGGCTATGAGGAAAGGGCCCTGCCCCACCAACCTCAGCCAGCTCCCACATGCCAGCTTTTTTCCTTGCATCTGGTCCAGAGGGAAGAGGCCCTGGCTGACAGCTTCCTCTTTCTCAGTGTTGCCCTTGTAGAACTCAGCAGGCAGGAGAAAGATGGGGGAAACACTGGAATTCGTTGGCTCTGCCTGCCATTGGCTCTGGCCTCTCTGCTTTCTGCCCCGGTCCAAATAGTGGCTGGTGTGGTTCTCCCATCCCACCCCCACCTCTACCTCAATATTGGGAATTGTTACACAGTGAGAATCTGGAGAATTTTCTATTGGGGAATCCCTTACATGCTCCCAGCTAAGAATTCCCAGCTTCCTTAACAAACTACGGCCCCCAGGATTCTCTGGGAGAAGGAAGCCAAGTGCTTTAATGAGAGAAGCCTGATAATCTGAGTGTGGGGGCAGGATGACATCGGATAGTGGTCCTTCCTCATCTGGTGTGTTTGAGATGTCAGCATGGCTTGCAGATGAAAACATCTGGAGGGGGTCACATTGCAGAATGCTGTCCTTCAGGCAGAATAATGTGAAGCAGCTTGGACAAATCATAATCTTGAGCTCGGATATAATTTTACTTCAAGACGGGGCCTGGGCCTGTTATGGAAGGAAAGGGAGTTTTTGAAAAACACAGGAGAGGATGCACACACAGCCTTGGGAAGTGGGTCAGAACAAGGTGGAGGAAAATGACAGAGAAAATACTTGGGACTATAGGAAGCTGGTCCATCTATTCCAAGTTTTATCCCTTAATGGCTTGGGGCCAGTTCACTTGTGGGATCGCCTTATGCTCTACTGCTTTGGTCTGTAGAACTGGCTCTGTTTCAGGTGCCACAGAACACTCCTTCTGCAGTTGTAAGAAATCAATCTTTTAGTGTGGCAGCACCTAACCATGGACACCAGGCAGGCATGTTTGCTGTACTCTTTCTGGCACCTACTTAAAACATTTTTGTTTAGGCAAGCCTGTCTAGATTGCAAGATATTGACCTGTTGTTTTTTTAAAAAATTACTGTTAATTTTAATTGTATTCACATAGTTGTTTTTATTGATAATTTTTTATTGATCATCTTGTGAACTGCTTAGAGGTCCTACTACAGTCATTTGGTATACAGTGGTACCTCGGGTTGCATATGTTTCAGGTTACATACGCTTCAGGTTACATACTCCGCTAACCCATAAATAGTGCTTCAGGTTAAGAACTTTGCTTCAGGATGAGAACAGAAATCATGCGGCAGCGTGGCAGCAGCAGGAGGCCCCATTAGCTAAAGTGGTGCTTCAGGTTAAGAACGGTTTCAGGTTAAGTACGGACCTCCGGAACAAATTAAGTACTTAACCTGAAGTAGCAATGTATATACTTTTTAAAATAAAAATAAATATGCAATGGCTGACAGTGGCTTTAAGGGTTCTGGACAGGAATTAACCTACTTTTGAGATAAGTGCACGTGTTTTGCCACCAAGCAACTCATGCCGCTGAACAGAATCCTCACTAGTGAACTTCATATTTTAAAAACAACCTTTGCTTACACTGGTTTCCTTGCAGAGCACACAAGCAAACAGATACCCTGTGCCAGCTTACACAGCTAATCTGCAACCGTATTGTGACACTTATCACTACACTTCTCCCCTTCCCTCTCCGGCAGCCATGGGGCCATCCATGGAGCAGCACTGCATCCCAATGAGGTTGGTAACGGCAATGCAGAGAAAGTCACAGCTTGTGGTCCTGGGTTATAGTTTTTCTTGTGTGAGAGCTAGAAGCAGCTCAAGGGGCTGGGCTTGGAGCAGAGTTCCAATCCTGATTCAGCTTCAAAGCTCACTGTGCCACCCTAGGCCAGTCAATTAACTCTCTGCATAATCTTGCAAGGTTATGAGGATCAAAAGGCATCACTCCATATAAGTTGCCCGGGGTTCCTTTGGAGGAAGGAAGCAATATAATTGTGATCAATAATAATAAATATAGTTTGTTTGCACATTGGCTAGTTCAGATGTAATGATATTAGGTCTGATAAAGCATGATTAGGTTGTATTGTGTCCACACACAATTGTGTCCACGCACCCCTGCCCTGGTCCAACTCCCATCATTGCTGCCCACACTGGCTGTGGTTGATGAGAGTTGTAGTCCACCTGTGTGTCATCTATCTGTCTCAGGAGATAAGTGAGTACGCCTCCAAGGGTTAGGTCAAATCACATTATTTTCGCTGCATTAGCAGCACCAAAGAGACCTCTCTGAGGTGCAAGCTTGGGCAGTGTGTATGGAGGTCCTGGGCTGCCCAGATGACAAGACCCCCCCTCTCGGCCTTTCTGATGTGGACCAAAGGAAAGCCGAGCAATACATTTGGCCCAGCTGGGCTGCAGGAGTTGCCCAAAGGAGGCGTATAAGATGCCATCCAACTGCCTTAGGGACTCCACTCTGAATTTGTGTAGAGCTTACTCTTAGCCTTTTGTTCTTCTGAAGATGTTCCACAATGCAGCGTAGGCTTGGGATCAAAGTGGTTCTTCTCCTAGATGGGCTTCTTTCGCAGATGGATGAGGCCCATCTGCCCCTCATTTCTCTCTACAGCAATGTGCGTAAATCCTCTCTTGAAGATTAAACCCACTATTGGTCTTGTCTGCTCAATCTGCTGGAGCCTGTCTTCACAGGTAGCAGAAGACCTTAACTCACCAAAGGTCTGAGACCCACTGGCTACCCTCACCTGGTTTAGCTGGCCACTTGAAGCTGTTTCCCAGGGGGGTGGCTGCTGTCACATACTGACAGTTTCTAGGAGCCACAGGTGAGAGCTGAGTGGGGTCAAAGATGGACAAACTACCCCAGAAGGAGCATGATGTGTCTCTCACCAGAGGTTCTTTTGTTGTTTAGTCGTCTTAGTCTCCATGACCCCATGAACCAGAGCATGCCTTGGAAACTTTCTTTCTTCTCAAAGCTTCTCCTTTTTTATGTCCATGGAGTTTTCTTGGCAAAATACTGGAGTGGATTGCCAGTTCCTTCTCCAGGTGGATCACATTTAGTCTAAACTCTCGGCTATGATCTGTCCGTCTTGGGTGGCCCTGCACGGCATGGCTCACAGCTTCTTGGAGTTATTCAAGCCCCTTTGCCACAACAAGGCAGTGATCCATGAAGGGGACCAGAGGTTCTACACCTCCCCTAACACCTCATACACTCCTGTAGTCCACAAACTTATGGAGAAACACACTTCTCCCATCCCTGAATCAGCACTTGGGAAAAATGAATGCTGGGAACATGTTTCATGCATATTTATTTAAACCAGCCTCCCACAACCTGGGGTCCTTTGGATGCTTTGGACTACAACTCCTATCAGCCCCAGCCAGCACTGCCTGGAGGGCACCAATTTGGGGAAGGCTGATTCAAACAGAATTGATGAAAAGGCAGATAAGTCAACAAACAGGCTGACATTTGACCCTTCGTCCTTTGTTGCAGGCCTCCACCCCCTGTGCTGAAGACTGCAAAAACTCAGGAACCAATTTACCCTTCTCGACCTGCACCACTGCCTCCTGTATAAAACTGCCGGTTTTTCCTTCACAACCTACCCTGTTCACAGAGCCAGAGCTGCGTCTTGCATAAAGTGGCCCTTGAAACCTTTTGTTTCCCCCCAGCACTGGCAAAGAAACAGAACAAAATGCAATACCAAGGAATGTAAACTTAACAAGCAAATACCTCTACCAAAGCTCCGGGAACTGAAACCACTGGGCCTGTGAAAACTCTGTGCTGCGGTTGGGCTACATTGCTGGAGAAGTGGGTCACTTTCTGGGTGTTAACTGTACTTCCCCCTTTTTAGGGTTATATTTAATCATACATGGTATGTGGGTTCCTCCTCCCGGGCTGTTTTTATAGAGAAAAAACATTAAGTGAAGACAGACATAACATTATTAGAGATAGTAGGAAATCAATTAGGATCAATTAGGAAATGTTACTGTTTTTAATCTAAATCTATATTTTTCAAAAAGACTCATATCTTGAAGAAAGGCAGTTCTGCATTTGCAACAGAGACCAGCTTATGGTTAGCAATGAATGGTGGAACTTATGATGTCCCCCAGAAGCCCACCTCCAAAATATGGATCAATTTTGCGCTTGTAAAAAATTCTGCTTTAAAAAAATGACTAAGACTAGCAATGGACATATATAAGCTTGTATGTTGCACTTTTAAAAACAGAAAAGGGCAGCCTGAAGCATGGCAGCTGAACTGGCATGTGTATGAGTCATTCAACTGCAAAGCTGAGAAGAAGCCAAGCTCACACTATGATTGAGTTTTCTTTTTAAATGTTACATTTGTCTTCACCTATAGTCAGGCAAGACATTTTGGCACCTGAGGCAGACCCCAAAATACCACTCCCCTCCCTGCCAGGGAAGAAGGGGTGAGGGAAGATCTACATCAGGAACAAGGTGGGAGGAAAGATCCACATCAGAATCTGCTCCCCCAGTGGATCCTGCTGCCCGAGGTGGCTGCTTTACTTGCCTCATGGGTGGGCCATCCCAACCTGTAGTTGTGTAGAGGCAGGTGTTAATAATTGCAGTTCAAATTAGACCAGCACATTTTTATGGACAACAATAGCTTCAGGTTGTTATGTGTGGGAACCTGTACACAAAAAGTCAAAACTCATGTTGGACTGAAGTTTGTTATTTGTGTGCACGTAACTAAAAGGCACAAGGTGGAAACACCAAGAAAAATTCCAATTGGTGGAGGAACCCCCCCCCCCCAATTGAGTTCAATGAGACATACTTCCAGATAAAAGTGTCTAGGATGGCAGCCACACAGCACCATCCTAGACACATTTATCTGGAAGTAAGCCAACTGGGATTTACTCCCTGGTAGGTGAGTGTAGGATTGCAGCCTTAATCTACTTATTGCGAGAAGATGAAATGTATTGTTAGCATGTTTATATGTTTTAATAGTGTGTCTCTATGTTTATTATTAACACATTTTAAAACATAGTTTGAACTGTGTGCTGGCTGACACTAAACTGTAGATAATAATAATAAAAAATGATGTTAGGAAAGTTTTACTTAACAATTTTAGGTTAAGGAATAATTTTTTCTAATTTACCACTAATGGTTATTCAAAACAAAGGTACGAGAAAGTCACTTTTTGGGGACTAGGCTGGGGAGTGGGCTGCTCACAGTTCACAAAGCACTTATATTTAGCTCTCATGAATTTTCTTGAGTCCAAGTATTCTAGCTTTTAAAGTAAAAACAAAACGCAGAGAGATGCTTGAGTATGTGATGGCAAAAGCACAGATTCAATGTATGTTGATTCATACATCTTTGGTATCTGTCTACCAAAACATCTCTGTGGGCTAGTGCAGAGATGCCACAGGTTCTTCCACCATCACCAGCAATCCTGCTGCTTCTACAGTTTGGCATTTGTCATACTCAGGAAGATGCTATGCAGATACTGCTAATGACATGCAAATTAGTGGCAACTCTTCCATCTAGTTCAAGTGATGTATTTCCAATGTGGCCTTCAGACACGCATGCAAGCTACTACTAAGAGCTGCTGATGTTTCTCATTTGTGTGTGTGTGTGTGTGTTTGCTGTTGGGAATGTGATCATAACTGCTGACTGCATATTAACCTGCAAAGTCAGTATGCACTTTCCAGCTACTTTGCACACACTTCAACTCAGCACACTTGCTGCAACATCTTTAGTGTGAGAGCACCAGCCTTGGTGCAAAATCCATTTTTATTTAAACCCATTGAAACTGTTATGAGCACTTTAAACCCTAGCAGCCTGCTGAAGAATTCTGTATACTGTACGTATATTTCATCATTTTTTCTTTTTTATGTTGCTTTTCGTGTCAGTCAGGATGTTTACATTGGCTAAATCTTGTTGGATTGAATTGCATCAATCTTTGCACCGTTGATTAAGCCAGATTTTTTAAAGATGTACCTGCTAAAGAGATTATTTTAGACTGGGAGCTGTAGATTAAGATTAGCTGAGGTGGCAGGATTTCCCTGTGTGCTATGCTTAGATAGTATATTGTTCATAGACTCACAGAATTTCATAATGTGCAAGGACCATTACAGACATGTCTGCTACAATAGCTTCAGAGAATGAAACACTTTGTATTAAATTATGCTAAGAATTATTCCCACATGGCGGCAAATATTCAGCATATGCTTGTTTGGTAAATTTCTTCATAATTCTCGCCAAAAAAGAAGTCTTTAACAGTGTTTGCATATATTCTTATATAAATATATGTCTGCAGTTGCAATAATAAAATACTTGAACTATTGTGGTCTCCCCGATATTTGCAAAACTGTATACTTACCAATAATTTTTTATTGTTCTGGTCTGGAAACCAGCTACAAATTTGCTGGTGGATGGGAAAGGTTGGTTCTTTGACACAATCCTACTCAATAACATATACACATTTCATGTGTGCTCAAAACACTTTATTGGTATATAGTGGTACCTCAGGTTAAGAACTTAATTCATTCTGGAGGTCTGTTCTTAACCCGAAACTGTTTTTAACCTGAGGTACCACTTTAGCTAATGGGGCCTCCCGCTGCTGCACTGGACGAGTAGAGAAGGTCTGGACTTGGCACCAGGAGGACCCAGTCGCCATCTTCCCCAATAGGAATGTAGCTATTCGGTCTAAATGGGAATATCTATCTATCTATCTATCTATCTGCTTTGTGTGCGTGATGCTTCCCTCAGTTGGGGTGGTACTCCTAGTTGGTTTTATTATGAACATTTATACGCCATGCAAAAGTTCTTGGGGTGGCTTACAATAATAAAATGCTGAAATATTACTGTTTAGCTGCCCCTCTTGCATCCGGGCGCCCTTGAATGGGCACGGGAATCAACCCCACGGAACTCGAGTCAAGGAAGAAGACGCGTGTCGGGTGGTCACCTGCTCTCTTTTGACATGGGCCCCGCGGCGTCGGCCCGCATTCTTGTAGGTTGGGGTTGGCAGAAAAGACCCGTGTGCGCGAGCGAGGGGAAGGAACCGCCAAGCCCAGCTGGGCCCCGGCGCTTCGCCCTCCGAGCCGGAGGATTCCTGGCCCTCCTCCCCAAGGAACTGGCCTTGGCGCGCGCACGACGTTCGACAGCCGCCGCGCGGCTCTCCGTTCCAGGCGAGACCGTTAGAGCGAAGCGGAGAGGGCGCTGGACAGCCGCGTCGCCATGAAGCTGTTGGCGGCGGCGGCGGCGCTGCTCCTCTTCGCCGCGGGCCTCGGTGAGTGAAGGCCCGTCCGGCGCGGGCGGGCTCCCTCACAGCCCGCCCCGTCCCCCTACCCGGACTGGCAGCGGTTCTCCCACGATCTTTATTTGTGGGACAAGCCCAAGTAGCGTCTGAAGCAGGCAGCCTTTATCAAGTTAGGGGCCTCCAGGCGTCGCTGGACTACAGCTTCCACCATCCCTGTCCTCTAGGCTGCTAGCTAGGGAATGGTGGGAGTTGTAGTCCAGAAACACCTGGGGACCCCGGGTTGAGAAAGGCCCGAGCACCTAGCTGTCTATCATAAAATGAATACGCTGCCTGATGGTTTGAAAACCCTCAACGCGGTTTACAAAAAGATAACACTGCTTTAAAACATACAAAAGTTAAAATACTGAAACGGATTGCCTCAGCTTTCCAAGCGTCTCTGAGCAGGAACGCTTTGTGCAGGCGCCTGCTTGATCTCGAGAGGAAAGGATCAGGAGCTGAGCAAGATGTGGGCCCAAGTCCACCCGTCAAAGCGGCCCCCTGGGCACAAGTGGGGCAAGGCCTTGATCTTGGCCTGGGAGCAGATCAGCGGCCAGTGCCGATATCTGAGCGCAGGCCTCCCTCCTGTCGGCAATCTCGTTGCAGAATTCTGCCCTCACTGCAGCTTCCAGCTCAGTCCCGAGGGAAGCCCCACGCAGAACACATCCTAATAGAGATGGGTACAGCAGACGGTTTAAGGCAGATGTGGGTATCCAGTTGTCAGATTACTATCTAGGAAGAGGTGTCTAGGTTGGCAGGAGCAGGGGCCGAGCAACAGGAGCTCACCCCGTCGCGGGGATTGAAACCACCAACCTTCTGATCGGCAAGCCCTAGGCTCTGTGGTTTAACCCACAGCGCCACCCACGTCCCATAGAAGTAGTACTTAAAATAGTGCAAATATGGTATCTCACACCAATACAATCAGCCCATTTTCGTTCTTCCTGCTCACCAAGCTGTTGCAGGAAGTTAACCTCATATATTTGAGGTGGGAAAGTTCTGGGAGGAAAGTATTTGTCAAAATAAAAGCAATCTCAAACTGTCTCAAAATGTCCAGAGCTGATGCTGCTCAGTCTTCTCATGGGCGATGATATTAATGTACTGCTCAAACCTCTAAGTTCTCTTTTAATAGTCGCTCATAATGAGATACTAGAAGAAGTTGTAGGGTGCATCTCTGACAAATTAGTACAATAAAATATGGCAAATAGCACTTGTGGAAAAATTGACTAATGAATAAAATTGGCATAAGGTTTGAAACATAAATACCGTATTTTTCGCACCTAGTTTTTGGAGAAGGAAAACAAGAAAAAAAAAATTCTGAATCTCAGAAGCCAGAACAGCAAGAGGGATCGCTGCGCAGTGAAAGTAGCAATTCCTCTTGCTGTTCTGGCTTCTGGGATAGCTGCACTGCCTGCATTCGCTCCATAAGACGCGGACACATTTCCCCTTACTTTTTAGGAGGGAAAAAGTAAGTCTTATAGAGCAAAAAATACGGTACTCTTGTAACAGATTGGTACAGCTTTTTTATGCATATGATTAGAAATGAAAACAGTCTAAAACTTTTTGGTTAATGGACTGTTTATTGCTTTCTATAAAAATGGTAGTCGGGGATAAAAACTTATTGTATTATTTGGATGTTATTTTGGATGTATTACCTTCTGGCTTAGGGTGGGATATTTTATTACTCGTCTACAATGTCATTATATGTTGTAAGAATTTAATAAATGGGGGGACAGTAGAAAGAAGAAAGGTACAGATAAAGGCACAAGAGTTTGTCTTTCCTAGATCTCTATTTGGTTAGCAATCCTAATTTATATGATGTCAATGTATATAGAATTTCTTAAGAGAGGCATTCCCCTGTTCCCAGGTGATGCACATAGAGACCTATAAGCTCAGCTAACTAACCAGGCTAGGCTCTTTGTTCGCTTGCTCAATGTATATTCATTAAGGAAAAACCATAATCGTATGCTAATAGGGTGATGTAGCCTAGGATAGGAGAAGTTGCCTCAGTTTATGCATATGCATTGCCTTAGGAGATAACAGAAATGTATGTTAAGCCCCCCCCCCCCTTTAGGGGTTGGGCGCAGACTTTGGAGTTTATTCCTCTGCTGCCTATTTTGCTGGCTTGCAAAAGAAAACCCTTTGTTTTCCTCTTTTGCTGCTTGAGTTTTTCTTTCAGCCCCAAACATTGATTTTTGCAACACAAGCAGGCTGCAATCCAATCTCCAGACTGATTTGTTGTGGATGCAACCTGCCACATATCATTAAGGGTGTTTCTAGACTCACTGTTTTCAGGTGGGATTCAGCCACTTCCCAGCAAATTCAGAATGTGCAACTGAATGTGATTGGATGTAATTCTTAGGTATCTTAAGGTGCTGTGACATTTGTGCCTTGTAGAAATTAAATGGCGATTAACTTCTTAACATTCTTCTTTTTCTCCAGATTGTCAAACCTTTTTGCATATCACTTATCCAAAGAAAATTCCATCCAACATGACTGAAGATGGTCTAGGTCCAGATGAGGTATTTGGAATTAAGAAACATACTTATTCAAAAGTTTGTGCTATGGAGTGAACGCCTACTCAGTGGATGATATTTTGCACAGTGATTTCCCAAGCTTGCTGACGCATGCTTTTCTCCAAGTTAAAACTGGAGGCATATTTGATTCTAGCATTTGAAAAGGTTCCTTTAAAAGTTTGAGGCGGAGGGCTCCACCTCCACTGCTTTTGTGTGAGTCACTTTTGTGAGTTTGTCTCCTGACAAGCAGGGCTTATCTGCCCCCCCCCATCATATTTTATTCAAGTTGGCACCTGTGGCCTTGTGTAAGGGAACTCTTCCCACCCACCCAGAGAATTTCAAGCAGCCATAGAGGGATTGCCATCCACCTGTTCCATCATCATACAAACCCCTGAGATGAAGAGTGTTATCAACATGACCATTTTCATTGTATTCACGATGCTGTCTGTGGTTTAGAGGAAGCATAACACTTGTTGGTCTCTTCCAAATGTTTCTGGCAAGTTAGGGTTAGGGTTAGCAATCTATCCCCATATGCCCAAAGTCAAAGGGAGGGGTTCTTAATTCATCTGACATCAGCTGACGCACAGTGTAAATTAATAATGCAGAGTCTTCTTCAGTAAAAGAATGAAAGCTTTACTGAGTTGAAATAAATTTGTTTGTAAACACATGGGAAAGCATGCTTAAACCAAAGCATTCTTAAACCAAGGCATGCTTTCCCATAGCAGCGGGGGACTCAATTTACAAATGGAACACACTCAACAGGAAACGAAACATATTCTGCTTCCAAAGCAAAGTTCACAAACCAAAACACCTACTTCCGGGTTTGCAGCATTCTTAAGACTTCCGGAACGGATTAAGTTCGTAAACCAAGGTACCACTGTATTTATTTAGCAAATGAATGTCACCACACATTTTCATTCTGAGTGGCAGGAGGCTGTTGTGCTTTGAATGCAACTTTTCCTTTTCAGATTTTTTTGTTGGGTATGGTAGACTTCAGGAGATTGCACTGTGGGATTCTTTTCCCACTTTGCTGTTCCTGACTCATTGTGAGTGGATTTAGAAAACGGTTACCCTTGTACTTGTGACAATGATACCCAGAGCACTGGTTGAAGCACCAGAAAATGGGGAGTTTCATTTCCTTCCAGTCAAATCTCCCCCCCCCCCCATTGGCTTCTCTGGGCCCCAGACACAGGCAAGAAACATCATTTAGTTGAGCAAGGCTGAAATCCTAACCCCACTTACCTTGGAGTAAGTGCCACTGAATTAATTGGATTTACTTTTGAGTAGATATAGTGAGGGTTGTGTTGCAAGTTGTTTTACATTAAGAAGTTAAACAGAGTCATGCTAGGTTTCCCACAGGGGTCAACTAGATACCTCTGGGAAACCCACAAACATGTGCATGTTCCACACCTGAGGTCCTCCAGGTGAGTGAATGAGCAGAGATCCTCAAGTACAGCTATGTGTGCACTCTACAGTTGTGCATAAGAATCTTTGGGTCAGAGCAAACATTATTAAATATCATTTAAGAATGATAGTTTCCCCTTTCCCCCATCATAATCACTGCTGCTGTTTTGTTTAGCAGCATTTTCACTCTCTCACCTGTTGCAGGAGCCCCACATGTCCATGTACTCTTTGCAGGGATCCTTTTTTTAATCAAAGTATTAATTAGACCTGGAACCAGAGATCTGACTGGCTATTTCAAATCAATGTGCTATTACTTCTCCTTTCTGCCTGTTCTCTCTCCTAGTTTTTTAGCAGGCTTCTCAACCTGGCTTCCTTATTCCTCAGGAGATCCTCATTTAAGCCTGAGCTGCCTTGATTTCTGTTTCAGAAGTTGGGCGCCAGCCCCACTCTCTGCCAAGCAGTAGGAAGATTCCAGGGGTTCACCCAGGGTCTATGGTCCTCTGGAGAATTGAAGAGGCTGTGGAGTTGTAACTTTAAAAGCTATGGTTTATTCACCTATTTACACCTTCTGTCTGCATGGAGAGAGTCCAGATCTTATAGCTTGGTCATTTTAAGAGGAGCTTGTCCCCTACAGCAGTGCAGCACTAGAGTCCAATGCATCTCTCCCAGCCAGCCTGCCCAGGATGGATCTCTCTTTTCATTCTCCCCAACTTCTTCTTCCCAGCACTCCTTGCTTTCAAGACTCTCTTTTCCTGTCACTTTACAGCCAGTTGCTCTGGCAACCTTCCATCTGCCCAGGCCAAAGATTCCTTTCAGGTGGGCCATCAACACCTTTTGCTATCCCAGGTGAAGCTTTGGCTGGGAAAGGAAGTTTAGCTTGTATTTTTCCACTGGCCTGCAATCTTCCCTTCAATACTCCAGCTAATCAAAACCCCACCATTTATTTCTAGGGTTTAGCCCTCTGCCCCCACTCCCGCAAATGCCTTCTCAGGCCCCTGCCTCCTTCTTTCATCAATGAAACTTATTTTCTTTCCCTGGGTCCTGAACTGCCTCTCTGAAAGATAAAGAGGCTCAGCCAATCACTGCCATAGCTTTTCTGCCATCATCAAATACATTTCAATAGAGACTGTTCATTTGTAAAAATACTGTTTCTACATACCCTTCTGACTGATTGTTTTGTTTTGAATTGTCCAGAGCACACAGACTTACATGATTACAATAAAAAAGAAGACGTACACAATTCACCTGCAGCAACAGTAAGTGACTCCCTATTCTTAACCCTTTGGCTTATGGAAAGGCTGTAGCATGTGCTGTGCATGGAGAAGGTCCCAAGTTCAGTCTCCAGTGTCTCTAGGCAGAGACCCCCATCTGAAACCCTGGAGAGCCATGGCTTGGCTTAGTGTGACATGTGAGCCAGGCCACTTAATAATCTGCACCTGATTTTGATTTCAGTAGTCCATAATGGCTAGCTCCAGAAGGTGATCAGATTGGGCCTTTCCTAGTCCACTACCACCTCAACAGGGCCACCAGTCTTATTTTGTTCAGAACTGTCCAGAAGGTCATAGGCAGTATGAGAATTCTCAGTTTACGCATCATGCCTGCACTAGACAAAAGTGCCCCACAAAATATTTATTTGTTCATTTATTAGGAAGCATCTTACCTAAACTGTTCAGCAGCAAGCTCCTGGAATGGCTTACAAGGGGTTAAAGAAGCCCAATAGTAGTAGTAGTAGAATCATAAAATCATAGAGTTGGAAGAGACCACAAGGGCCATCGAGTCCAACCCCCTGCCAAGCAGGAAACACCATCAGAGCGCTCCTGACATATGGTTGTCAAGCCTCTGCTTAAAGACCTCCAAAGAAGGAGACTCCACCACACTCCTTGGCAGCAAATTCCACTGTCAAACAGCTCTTACTGTCAGGAAGTTCTTCCTAATGTTTAGGTGGAATCTTCTTTCTTGTAGTTTGGATCCATTGCTCCGTGTCCGCTTCTCTGGAGCAGCAGAAAACAACCTTTCTCCCTCCTCTATGTGACATCCTTTTATATATTTGAACATGGCTATCATATCACCCCTTAACCTCCTCTTCTCCAGGCTAAACATGCCCAGCTCCCTTAGCCGTTCCTCATAAGGCATCGTTTCCAGGCCTTTGACCATTTTGGTTGCCCTCCTCTGGACACGTTCCAGTTTGTCAGTGTCCTTCTTGAACTGTGGTGCCCAGAACTGGACACAGTACTCCAGGTGAGGTCTGACCAGGGCAGAATACAGTGGCACTATTACTTCCCTTGATCTAGATGCTATACTCCTATTGATGCAGCCCAGAATTGCATTGGCTTTTTTAGCTGCCGCGTCACACTGTTGGCTCATGTCAAGTTTGTGGTCAACCAAGACTCCTAGATCCTTTTCACATGTAGTGCTCTCAAGCCAGGTGTCACCCATCTTGTATTTGTGCCTCAAACACAATAAAAAAATGGCAACACTTACATAACAATGCAACTTCCAAAGAAAACAGCATGGTAGAAAAAATTCAGCAATGATTAAAAATGAATGAATCTAAAAGGCCTGTGGCACTAAAATTAGTGAAGGGTTGAACGCCATGAGAGAGGCAGGAACGTCTCCTTCTTTTTAAATCTAAGGGCTTATCCACACTTAAATTTTGCCCTGTTCTTTCCAGGCTGTGCTTTAAATATCCACCTCTGAGTGTGTTCAAGGAGAGGTGTGGCTTTCCCTGCTAAAACCTGCTCTTTTAGGCCGGAAGGTTTGAGGCCTAGTTCTCCAACTGTCACTCCTCATTGGAGTGACAGTCCTCCAACTGTCACTTCCTTATTGAGAATGCCTGCCGGAAGGAGAAAATGAGGTGCAAAGAGCCAGAAGACCATTATTGAGACTCACAATTCCTCTAAAACAAAGAATCGGCAGAGAGCCAACGCCATCTGCCCTGGCTCAGAAATAGAGCGGGTTGAGGAAACCGAGAAAACGGAGCAAAGAGAACAAACAGTGAGTAACAACGTTGGGGGAACCTCACCCCCCCTTAAGGAGGATGTCAATGACCCGACCTCCCTCCTCCCAGAAAAAGCTAATCCGTCCAAGAGGGCAAGAGCAGGAGCAGGAGGGATTCCTCCCACTCCTAACGCTGACCCACCCATGCCTCTAGAACAAGATATCAGAGGAGCCTGCTTTCAACCAATTCAAGATACGCACCCCTACCAAGAGATTTGCATGTTGTCTGCAGAAACTATGGTTCTGGTTCTCCAAAGACTGAATGAAATCCTCACCAAAATAGTTAACATTGAGAAACAATTGGATACTAGTTCCTCCCCTTTAAATGCCCAAGGGCTTAAAAGGATGATAAGAAATGACTTTGTTAACAACTCACCAACTCAAACTATGGATGAAGTGAGGTCCTGTCAAGTCTTGCAAACGAACCAGATAATGCTTGAGATTCACCGATACACTCACAGGTGGCTGAACCGCAGACAAATTACTATGTCCTTGTCTCAGCTCCTGAATTACCATTACCGAAATGTAGATCTAGAAAATTTCCACTTCCTGCCTACCTTGAGAAACACCATGCGCCTATTTATGACCTTTAGGTCATCAACCCTCCCATCTCGACTCATGGAGATAAAGGATACCCTATGGTGGTTCCATTCTCTCCGCCCAGTGAGGGTATTTAAGGACGAAACTAGGAGGCAATTGGTCCCTTGCATAGAGTCAAAGCTAATGCGGATAAAGGAAACCAAGCTCAACACTAGAAATACTAATTGCCCGAAGGAAGAAAAGAACTTTGTAAGCCTAGAATTACAAGACCTGAAGAAGAGGCTAATGAGTATAAAGACTGAGATTTCTACCCAAAATATAAGGACAGTAGAGCCTAGAGCACAACATTTAAAGACGTCCAACAGCTCTTTATCCCATAGAAAGACATCAGTGCAACTCCCTGTTCCCTTTTCAAACGACACCAAATTAGGTGAGGAATTTGGCGCCTCCGACATTTCTATGGCAACAACACCTAAAGAACTCTATGTTGCTGACAATCTGGAGATATCCAGCACCAAATCTACATCTGGACCTTTGCCTAATGTTCCAAAAACTTATCAGAATGATCAGCCTTCTCTACTGTACTCCTGGCGAGACAGGATGGACAGATCTTTTGAATTCGAATCTGGCTCTTTGTTGGCCAGTGATCCACATTTTATAACACATACCTCATTAATACTTCCACAGCCACAGATAGAACCAACAATCCTCCAATTAACCCAGGAGGGAGAGGGGGATTGACAGTTAATGAAACACCATGGGACTGTCCCCCCCCCCCCGCTTGGGGTGCGGTTGGTTGGGTTTTATCTTCTAGGGATACTTACCCTATCAGACTTCCACCTCTTTCCCATACCATTTTGACCCAGGAGTCCTGGCCCAAGGATGACTTGTTATTGAGGGGATGTTACCCATCTATTGGGGAGGCTAGTATGGGATCTGGGATTTCCACAATTGAAGGGCTAGGGAGGAATGGCGGTGGGGCTAGATATCTCTATCGGCAAAGGGTTTCGAGATGCAGTGATCCTCGAACCCCTTCCAATCTACGCCCCATCCCAAGGGATGAGGGTAGGGAAAGCAAGGATTACACACCTCCGTCATTGGTGCTGTGCAATGCTTGGCAGGGGGTTGGACTCGATGGCCCTTGTGGTCTCTTCCAACTCTATGATTCTATGATTCTAGGTCCATAGGCAACAAAACCGCCACCATGTGTGACTTTTTTGTCTCGCAGGGGATTGACTTGGCTTGCGTGACGGAGATCTGGGTATGGGAAGGCGAAGTAGTCTCCCTACATGAGATAACACCCCCAGGTTTCTCTGTCCTCCATCAATCGCAGACTGTGGGTCGGGGGGGGGAGTAGCGTTGTTATTCCGGGAGGATTGCTCTTTCAGAGCACTGCCATCACCGGCGATCTCCGGCATTGAATGTGTTGGTCTCGTGTGGGGCCCAAGGAGAGCTTGGCTGTCTGGCTGGTGTACCGACCACCCAGCACACCTGCAGCCACCCTGTCAGACCTGCTGGAGGTGGTGGCGGGCTGGGCCTTGGAATTCCCAAACCTACTGGTTTTGGGAGACTTCAACGTCCATGCCGATGCCGCTCCCTCCTCACAGGCTCTGGACCTAGTGACTTCCATGGCAACACTAGGGCTCTCCCAGTTTGTTTTGGGCCCCACTCATCAAGCAGGCCACACGCTGGATCTGATCTTTGGGGCTGGCATAGATGTGATCATGCTCCCCACTGTGGAAGTGCCATGGTCTGATCACTACGCTCTGAAAGCCAAGATTGACTTCCCGCTCCTCCCCGGCTCGGGTGGCGAACCTATTTGGGCTCGTCCGCGAAAACTGATGGATCCTGATATATTACAACAAGCCTTGCGGAACCCTGCTCCTCCTGGCGACTCATTAGATGACCTTGTTGAGGACTGGAATAACCGGCTCTTGGCAGCCATTGATGAGATCACGCCTAAGCGCCCTCTGCGACCCCATCGAAACCGGGCACCTTGGTTTACTGAGGAGCTCTGGAAAATGAAGCGGGATCTCAGACGGCTAGAGCGAGTATGCCGACGGACGCGTAATGGAGCCTCAAGAACATCTTATAGGACGCTTATGAAAGCCTATGAGATGGCTATGAAAGCTGCTAAGAAATCTTACTTTGCAGCTTCCATTGCATCCGCTAGCTCTCGCCCGGCACAACTTTTTAGAATAATTAGGTCAATAACGTCCTTAGGAGGACAACCAAATTGAAGCACAAATTCGACCCACAGCTGTGAGGCATTCGCGAGCTTTTTTGCGGAGAAAGTCCTGTTGCTCCGCCGTGACCTCCCTGCCAATTTAGATACAGTGACTGAACTGGAGGCCCCTCGACTGACTTCAGGTCCAGTGTTGGACCATTTCGATTGGATACTCCCTACTGATGTGGATAGATTCCTCCAAGTTGGTAGGCCCACCACCTGCCTCCTTGATCCGTGCCCGTCTTGGCTGATTAGGGAGTGTCCAGATGTTGCGCGGACCCCCATGTTGAAATTATCAAGACACGGGGATATTCCCAGGGCAACTGAAGGAAGCAGTGGTGTGTCCACTCTTAAAGAAAACTTCATTAGATCCCTTAGGCCTATCCAATTACCGCCTAGTTTCAAATCTTCCATACCTGGGTAAGGTAATTGAGAGAGCGGTTGCTGAACAGCTTGGTAGGTTTCTGGAGGAAACATCGGTATTAGATCCATTTCAGTCCAGTTTCCGTCCTGGTTTTGGGACGGAGACGGCTCTGGTTGCCCTAACAGATGATCTCTGTAGACAACTGGATCGAGGCGGGTCAAGACTGCTGATCCTTTTAGATTTGTCAGCAGCCTTTGACATGGTCAATCATGATCTTCTGGACCACCGCCTCGCAGACGTGGGGATACAGGGCATAGCCCGTAACTGGTTGTGCTCTTTTATC
Organism: Podarcis raffonei; assembly: GCF_027172205.1. Classification (NCBI taxonomy): domain Eukaryota; kingdom Metazoa; phylum Chordata; class Lepidosauria; order Squamata; family Lacertidae; genus Podarcis; species Podarcis raffonei. The sequence continues at coordinate 44,886,720 of NC_070616.1, forward strand.
TCTGGTCGGGGACAGAGGGTGGCACTAGGGAGGGAAATGTCGTCACGCCACTCCTTGGTGTGTGGAGTGCCGCAGGGCGCAATTCTCTCCCCGATGCTTTTTAACATCTTTATGCGCCCCCTTGCCCAGATTATCCGGAGCTTTGGGCTGGGCTGTCACCAATATGCTGATGACACTCAGCTCTATCTGCTGATGGATGGCCACACCGACTCGGCCCCGAACACACTGACCAGATGTTTGGAAGCTGTGGCTGGATGGTTTCGTGGGAGCCGATTGAAACTAAATCCTTCAAAGACAGAGGTCCTATGGCTAGGTCGGGATGGCATGGGGATGAGGGACCAACTCCCTTCTCTTGCGGGGGCCCAATTAGTGCCATTGCCTTCCGTTAAGAGTTTGGGTGTAATCCTTGACGCCTCCCTTTCCATGGAGGCGCAAGTTACAGCAACAGCCAAGGCGACATTTTTCCACCTTCGCCGCATCAAGCAGTTGGTCCCTTACCTTTCCCGCCCCGACCTGGCCACAGTGATCCATGTGACGGTCATCTCCAGGCTTGACTACTGTAATTCGCTCTACGTGGGGCTGCCCTTGAAGCTGTCCCAGAAACTCCAGCAGGTACAGAATGCTGCAGCGAGGCTCCTCACAGGGTCTCTGCCATGGGAGCATATTCACACAGTGCTTTTCAAGCTGCACTGGCTCCCGGTGGAGTACAGGGTCAGATTTAAGGTGCTGCTTTTGACCTTTAAAGCCCTTCACGGCCTAGGACCCTCGTACCTACGGGACCGCCTCTCCTGGTATGCCCCACGGAGAGCCTCAAGGTCCATAAATAACAACACCCTAGTGATCCCAGGCCCTAAGGAAGTTAGATTGGCTTCAACCAGAGCCAGGGCCTTTTCAACTCTGGCTCCGGCCTGGTGGAACGCTCTGCCTCATGAGACCAGGGCCCTGCAGGATCTGATTTCTTTCCGCAGGGCCTGTAAGACAGAGTTGTTCCGCCTGGCCTTTGGCTTGGAGCCAGTTTGATTCCCTCCCTCCCTCTCTTTTTTTCTTTTCCTTCTCCTCCTGCGATGAGGCTACATTTTAATATTTTAATGTTCCATTATTTTAATGTTGTATTTTATTTTTGTTTTTAAGTTGTAATCATTCATCTTGTTTTTATTATTGCTTGTAAGCTGCTCTGAGCCCGGCCTTGGCTGGGGTGGGCGGGGTATAAATAAAAAATTATTATTATTATTATTATTAAAAGGAAAAGAGAGATGACATGCGAGCTTGTCAGGGCTGGCGGAGGAAGCCTGCCCCCCCCCCGCCCCAAGGAGCACCTCAGGGAGCAGCGAACATTCTGCGCACAACCTGCCCGCTGCTCCCAGAGCTTGTCGGGGCTGACGGAGGAAGCCCGGGTCCCGTCCCCCCCAGCCCCAGGGACCACACATTCGCTCCATAAGACGCACAGACATTTCCCCTTAGTTTTTAAGAGGAAAAAAGTACATCTTGCGGAGCGAAAAATATGGTACAATATTATCAATAAAGAAATAACGCTCAGAGTACATTGCTTATTAATTACCTAGTACATCAGACACCCTATGGCAGTGATGGCCAAACTCAGCCCTCCAGCTGTTTGGGACTACAGTTCCCATCATCCCTGACCACTGGTCCTGTTAGCTAGGGATGATGGGAGTTGTAGTCCCAAAAATAGCTAGAGGGCCAAGTTTGGCCATCACTGCCCTATGTTGTCTCTTGAGAACATTCCTTGGCTGTCTTCTTTGGAAATTAATGGTTACCATTCAATCCAGTGGGAGGAATAATAATAATAATAATTTATTTATACCCTGCCCATCTGGCTGTGTTTCCCCCAGACACTCTGGGCGGCTCCCAATCAAGTGTTTAAAAACAATACAGCATTAAAAATTTAAAACTTCCCTAAACAGGGCTGCCTTCAGATGTCTTTTAAAAATAGGATAGCTGCTTATTTCCTTGACATCTGATGGGAGGGCGTTCCACAGGGCGGGCGCCACTACCGAGAAGGCCCTCTGCCTGGTTCCCTGTAACCTCACTTTTCGCAATGAGGGAACCGCCAGAAGGCCCTCAGTGCTGGATCTCTGTCCGGGCTGAACGATGGGAGTGGAGACGCTCCTTCAGGTATACAGGACCGAGGCCATTTAGGGCTTTAAAGGTCAGCACCAACACTTTGAATTGTGCTCAGAAACGTACTGGGAGCCAATGCAGATGTCAGGACTGGTCGTTGTCCTCTTCAGATCACCACACAAACGCTTCTTGTATTTTATAACTTTATTGCGTATTAACAAAACAATCTTATAAACGGTTCTTAACTATTCTTCCTCAGAGTCACTTATTTCAGATACCTTCTGAGCTCTGCTTCTCCGTGACCAGCCACCCTCAAAATGGCAAAGGCGCCCTTCCCTCCGCTTTCCCACTCTTTTTCCTAACCTCCTGGCTAGAGCTGGCTTGTATCTCCTCTCCTCCGAATCTGAGCTAGAACTGAACCCTTGCCTTTCCTGGGAACAGCCAGTCCCTCCCTGTTGTTCCTCTTGCTCTCTTCTGTTAGATTCACTGCTCTCCTTCCCCCCTTGGGGAATGCTTTCTCCCTCTGAGAAACTGGAAAATTCTAACTGTAACTCTTCCCTGTCAGCAGATCTCTCAGGATTGGTGTTATATGGTCCCGGTGGCCACTCCCAGTCACTAGTCTAGCTGCCGCATTATGGATTAATTGCAGTTTCTGCGTCACCTTCAAAGGTAGCCCCACGTAGAGCGCATTGCAGTAGTCCAAGTGGGAGATAACTAGAGCATGCACCACTCTGGTGAGGCAGTCCGCGGGCAGGTACGGTCTCAGCCTGCATAACAGATGGAGCTGGTAGACAGCTGCTCTGGACACAGAATTAACCTGTGCCTCCATGGACAGCTGTGAGTCCAAAATGACTCCCAGGCATCGCACCTGCTCCTTCAGGGACACAGTTACCACATTCAGGACCAGGGAGTCCCCCACACCCGCCTGCCCCCTGTCCCCCAAGAACAGTACTTCTGTCTTGTCAGGATTCAACCTCAATTTGTTAGCCGCCATCCATCCTCCAACCACCTCCAAACATTCACACAGGACCTTCACCGCCTTCACTGGTTCCAATTTGAAAGAGGTAGAGCTGGGTATCATCCGCATATTGATGAACACCCAGCCCAAACCCCCTGATGATCTCCCCCAGCGGCTTCATGTAGATGTTAAAAAGCATGGGAGAGAGGACAGTACCCTGAAGCACCCCACAACTGAGAGCCAAGGGGTCTGAACACTCATCCCCCAACACCACTTTCTGAACACGGCCCAGGAGAAAGGAGCGGAACCACTGTATAACAGTGCCCCCAGCTCCCAGCTCCTCAAGACTGTCCAGAAAGATACCATGTTCAATTGGATCAAAGGCCGCTGAGAGATCCAGCAGGACCAGGAAACAGCTTTCACCTCTGTCCCTGGCCAGCTGAAGTTCATTGACCAGCATGACCAACGCAGTTTCAGTACCATGGTGGGAACTGAATCCCGATTGGAAGGGATCCAAATGGTCCGCATCCTCCAGGTGTGCTTGGAGTTATTCAGCAACCACCGGCTCAATCACCTTGCCCAAGAATGGTAGATTTGAGACTGGGCGATAGTTGACCATATTGGCTGGATCTAAAGATGTTTTTTTAAGAAGCGGTTTAATGACCGCCTCTTTCAGCGGGTCTGGGAAGGCTCCCTCACAGAGGGAAGCATTCACCACCCCGCAGAGCCCATTGCCCAGCCCTTCCAGACTTGCTTTTATGAGCCAGGATGGGCAAGGATCAAGGAGACAGGAAAAGCAAACCACTGCAAAGGGAGACAACATTGTCGTGAGAACAACCTTCCCTCCATTCCCTGACACTGTGATCATAGAATCATAGAACCGTAGAGTTTGAAGGGACCCCAAGGGTCATCTAGTCCAACCCCCTTGACAGAGGGCCATTCGCCCTCTGCTTAGAAACCCCCAATGAGAGAGAGCCCACAACCTCTCAAGGGGATCTGGGCCTCACTTATGGGAAGCACTGCAGTAAAGATCTCTGCCTCCATCATTGTGATAGGCAGTTTGCTACTAGTATTTATGAATGCTGTACCTCTTCACTTAGCACTGCCAGCAAATTTCAGAAGCATCCCCCGTTTCTGTTCCTCAGCTTGCTAGGTGACAAAGACAAAGTACAGTGCCTTAGGGGATCTTCATTAGTTACCTCTTCAACCCAACCCTATGAGACTTTCCCCAGAGGGCAGTCAGTGATTCTTTTTGAAATGCCAACATAAATATCACTTTGTTGTTTTCTTCACAGAACATTTTTGCCCAATGACTTTTTGGTTTATACATACAACCAAGGAGGCTTTGTCCACCCCAATTCCCCACATATTCAGGTAAAGGTTCTTAATTGTGTTTGGATGTCATTTCAGACATTGCTTGATTGATTTTAAGTGTTTGTACACCACTTGTCAGATATACAAAAGCAGTGTACAAAATTTTGAGGCAATACAATATTGTTATGGGTGTGTGGGCTACCATGACTCTTCTAAATTCCTGCATGCCAGATTCTGCACCCCCCCCCCCAAAAAGCAGTGTAAAATACAGGCTAACCCTGATTTTTCCTGATGGAGAATTCCCTGGCAGAGAAGTCAGAAAGACTGATAAGCAGCAAAGCAGAGGCTGTGCCAGCTGCGGGGGGGGGGGGGGTAGTTAGCAAAGACAATGCCAGAGTTGGGTAGAAGAAATTTCAGAATTTTCTTGGGCCTAAAGTAAGCAAACAGACAGAAAGTGTTGGTTTTGCAAACTTGAAGGCGGCGGGGAGTGGGGCAGGGGGTGGGAGATGCCAAAGCATGAAGTGAGTGTGGAGGAAAATCCTCTCCAGTCTGGAAGCGGCAAGCAGAAGGCAGATATGCAGAGTTATGGCTGAGGTCTCTTTAAAATCTGACACACAAGAGATCCTCTTGGGGTTTAATGCTGGGATTCCCACCCATCTAGAATCAGATTGTATGTATGTGTAAATAAACCATATATCATAAAGACACCCCATTCTCCACTGTGCCTCATTCCCAAAAGAAAAGTGTGCCTGCAACCCCTGGAATATCACACTGCTCATGGAGATTGGGGTGGTGTGTAACAATAAAGATTTAACTTCATTACAGAAGAAGATTGTGGGGAAAGGGCATTTTGAGATCAGATAAACCCTTCAGTCTGAACATTGCAAAAAGCCTGGGGGAAAGTAAAAAAATAAAATGCATATGGCATTTGTAAGAGGTGATGGGGAAGCTTCTCTGGTGAGCAATTTCCAAAGGAGGGGTTTCACAGCAGAACACCCCACACCCCCCAGTTACCTCCCACACCTTGCCTCAAATAGCCCAGGGACTCACAGAAAAGTCTCAGAAGAAGTTCTCAACAGTCAGGTATGTTCATGCAGGAAGAGGCAGCCCTTGAAGTAACTTGGTTCCAAGCTACTTATTTGTAAAAATGAAATAAAATATTATTATTTATTTAAATAAATGTATGAACCAAATAATCATAACAAACCCTCCTAAGTGGTATGCATAAGATCTTGTTCTTCCTCAAAATGATTACATGGTGGGTCACAACAAAATTTATTTTTATTTTATTTTATTTTATTAATTTCTATACCACTTTATAGTTTTAAGAAAAATCTCAAAGTGGTTTACAGCATATTAAATCAATAAAACATAAATAAAACAATCTGAAAAAAGTCAAATATAGAGTATACAGTCAAAGCAACATAACAGAAAACTAAAATGTTATCTTAAAGATTTCAAAATAAAACATTACAAAGGAGGTCAACTACAGAATACATATTTAACAAAGTAGGGCTGGGTGAGTGTGGGCCCTGCCCCCTAGGCCAGGTGGAAGGGAGTGGCCTTGTAGGGAGTGGCCTTCACACTCACAGCCAGGTAATGTTCCTCCAGCCTCATGAGGAGCCTCATGTTAAGCAGCACAAAATAGTCATAGAAATACTAAAGCATCTAAAATTCCTAATTCAGTTTTGTATATAACATTATGATGTCTGCCCTGGTCCCGAAAGCTAACCATTGTTGGTGCTCAGGAGGAAAAGTGTTCCACAACCAGGGGCAGGGAGGTGGGGTTTCCGTTGAGAAAGCCTCATTAAACGTTTTGGTAGCTCAGCTGCATATGGCAATGGTACCACCAAAAGGACCTGCCAGGCAGATCTCAGATCTTGGGCGGGATGGTACAAGGAGAGGTGCTCCATCAGGTAACTTGGCTTGAGGCTTTATGTGTCAAAACAAGCACCTTGAATTAGGTCTGAAAACTTATGGAGAGCTAGAAAGCTATGCTGGTGAAAAGCGTTCTTCTGTATGTCCAGGCCCAGTTAGTAACCTAGTTGCTCTGTTATGTATTTGCTGCACTTTTTGGACCATCTTCCAAAGCAGTCCCACATACCATGCACTGGAATAGGTCCTAAGGGGGCCATCCAGAGTCTGGAGTACATTGTCATCAATATACTGATGGCACACAGCTCTGCTTCTCCTTTACATCTGCAGATGAGGCAGTGGAAGTGCTGGGCTGTTGTCTTGCCTCAGTAATGGACTGGATGAGGGCCAACAAACCAAAGCTCAATCCAGATAAGATGGAGGCACCTTTAGTGGGTGGTTCCCTAGAGCAGATGGCTGAGAGGTTGTCTGCTCTCGATGGGGTTACACTTGCTCTGAAGGAGTTAGTACTGTCCATGAAGAAAGAATGGGCCATGATAAAGAGACTTAGTGGTTTTTAATGGTAGGTGATGTTGCTGTGTTGTATTATATTATTTATGTACATTGATTTATTTTTTGGAGTTAAGAATAGGACTGGGATAAATTGTGTTCGCTGAGCCCGTATTTTATACAGTCTGTATATGATGTTTGTTATTGTGAGGCGTGATATGCCTAATAAAGGATTTTGAATTTGTAAGGAGTTAGTACAAGCTTGGGGGTGCTTCTAGATCCATTGCTGCCACTTAAGGCTCAAGTGGCCTCGGTTGCATTGAGTGCCCAGCTGCTCCCCTATCAGGACAGGCATAGCCTAACTTCTGCAAACTATGCTCTGGTAACCTTTAGTTTAGATTATTGCAACCCATTATATGTGGGGTTGCTTCTGAAGATGGTTCGGAATCTTCAGCTGGTGCAGAATTCAGCAGGTAAAGGTAAAGTAAGGGACACAGGTGGTGCTGTGGTCTAAATCACTGAGCCTCTTGGGTTTGCTGATCGGAAGTTTGGCAGTTCAAATCCCCACAACAGGGTGAACTCCCACTGCTCTGACACAGCTCCTGGCAACCTAGCAGTTCGAAAGCACACCAGTGCAATTAGATACATACAGTAGGTACCATTGCGGCAGGAAAATAAATGGCATTTCTGTGCGCTCTGGCTTCTGTTGCGGTGTTTCCATTGTGCCAGTAGCAGTTTAGTCATGCTAGCAACGTGACCCAGAAAGCTGTCTGCAGACAAATGCCAACTCCCTCGGCCTGAAGCAAGATGAGCGGCACACCCCATAGTCGCCATCCAAGGTCCTTTGCCTTTACCTAGAGGGCAGCAACATGAGAATGGCTGGGGTAGCTCCCTGCTTATGGAATGCTCTCCCAGGGGGGCTCACCTGGCAGCTTTGTCACATAAACAGAACAAAGAAACAGTGGGGTCACTTAGAGGAGAAGATGGTGAAATGCAAACAGGGGACACAGAAAGGGCTGAACTCCTCAATGCCTTCTTTGCCTCAGTCTTCTCCGATAAAGAAAACAATGCCCGACCTGAAGAATTTGGAGCAAATGATTCAGCAGAGGAAACACAGCCCAGAATAACTAAGGAGATAGTACAAGAATACTTGGCTAGTTTAGATGTATTCAAGTCTCCAGGGCCAGATGAACTGCATCCAAGAGTATTAAAAGAACTGGCAGATGTGATCTCAGAACCACTGGCAGTCATCTTTGAGAATTCCTGGAGAACAGGCGAAGTCCCGGCAGACTGGAGGAGGGCAAATGTCCCTATTTTCAAAAAGGGGAAAAGAGAGGACCCAAATAATTACCGCCCAGTCAGTCTGACATCAATACCAGGGAAGATTCTGGAGCAGATCATTAAGCAAACAGTCTATGAGCACCTAGAAAGGAATGCTGTGATCACCAATAGTCAGCATGGATTTCTGAAAAATAAGTCATGTCAGACTAACCTGATCTCGTTTTTTGACAGAATTACAACCCTGGTAGATGAAGGGAATGCAGTGGATGTAGCCTACCTTGATTTCAGCAAGGCATTTGACAAGGTGCCCCATGATATTCTTGTAAAGAAGCTGGTAAAATGCGGTCTTGACTATGCTACCACTCAGTGGATTTGTAACTGGCTGACTGACCGAACCCAAAGGGTGCTCATCAATGGTTCCTCTTCATCCTGGAGAAGAGTGACTAGTGGGGTGCCACAGGGTTCTGTCTTGGGCCCGGTCTTATTCAACATCTTTATCAACGACTTGGATGATGGACTCAAGGGCATCCTGATCAAATTTGCAGATGACACCAAACTGGGAGGGGTGGCTAACACCCCAGAGGACAGGATCACACTTCAAAACGACCTTGACAGATTAGAGAACTGGGCCAAAACAAACAAGATGAATTTTAACAGGGAGAAATGTAAAGTATTGCACTTGGGCAAAAAAAATGAGAGGCACAAATACAAGATGGGTGACACCTGGCTTGAGAGCACTACATGTGAAAAGGATCTAGGAGTCTTGGTTGACCACAAACTTGACATGAGCCAACAGTGTGACGCGGCAGCTAAAAAAGCCAATGCAATTCTGGGCTGCATCAATAGGAGTATAGCATCTAGATCAAGGGAAGTAATAGTGCCGCTGTGTTCTGCTCTGGTCAGACCTCACCTGGAGTACTGTGTCCAGTTCTGGGCACCACAGTTCAAGAAGGACACTGACAAACTGGAACGTGTCCAGAGGAGGGCAACCAAAATGGTCAAAGGCCTGGAAACGATGCCTTATGAGGAACGGCTAAGGGAGCTGGGCATGTTTAGCCTGGAGAAGAGGAGGTTAAGGGGTGATATGATAGCCATGTTCAAATATATAAAAGGATGTCACATAGAGGAGGGAGAAAGGTTGTTTTCTGCTGCTCCAGAGAAGCGGACACGGAGCAATGGATCCAAACTACAAGAAAGAAGATTCCACCTAAACATTAGGAAGAACTTCCTGACAGTAAGAGCTGTTTGACAGTGGAATTTGCTGCCAAGGAGTGTGGTGGAGTCTCCTTCTTTGGAGGTCTTTAAGCAGAGGCTTGACAACCATATGTCAGGAGTGCTCTGATGGTGTTTCCTGCTTGGCAGGGGGTTGGACTCGATGGCCCTTGTGGTCTCTTCCAACTCTATGATTCTATTCTATTCTATTCTATTCTATTATCTTTAGCTGCCAGGCAAGAACATATTCCTCTCCTCCCAGGCCTTTGGCTGATTAAACAATCTATGGCCTTTTAAATGGTGGGTGGTGGTTATTGTTTTTGTTTGTTACTATCTATTGTTTGTTCCTATCTATTGTTACTATACTATCTATTTTTGTGTTTTTACATTGAGAACTGCCCTGTGATCCTCAGATGAATGGGAGTGTACACATGTTATAGATAATAATAATTCACATGAACATCACAAATAACTGTGGCTAGGCTCTCTCTTTCTAAGACAAGCTGTCACCAGCACATTGACCTGAATGGATGGAAGATGGTTAGAAGCACAATTCTGGGGGAACTGAAACTGTGGGGCAGGAGGGTGAGGGTTAAAAACTGCATGTAAGGCTAGTTAATAGAGAATTTCAATTGTGTAAATGCTGCATCAATTGCTTTTTTCTAATTTAAAAAAATATCTTTAGAGCGAATGCTTCTATCAAGGATACATACAAGGGTTCCCAAACTCTGTTGCAATACTCAGCACCTGTTATGGGCTCAGGTAAGAGATTTCAACAGCCTAAATCAATTATCTGTCAACCCTAGCAGCAACCTGTCTCTGGCATAATCCAGGCACCAGATGTTTCACAAAAGTACATGCAGTATATGTCCTGTCTCTCCCATCCCCATCATTGTTCTTCACACTCCTGACTTTGTTGAGTGGAAGTTCACAGCAGCCCAAGATATTTACTCTTCTCTGAGCAGTGGAAAGTTCCCAGGTGTGGGGCCTACCCAGGTTTGGTCTCCTTTGGAAGGAAATCACTGTAGACTTACTTGGTTTTGTAATATTTGAGCTTATTTACAAACATGCAGGCTGAGCATAAGCATAAGTGGAGGCCCTGCTTAAGCATTCCAGCAGACAGCCAAATACCCCTGTCCCTGTATGAAGTATCCAGAGGAGATGGCCAGCACCCTAAGATACTAGCAAACTCCAGCGATTGGCAGTCCTTATGCCAGCCTTTTGCTTCTCTATAATGTCTTCTTGGAATAATTTAGGGCTTATCCACACTTATCTTTCCTCTGCTCTTTCTTGACACAGCTCACAATTTAAAGCTCTGTGTCTGAGCACCTGTTTTTAGCTTTGGAGCATTCCCTGTGAAAACACACTCTTTAAAGCTCAACTGGAGCAAATGTCAGTCAGTGGAAAACCCAAATGGATGTTTGCACTGATTCAGCTTTAACAAGTGTGTCCCCCCCCCCCCGGCAAATGCTTGGGGTGGGTGGGAAACTGCTCTGACATGGAGTGTTAAAGCAGTGGACCAATGCCTTAAGAGTGGGACCAAAGATAAGTGTGGCTAAGCCCTGTCCTTTATGATTTATTGCTTCTCCGTCCAGTTACGCTCCCGTTGCAAGCGTCTGCCAGCTTCTTGTTTTTCAGCGTAAGCACGGGAGAAAGCAAACGTAGCAGAATGCACAGCGAAATGTGAGAAGGACAGTAAATCAGTCCAAACAGCTTCTTCTATCCTAGAAGCTTTATTGTACAGCAAATAGCTTATTTACAATCCATCAAAGACCATCAGTGGCCAGCTGCATTTTCTCTGACTCCTCACATCCTTAGTGCAGCGACCGATCTGAAATCGAAAGCACTCTCTCACAGCATAACAAGCTGTTGACATAACGTCCTGGCTTACTTCCTTTGTAAGCCCTTCCCCCCTCAAGCTTGAGACACAGAAGGTTAACCCAACACCCCCTCTTGTCTCGCGCCTGAGGGGGGGATATTGACCCTTGGTCACCCCAAACCCAGACCTTCGCAAAACTCCCCGTGTCTTTGGAAGGAGAGTGGCTTCGTGAACCCATCAGCGAGGTTCTTGGCGGAGGGACAGTACTTCAACGCAACTAACCCCTCCTGAACACTCTGACACACATTCTGAAAGCGAATGTGTAGGTGTTTGGTCCTGGCCTTGAATTGACCCGTCTCGGCCAAACGAAGGCATGGCTGATTGTCTTCGAAGACAAGTATCGGCAGGCAATCTGTTCCACAGAGTTCCTGGACCAAACAAGCATAGAACTCTACCTCTCTGCACACCTCTGAAAGAGCACTGAACTCAGCTTCAGTGGATGAGAGCGCTATAAGAATCTGCTTCTTGGACCTCCATCCAACTACCAAGTTCCCAAACTTCACCACTAGACCAGACACGGATTTGCGATCCTGAAGATTAGCCCAGTCCGAGTCCACAAAACAAGTCAGTTTGACTTCACCTTGCGCTGGTAGCCTAAGACAAAAGTCTTTGGTTTCCTGCATATACCTCAGAACTCTCTTGATGCCATTCCAGGCTTGCACACTAGGGTTTGAGGCTTCCCTGCTGAGCAGATTGACAGCAAACGCTATATCTGGTCTGCTCCACTGGGACAAGTACAGCAAACTCCCTAGGGCTGACTGAAACACTTCAGCATTTTTGAACACAGCGTGTTCTACTTGCTGACTATCCTTCACAAAACTAGTCTCCATAGGACTTCTCACTCCCGCACAATCACTCATCCTGAATTTCTGAAGCAGCTGCTCAATTTTGCCTCTCTGGTTGAGCAAAAAGCTCCCATCTTGTGCTTTGACAACATCTACACCTAAATAGGTCTTGACAGCACCAAGCTGCTTAAGCTTGAACCGTTTACCTAGCTCTCTGGCAAACTGTTCTGCCTGTTTATCTGTCTCTGAAAAGAATAAGACATCATCAACGTAAATCTGCATGTATTCTTGTGTTGCACCTGATCCTCTCAAATAAAGGCAACTATCAGCAACACTTCTTCTGAAACCTAGCTCTTCTAAGGCTTCATTCAGGCACATGTTCTAGTTTCTGGCTGATTGACGTAATCCATAGGTGGATTTGTGCAATCTCCACACAACACTGCCTCAAAATCTCAAACCCCGGAGGAGGAAGCATGTACAGCTCCTCCTGGAGATCTGAGTTCAGGTAGGCAACATCCACATCAAAGTGGTTTACCTTCCAGCCTCTCTGTGCCGCAACAGCTAAAAGCGTCCTCAGAGTCTCTGCTCGTGAAGTTGGCGAATACACCTCAGTGAAGTGTATTCCCTTTCTCTGAGTGAATCCACGAGCAACTAACCTAGCTTTATACTGCGGTTCTCCAGCGTCAGTGGGTTTAAGGCGGTAAACCCACCTGCAACTCACAGCCTGCTTGCCCGGTGGCAACTCTGTGAGTGAGAACACACCTAGGTCTTCCATGGACCTCATCTCTTTGTCCATTGCCTTGTGCCACTTACTTGCTTCTTCCTGAGGTAGACTCTGAACATCCTCAAAGGATTCAGTTTCACATCTGGCTGCACCTACCCAGACGCCTGAAGCGTCATACTGATCAGGAGGCCTCCTTGTCCTCGCTGATCTCCTCAGTGTGAACCCTGGTGTCCCTTCTGACTCACTGGGACCAGCTAAATCATCCTCAACTTCAGTGTCCTCCCCCTCTGACCTGCTGCGCCTCTTGGGCCTTACAACTGGTCCAGCAGGTGAGGAAGGCTCATTCTTTGGCTCAGACTTGACACTTACCTGAGGAGGTGTTCTAGGTTCCCCCCTCTGAGGGATCCTGAGCTGTCCCTGCCTTGGACTCTATCCCTGTGGTGGACCCTGTTGCTCTGGACCACGGTCCCCAGCAACAAGTTCCTCCTCCTCCTCCTCAATGTCTGAGTCATAGAACGGCTGTGAAATCACATCTGGATTAGCGTGCAAACGTGACCATCCAGCTTGTTCACAGAACTCAGCACTATTGCTGATCACCAACCTTGACTGGTTTCCACTTGGGTACGCAAACCGCCAGGCCTTGGAGCCAGGCTCATACCCAACAAAGATCATTCTTTTGGATCTTGGCTCACCTTTCTTGCATAGAGCCTTTGGAATAAGAACCCAGGCCTCACAACCAAACACACGAAGGTAGTGCACCTTGGGTTTCTTTCTATGCAGCAAGAAATAGGGTGTGTTCCCTACACTTGAGTTGTACACTCTGTTCTGTGTATGCACCACAAATCGCCAGGCTTCAGACCAGTACTTCTGGGGTAGCCCTGCATCCCACAGTACAGACGACACCGCTTCCTGTATTGTCCTGTTTTTCCTCTCCCCTACTCCATTTTGCTGCGGAGAGTAAGGAGCAGTCAATCGGTGGCTAATCCCCTTCTCCCTGAAGAAATCCTGCAAAGCAGAACCAGTGAACTCCGAACCTCTGTCACTTTGAAAGCCACGCACTTTGGTGGAGAAGGTTACCTCAACTGTGGTGACCCAATCCCTGATCAGCTTAGCCACCTCCCCTTTAGAGTGTAAAGCAAATGTCCACACATTTCTCGAGAAATCATCAATCAGAAGCAGAGAGAATTTGACCCCCCCCAATGACTCGACTGACATGGAGCCACACAAATCTGCATGAATTAACTCAAAGGGTTGAGTGGTCTGTCTCTCTGACTTTGGATAAGAGCATGTGACAATCTTGGCTTGCTTACAAGTATTACAATCCAAGAACCTGTCACAAGCCTTAAATTTGCACTCCTGTGTCAGTTCAGGTGCCTTCTGGATAAATCCCCAATTCATATGGGCAAATCGCCTGTGCCAGATATGTGGACAACCATCGTGGGGCGCTACATTCACACATTGCCCCTTTGCATCTTTGGTGTCATCCTCTTCTGTAGAAACAGGCAACTCTACAACAAACAAATTGCCTTTCGCCTGCACTGTGTACAAGTGCTTCCCATTCTTGGAAAACTCACATTGGGTACCTGCAAAAGATACACGAAAACCATCAGCAAGTAAATCATGCACACTTAACAAACAATTGGCTAAGCCTGGCACCGCATAAGCTTTGACCTCATGTTTAAGAAAGGAACAGTAAAAATGTCCTGACTGTGTCAGCCTTCTTCTACTCCCATCAGCAAGGGTGACGTATTTGTCAGTTTTTACTGTCCTGCAGTTCCGCAAAAAAACAGCAGATGGAACTAAAGTGTTTGTGGCTCCAGAGTCAATGACGACAGTCAGCGTGTCTGGTTGTTGACATTCCTGAAGCATTGCCATAGCAACACTCTCTTTGCTGCCCCCCCCTCATTGGGGCCTCTGCAGATGTCCTGTCTGGTTGCTACAGCAACAGACCCCCCCGGCAGGGAGACTTACCCACGACCTTCACAGCTTCCGTAGATGCAACTCTCTCAGTTGCCTTGGAGACTGGACTTCTCCCGGCGTTCTCACGCAGCTCCGAAGCTCTTATCTGAGGTTGCTCCAGATGGCTGGCCTTGAAGCCTACAGTAGCACTCAGCTTCCCATGGCTAGGCTCCGGCTCACGGCGTAAACAACACTTGGCAGCTTTTGGAGAAAGAGGCTTCTCTGAGCATTCACTGCTCACTGCCCCCCCCCACTGCTCACAGGGCTTCCAGGACCTTTGCCTGCACCCCCTCTGATGGGTGTAGGGCTCCCGAATCTTAGCCTCTCTCCTGGCTCCTCACACAGACACGTTGCAGCATCCAAACTGCTCCCAGGCACAGCAAAAGCACCAGCAGCAGTCACAGCAACAGCAACAGTCCCTTCACCCTCCCCTTGGGGGCTCAAAGCTCCTCCCAGCTTTCGATGAGCTTTCAAGAAACTGGCCGGCGCCATCTTGGCTCTCCCCCTCTGGTGCAGCCACCTCTCGGCCCTTGCTTCCCACCCCAGCCTCACCAGCTTTTCGGAGGGATTCCCAAGCGACCCTTGGCTGTCTGGCACCCTGTAGGACTGGCACAAGATAAGCTTCCACACTTTCAGCCAAAATTCTAAGCACACGCTGCTCCATTTCATTTTTGAACTGCAGCCTTCTCTGCCTTTGCTTTCCCAGCTGCAGGATGTGGGGGTTGGACCAAGTGCCATAACTGCTCTCCTACCAGCAGGAATTCCATTGCAAAAGACCATTCCAGCCAATTATGGCTACTCAGTCTCTGACACGGCATCTTAAACTCAAAGCCATGTCCCTGGGGCTTTGCCATGCTTTCCCTTTCCCTTCTTTGGCTGGAGTACTCACTCATTCTTGCCAACTGGGTGTTCCGGAAAGTCTTGGCTCCAATGCTCCCTCTCCGTCAGCCTCCTCCAATCTGCCCTTTGTTCTCTTTGGCAGTTGATCAAGCCGACGTCCAGTCTTTTAAAGCCTTTCAAGTCCTTTCTCACACTCTTGGTGTTGAGCCATAACCTGTCCTTTATGATTTATTGCTTCTCCATCCAGTTACGCTCCTGTTGCGAGCGTCTGCCAGCTTCTTGTTTTTCAGCGTAAGCATGGGAGAAAGCAAACGTAGCAGAATGCACAGCGAAATGTGAGAAGGACAGAAAATCAGTCCAAACACCTTCTTCTATCCTAGAAGCTTTATTGTACAGCAAATAGCTTATTTACAATCCATCGAAGACCATCAGTGTCCTGCTGCATTTTCTCTGACTCCTCACATCCTTAGTGCAGCAACCGATCTGAAATCGAAAGCACTCTCTCACAGCATAACAAGCTGTTGACGTAACGTCCTGGCTTACTTCCTTTCTAAGCCCTTCCCCCCCTCAAGCTCGAGACACAGAAGGTTAACCCTTCACTACACCCAACAAGCCCTTAGTTTTCAAAGGAAGAGCATCATCAAAGGGCAGCCAAGGGGAAAGGGTGGAGCAGGATGTGTTCAAGGGACTCAGAGTGTTCAAGGTGAGACAAAAGTCATGGACAGGATTTTACTGGGACATGAGCACCGAGAAGTGGAGGTGAGGTGCAAGATTAGGGATGGGAGTTTGGGAGCGATCAGAAAGCCACTGTGTGTGAGGTGGGGTATCGTGTGCTCAGAGTATAAAGGGTGTAATGAAAAACATTCTTAGCATCCCACAATGGGTTTGAGGTTAATTAAGCTCACTTTCCCCTTCATGGATCACTGCCTTGCCGTGGCGAAGGGGCTTGAATAACTCAGAGAAGCTATGAGCTATGCCGTGCAGGGCCACCCAAGATGGACAGGTCATAGTGGAGAGTTTTGACCAAACGTGATCCACCTGCCAAGGAAACTCCATGGACAAAGACAACAGGCATATAAAAGTTATGCTGACCAAACTGCGGGAGGCAGTGGAAGGCAGGAGTGCCTGGCGTGCTCTGGTCCATGGGGTCACGAAGAGTCGGACACGGCTAAACGACTAAACAGCAACAACAACAACAAGCTCGCTTTTCCTGTACAGTGGTACCTCGGGTTAAGTACTTAATTCGTTCCGGAGGTCCGTTCTTAACCTGAAACTGTTTTTAACCTGAAGCACCACTTTAGCTAATGGGGCTTCCCACTGCCGCCGCGCCGCCGGAGCACGATTTCTGTTCTCATCCTGAAGCAAAGTTCTTAACCTGAGGTACTATTTCTGGGTTAGCGGAGTCTGTAACCTGAAGCGTATGTAACCTGAAGCATATGTAACCCGAGGTCTCCTTGAACCTTGGCTAGTACTTTCTATTTTTTCCAGAGGGCTGTTGCAGTTTGAGAATGTCAGCTATGGAATTGAGCATTTGAAATCCTCAGCTAATTTTGAGCACCTGATTTATCAGATAAACAACAAAAACCTCCAGAGTCCACTTAGGAGAGAAGATTTGCCATCTACAGAAAGACAACTGGGGAGTGAGGGCATGCCTTATAAGCTGCTCTCAGATACTGTGGTAAGTGCTAAGAGGTTTATTTCATTCTTAAACTGGCCTTTAGGAGTAATTACCATCAATATTCATTTTTTATTTGGAGTCCTCCCTGAGAACTCAGATTAGTAGGCTTACAATACAGATGCAATGCACAGCCTGAAAAAAGTGGGGCAGCTTGATGCAGGCTTGGTTCTAGTAATCTGCTGCTAACGTCAAGCCATTTTGCATTATAAAAGCTCCAGGGACCAAAATACAAAAATGATTACTAAATGTGATTTATTTTGTCTTTCCTCAGCCACTGTCAGATGTCACTAAAGTACACAGATACATAGAAATATATATCGTTTTGGATAAGGGTTTGGTAAGTTACTGACCACGAGAAACACATCTTCTTAAATTGCAAAGGCAATTCATTGAACCAGCATGGTGTTGTGCATGTGGGAATGTTCAGGGAGGCAAGAGAGGATATATTGTTTAATGATATCCTTCCTAACTTGTGTTAGCAAGTTCTATATCTAAGCAGAGTTTCAACATTCCCTTTTCAAACGCACAACTTGTTGCAGGCTAGTTTTAGCCTCTAAATATATAGGATACCTGGTAAGATCCCTTCTTTCTTTCTTTTTTCCAAAAAAAAAAATATTCATTTGATAACACAAATAAACAGCACTAACAGAAAACAAACAAACAAACAATACAAACAAATTCTTGTCTTATCCTTGTCTTATCCTTGCTCACATTGTTAGGTGAGCTTCCCCAAGTCCTCCCTATCTGATTTTCATTTTACCTCATCCTTAGCAGTTTATATATATCTTAATTTTTAACCATTTTTTAAAATCACACTTTACGTATTTTTCACCCTTTAGGACGCACTTTTCCCCCTCCAAAAATGAAGGGGAAATGTGTGTGTGTCCTATGGGGCAAATGCAGGCTTTCGCTGAAGCCTGGAGAGCGAGAGGGGTCGGTGCGCACCAACCGCTCTCGCTCTCCAGGCTTCAGGAAGCTATCCGCAAGCCTTGGGAGCACGTGGGAGTTCCCACAGTGCTCCCCACGGCTTGCGGAGAGCTGCCTGCATCCTGAAACCTGGGCGCGCTGAGCAGTCGCGCCCGGGCTTCGGGTAGCTCTCCGCAAGCAGTGGGAGGGCTCTCACGGCTTGCAGAGAGCAGCCTGTTCTGGGGGATGGGGTCGGGGGAAGCTCGGGCTTCCCCCGCCCCAGCCCCGCGCCTGGGGGGGAAATAAAAATATTTTTCTTTATTTCTCCCCCAAAAAACTAGGTGCGCCCTATGGGCCGGTGAGCCCTATGGGGCGAAAAATACGGTACTTTTAGCATAAAAATCTTCACATTTTATCCCTTACATATATTTATACTCTGGTTTCTCTTCAGATCGTATAAATCTTTCGCCTTTTACATATGATACTATTTTAAAATACACTGTCTTCTACTTCTACCCTACAGCCTATATCCACTTCCAAAGCTATTCTAATTTAAATATTAACATTTTTTTTCAAATATTCTTTAAACTTCTTCAAATCTTCTTCCGCCATCTCTTCTCTCTGGTCCCGGGGTCTCCCAGTCTGTTCGGCAAGTTCCATATAGTCCATCATCTTCATTTGCCATTCTTCAATAGTTGGTAAATCTTATTTCTTCCAATTCTTCGCTAGTAATATTCTCGCAGCTGTTGTGGCATACAGAAAAAAAGTAAGATCCTTTTTGGGGATTTCACCCCCCACTATACCAAGTAAAAAGGCTTCTGGTTTCTTAATAAATGTGTTTTAAAACACTTTTTTCAGTTCATTATAAATCGTTTCCCATAAGTCTTTTACCTTGGGGCACATCCACCACATGTGGTAAAAGGTTCCTTCTTTTTCCTTACATTTCCAGCATTTATT
Organism: Podarcis raffonei; assembly: GCF_027172205.1. Taxonomy (NCBI): domain Eukaryota; kingdom Metazoa; phylum Chordata; class Lepidosauria; order Squamata; family Lacertidae; genus Podarcis; species Podarcis raffonei. Next base: position 44,905,656 of record NC_070616.1, read on the forward strand.
ATCATGAGTATGATACATTTTTGCTAACTTCACTGGTGTTAAGTACAATATATACATCACTTTCATCAAATTTTCTCTTAATACACTACATTCTGTAAATTGGATTCCTTTTTTCCACAATTTCTCACAGTCCACCATCATAATATTGTGCCCCACATCCCTAGCCCATTCAATCATTACAGATTTCACTTGTTCATCTTTCGTATGCTATTCCAGTAATAAATTATACATCTTGGATAAGTTTTTCATTTTTGTATCTAATAATTCCATTTTCAGTTTGGATTTCTCTGTTTGAAAACCAATTTTCTTATCTACTTTAAATGCTTCATTTATCTGGATGTACTGGAACTAATCATCTAATTTATATTTCAACTGATCATAAGATTTCAATGTAAATTGGTCCCCTACTTCCATCAAAATATCATTATACTTCAACCATGTGGCTTTCATATTCAACCTTTTATGGGTCTTAGCTTCCAATGGTGTTTTCCTTTCTAACAAATCCTTATATCTTATCCAAACATTGTACAAAGATTTTCTAATTATATGATTTTTAAATCCTTTGTGAGCTTTTATCTTATTATACCATAAATATGCATGCCAACATTATCAAAACCTTCCAAATCTAAAACACCTGCATCTTCCAACAAAAACCATTCTTTCAACCAGCAAAAGGATGCTGCTTCAAAGTAAATACTTAAATCTGGCAGGGAGAAACCCCCTCTCTCTTTCACATCTGTTAATAATTTAAACTTAATTCTGGGGTTTTCTCCCCTGTCAGATAAATTTAGATAATACCTTTTGCCATTCCTTAAAACAATTCAACTTGTCAACTTGAAACAAAAATAACAACTTAGGCAATACATTAATCTTTACCGCTGAAATTCAGCCCAACAAAGATAGTTTCAACCTTGTCCAGATATCCAAATCTCTTTTGATATCCTTCCATAACTTTTCATAATTGTCTTTATACAAATTCAAATTTTTGCAGTCATATTTATACCCAGATACTTCACCTTTTTCGCAAACTTCAGCCCTGTGGTTTCCTCTAAATTAAGTTATTCATGTATCGTTATTTTTTTCCTCTAAGACTTTGGTTTTATTCTTATTCAATTTGAAACCTGCAACTTGTCTGAACTCTTGAATTATCTTCAGTGCTTTGATTGCACTGGTCTCAAGGTCCTGTAAAGTCAATACCAAAGGCTTTTAACTTATATTGTTTAGTTCCCACTACTATGCCTTTAACTTCCTCATCCTTCCTTATCATGTTCAACAGCACCACTAGGACAGAAATAAAAAGCAGGGGGGAAAGTGGGCACCCTTGCCTGATTCCCTTTTCAATCCTAATTTCTTCTGAGACCACATTGTTAATTATAATTTTTGCTTTCTGCTCAAAGTAAATTGCATTAATACCATTTTAAAAGTTTTGACCGACCCCCATGTTACATAACTTTTGCTTCATAAAGCTCCAAAAAACATTATCAAAGGCTTTCTCTGAATCAATAAACATTAACATTGCTTTAGTTTTCCTCTTTACCTCTAATCTTTCCAACACATCCACTATGTTCCTAATATTATCTTTCATATGCCTCTCAGGTAGGAAGCTTGATTGATCTTTATATATATGCTTATTCAAAACCTTCTTCAATCTTGTAGCCAAAATATTTGCAAATATTTTATAATCCACATTCAACAAAGAAATTGGTCAGTAGTTCTTTACTTGGGCTCTATTTGTGTCTGGTTTGGGTATCAGAGTGATGGATGCCTCTTTCCGGGACTCTGGTGCTTTGTCCCCCTGTAATATCTTGTTACAAACATCCATCAATGGTTGTATCAGCCAATCCTTAAATATTTTATAATATTTGGATGTTAAGCCATCAGGTCCCGGTGCTTTGCCTATTTGCATTTGGGCAATTGCCCCTTCAACTTCTTGTCTTGTAATCAGTTCATTTAGTAGGTTCTTTTTATCCGCTGGAATTTTCTGCAATCCATTTTTGTCCAGAAGCTGTTCCATTTTTTCCTTTTCTTTTTCTTTTTTGTAAAGCTGTTTATAGTACTTTTGAAAGCATTTTCGAATCTCTACTGGGTTCTCAATATTCTTTCCATACTCCATAATATTAATTATTGTACTCTCCTTCAGTCTCTTTTTCAATTGCCAAGCCAATAATTTTCCGCATTTATTTGCCGATTCAAAAGTCTTTTGTTTCTTTTTTTTAAAATAATTTTTATTAACTGGCCAATCACATCAAATTAAATCACATCACATAAATTCCGAATTACAAAGCCAAATTTTGAATTTTGTTGGGGGGACCCATACTTCAAGATCTAAAGGGGGATTCTAATCATCTTCTTGCTACTGCGTTAATGTCCAAATCAGTCCCAATCAGTCCAAACAGAGTTCATAATTCTATCCAGTCTTATCTTGCTGTTTCCACATCATATCTTGTTCATATAATTTCTCTTTTTTCTTTATGATCTCTTCTGATAGTCTCCTTAAACCGATAAACACAAATATAATAATCCTGTGTGAATTTCCCGTTCTTCCAATCCAAGTCCAGATGGTTTCCATATATCATCTCCTTCATAGATAACATCGTTCTTTCCATCATAATTTTACGAAGTTGTCGCTCTTAAGTCCCACTGAGGAGTTTAATCCATGATATATAAACAGCTTTGTTTCTCTCTTTCTCCTCCCAGACTCAAGACCTCCAACAGAGCTTCCCAAAATGGCGACGGCATTTTTAACTGCGTCATTCCAAAACTCTTATGCCTTCCAGATTCGTCTTGAAACATTGCTTTGGTTCAAAAGTTTATCTCCGCACAGCCTTAAATCCACAGCTTAAGTCCTTAAAATGACATTTCTGACTCATTCGGGGAGGGGATTCTTGTTTAATCACATAAAAAGAAAGGAAAGCTTTTCCCCCCTCCCCCCTCAGTCATTTGCCGTACCGTATCTTGACGTATCTTCTCATGTTTTATTCTTGTCTTGTTTTATCAGAGAGCTCTTCTGTCAGCAGTCTTTACTCCCCCTCCTTCCTTGAAGTATGTGCAATTCATCTCGTCCAAATTGTTTCTTTTGAAGTTCTTGCAGCTAGTGGCGCGAATCAGAGACGGCGTCCAGGAGTGCCGAAATCCCACAGGAGGGCTTTGTGCCTAGTGCCCCCATCCCCACAAATTCGGGGGTGGTATAGGGCACAGCAGGCAAGGGCTGTCCCCCCCCACAATCCTGGGGGGGTTAAGGAGGCTAATTACCCCATCATAGCCTCCAAATTACCTCGTGTGGGTCGGAGAGATGTTATTGTCAGCCATCTTCCGATGCGCCCCCTAGTGACCCCCCCAAAGTCTTTTGTTTCATCAATTTAATTTTCCATTCAATTTCTTGATTGACTATTTGTGAATAATGAGATTGTAACGCCTTAATCTCCTTTTGAATCCCTTGATTTTTTGGATTACATCTCAGTTTTTTCTCTTTCTCCTTTAATTGAGACAGGATTTTTTCCTTTTGCTCATTCTGTGCTTTCTTCCTGATAGAATTCTGTTGAATTAGGAAACCTCGCATTACTGCTTTACTTGCATCCCATACGACCCTTGCTTCAATTCCAGGATTCAAATTCAACTCAAAATAGTCCTTTGGGGTCTTCTGAGCTTTATTTACAATCAATCATTTCTCAGTAAAGCATCATTTATCCGCCATCTAAAAGAACCCTCTAGAGACAATTTTAACTTTGTCAACACAGTATTATGATATGACAAATGATTGGGCAAATCTCAGATTTAGTCACTCTTGGGGTCATGTCTTTAGTTAGCCATATATAATCCAGACGGCTACATGATAGATTTGCATCTGAAAAAATATTTCTCCATTGGATTCCTCAATCTCCAAATGTCCACCAGGTCAAAATTGTCCACCATCTCAAAAAATGTATTTGGTAGCCTCCCATCATTAGTAAGTTTTTGCCTTTGGGTTCTATCCATCATTGTTGTTCAAATCCCCCATCAAGATAATTTTGTAATCCAGGTAATCCATAAAGGTGGCCTACAAATTTTTAAAGAATTCCGATTTGCCCTCATTTGGTGTATAGATTCCAAGCATCAAGAGTTTTTGGCCTTGTACTGTCAATTCCACTGCAACATATCTTCCAACTTCATCCTTAAAGATCATTTTGGGACTGAATTTCTCTTTAACATAAATCATAACACCTCTTTTTTTAACCTTATCTGAAGAGATAAATTCCTGGCCTAATTTTTCATTTTGCAGAACGTTCCTGTGGGTTCTTATTACATGAGTTTCTTGTAAACATATTACATCTAAATTCTGTTTTAACAGCACATGTTGAATTTTATTTCTTTTAGGCCGTGAATTTAGTGTTCACATTCCAAGATAAAATTCTTAATGCCATATTATCTCAATCCAAATCTGGAGGTCCGATTCCTGCCCCAAGTCCTGATCCTGATCCCGGACCTGCACCTGTAGCTGATCCAACTCCTGCTCCTGTGTCAAATCCAAAATCACTAACTTTCTTTTCCAAAAATCTCTTTTCTTCAATTGACCTGATTCGAAGTTTCCTTTGCTGGTATTTAAATGAAAGGCCTTGTGGAAATTCCTATCGAAATAAGATACTGTTTCTTCTCAATGCACTTGTAAGATCCAAATAGTTATTTCTTTTTGCCAAGAAAATTTTTGGGATTTCTTTAAATAAAACAATTGAATGTTGTTGTACTTCAAAATTCTTCTTGTAATGCAATCCCAAAATTTTATCTCTTTGATCCTTTGTTTGAAAGACTATCAGGCAATCATTTAAAATTTTGAGTCCTTTTTTCCTCTGGGTCCAAATCTATAGGCCTTTACAATTGTAGGTTCCACCTCTTCCTTTGTTAGGTCCCAAAAGTACACAAATTCCTGGACCAAGCACTCTTTCAAATTTCTTTGTTCAATGTCTGGTAGGCCTCTCAAACGAAGATATGTCTCTCTTTCCTTAAGTTGTAAAAAAGCTATTGCTGTTTGGGCCTCTTCCTGTAATTCTTTTAAGTCTGAAAGTTTAACAGCTTCAATCTCTGATAGTCTTTTCTGTAAACCTGCAGCTTCTGATTTAACCTCTTGGAGGTCTTTTCACAGAATTCCAAAGTCTTTTTTAAATTCCTGGAGACAGAGCGTATTAGCTCTGACCTCTCTTGCAAGACTCTGCAGACCCTGCTTATTATCTTTCATAAACTCCAATATTTGCTCTTGGAAAGCTTCTTGTTTGTGGCTTTTTCCCAGGCTCACCCGCCATAGCACCGCTAGTAACTCAGATTTCCAAAGTCAAAGATACTTTTATTTCAAAACAGTCAGGAGTAATGAGCTGGAAGTCAGACAACAGCTCCAGTTTGCAAGACAAGGCAGTTAAAATACAGTCCCAATTTTTCCAACCTGCCGTTCTTATTTATTTTCCTTTTTCACTCCTCAAGCAATTCAGATAGAGGTATGTTGCCAGTTTTCGCTTTAAGGGTTAAAATGTTTCAGTTTGACCGCTGCAGCAACTTCAAAATATCCAAGTAGGAAACGAAAGTAACTTCTATTGTTACATCACAATGGCTGTTTGCCACTCTGACCGGGTCACCGCTTCCAGAGAGTCAACCAGCTTTTTAAATACCTTTTAAAGAGCTTTTGCAGGTATTTCAGTAATGTTAAATCCTCTTTCCCCCTTCACCTGCTTTTGGGGGGTTAATAGATCCAGTCTTTGGAAGTTTAAAAGTCTCTAAATCTTTTCTCTTTGCTTCAGAAACATCTCTGCTTTCCCATTCTATCAGCGGGTAGGGACTGACATCCATTTTTAAATTCCCTTACTCATGTCCAGATTGTTCCAAATTTTAATCCAAATATAAAGGGTACTCATAGTACAGTCCTTAAATGATTTTAGCGTTGGAAGAATTGACCACTAATGCCTCACAGTCTCGCAGCTTCCTACCATGAAAGGAAGCGTTCTATCCATTGTGTTGCAGCTCCAACCCCCTCGATCTCAGAGCTCAAAACAGCTTACCGGGGAGGGGGAGCCCGCTTTTGACACCCACCGGATCCCACATCCTCATGCTCGACCTCATGCTCAGTTTGAGGTTTTTCCTGGGGGCCTTTGACTGTGATAGGGCACGATCAACTGGAAGCTCTTCTGGTAGGATCCCTTCTTGTCCCTCTTAAAAAAATAAACACAACAATCTTATTAAAGTCAATATAAATGTAGTTTACTCACATTCATTCAGTTCACAGTTGGATCCCTGAAAGCAGACTTATGTTACAAAAGTATATTGCATATGTGGAAATATCCCATAAAGGAGTTAGTTAGTTCTTAAGTGACTGCAAACAAGCAGTCACTTCTCCTCACACGTAGAAAAACAAAATGGAGAAGAGCCGAGAGAGAGATGTGCTCCCTGCCTTGCTTTTGTTCCCAGGCAGAGGGGGGGCCGGATTAGACCATGCCCTCCTCTAGTCACATGCAGAGGAAGTTTGTTCCAGCTCAGGAGGAAACAAGAAGTTTTATTCTGGCTGGTACAAAGCATCCTCTACCATGTTCACTCTAGGAATGTTGTACTTGACAGCTATGTGTTTCATATCCTACATTGCAGAAGTTTTCAACCTTTTTGAGTCCATGTTCCCTTGACCAACTACATTCATTCTGCAGCTGCCCTGTGGGGAAACACACTCCAAGCCTCAGAAGCCCAGTTATGTCACCCCTTGCCTGCAGAGTCAGCAGCCTCTCACCCCTTTTCGAACACCCTCCCTTGTGGAGTATTCCCTCAGCCACCTCTCCTTGGGAGTCCTCCAGGCAGCTGCCGCCACTGCCCCTGGTCTCTGAACTACCCCAAAGAGGCCCTGGGAAGAGGATGCCCCCAGCCTTAGCAGCCCAGTGAAGACCGGCCAAAGGTGAGCGTGAGGCCAGCACCTTACTCACCTTGGGAGGCAGCCGTGGGTGGCGCTGGGCCTGCAGGGTGGAAAGGCTCCCTTTGGCGCTGGGCATTCAGCTCCCAGAAAGACATTGTACACAGCAAGCACAAGAAAGGCCAGCATGGCACCTGCCTGCCTGGCTTCCTACTTGTTCAGCCATTCTCAACAATAAGGGCTGGTGGACTGGCTGGCTGGGCTCCCTCACCCACTTGCTTGCTTACTCTGAGGCCGTCTCAGCTCCTGACAACCAGCATCCCCTGGCCAGCCTCAGAGGCTCCATTTGCCTGCGGAGCTTGTAGCCAGGCTGCTGCAACAAACAGCTGTGCAAGCCTTTGGGAGGCAGAGATGCAAGAGGGCATCAGAGGAGGGAGGGAAGGTGCCTACAGCATCCCTGACCATCATTCAAGGCACCCCAGGGTGCCATGGCACATGGGTTGGAAACTGGTGTAGTGGATAGAGTGTTAGCCTTAGATGGCGAGATTTGGCATATAGGCTCAACTTGGTCTAGCCATTTTATCTCAATCTAATCTGGTTTGCAGGGCCACTACTGAGTATAAAATGAGATAACACCGTATACTCACTTAGCTTATTAGCAGTAGACTGCAATTGAAGCATGACAGGAGGTTGTTGAGGACCCTGAAGACCATCTCACCCTGCTAAGGTTGTTTGATTCACTGCTATCCTACAGACGCACATGCACAGAAAGGCGAGCTCTAAGAGCATTCAAATCACATCTCTTTTCCATATATGCCTGGCCCAACGTCTGGTTCATCTGTCATATCAAGTTGCATTCTGTTGCCAACACTGGCAATCTACCATAACTATTGTCTGTTTTATTGTTTATTTTTGCTATGATGCACACAACTGTTTTTCTCTCCAGTACAACTTTTTGGGTGGAAGCAGAGAAATTGTAACCGACGGCATAGCACAGCTTATTGGTTTTGTCAACAGTGTAAGTGACTGCCATGTTTTCTTTTCTTTTGTATAACAAGAGCCACTTGGATGTTTTCACTTGGCTCTCACTCTTAACAGCCTTGTCTTTCAAGCATCTGTTCTGGCAAAGTAATTGCATAGCATTGGATGATAGGAATACATGCACACTCATGAGGTCATGGCTCGTGATCTTATTTCAACATTACAATGTTACATAAAATGTTTCTCTTGGAAAGGGAGCATATAAATAATGTACGCAAATAATTAAATGGCCAACACTGATCATTATGCTCTGTTATATCAGATAATTAGGTCTTGATCCAGTTAAATGAGTATAGATTACATGCCATTTAAATCGAGACACCACTTAGTTTTGACTAACTTAAACAGCATGCATGGTTTCAGTAGTACTTACCCTACAATAGAAGACAAGATTGGCATGTCTGACGCTTTTAGGACATAATGTTAAACGATGGTTTAACACAGGGGGTGTATGGAATGTTAGGGGAGGGGTAGTACCTCTGGTAGGGGACACATCATGCTCTTTCTGGGGTAGTTTGTCCACTTTGGTTGCCACCCTGCACTCAGCTCTCACCCGTGGTTTCTAGAAGCTGTCAGCATACAACAGTGGCCACACCCCAGGAACAGCTTTGGCTGGCTGGCTAAACCAGGTGAGGGTAGCTAATGGGTCTCAACCCCTTGGTGAGTTAGGGACTTCCCCTGCATGCAAAGACAGGCTCCAGCAGACTGAGCAGATGAGGCCAAGAGGGGGTCCAACAGTCAAGAAGGCGGTTCTGCATGTGTTGTAGAGGGAAGTGAGGGGCAGATGGGGCTCATCAACCTGGGAAGAAGGAAAACTCTGATCCTAAACCTCTGCTGCCTTGTGGGATATCTTTGAGAGAAGAAAAGGCTAAGGAATAAACCCTACACAAATCCAGAATGGAATCCCTAAGACAGTTGGATGGCACCTTATATACCTCCTTCCAGCAATTGCTGCAGCCAAGCTCTGCTTCCTTTTGGACCACATCAGTGAGGCTGAGAGGAGGATCTTCTCGTCTGGGCAGCCCAGGACCTCCAGACGCACTGCCCAAGCTTGTGTCCCAGGGAGGTCAGTTCAGTGCTGCTAACACAGCGGTTTGACATCACCCCTGGAGGCACACTCCATTGTCTCTCGAGACAGATGATGCCAACACACAGTTTAGCACAGAGGTGCTCAAAATGATGTCCTCCAGCAGTTTGTTAGATCACAGCTCACATCTGTCCCAGCCAGCATGGCCAATGGTTTAAGAGAATGGGAGTTCAACAATGTCTGGAGGGCACCACACTGGCTACCCCTAACACTTCACACTAGTAGCAGTGAACCTTGGGTTCACACACTCTTTATTTCTCTCCTCTCTTCTGGCACAGCCATGAGAAGGAGATCTGAAGCTACTAGCTTCCTATTTAAAACTAATTAGAGTTTCTTTTATGTCTGAACTGGGACCAGGGTGAGGTGGGGTGGAGGAACTCTGTTTAGTTAAAAGTACTGTTGAAACAAACCAGGATCAAACCTTGGTGTGGGATCTTGACTTGTTAACAAACCATAGTTCAAACTAACCAACCTCCCCAGTTCAGAAGTCTCTGTTTAGTTTAAAACCATAAGTGGACACGCTAAAATAGGAATGGGGAGGGGGCAGCATTTGAGCCCAAGGATCTATATGTGCATGCAGTCTGGAAGTCTCATTCTCATTCTCAAACCTTTATTGAGTGGCCGGTCCTGAAAGACCTACATTGGCTCCCAGTGTGTTTCCAAGCACAATTCAAAGTGTTGGTGCTGACATTTAAAGCCCTAAATTGCTTCAGCCCAGTATACCTGAAGGAGCGCCTCCACCTCCATCATTCGGCCCAGATGCTGAGGTCCAGCACTGGGGGCCTTCTGGCGGGTCCCTCACTGTGAGAAGTGAGGTTACAGGGAACCAAGCAGAGGGCCTTCTTGGTGCTGGTGCCTGCCCTGTGGAACGCCCTCCACCAGATGTCAAGGAAATAAACAACTATCTGACTTTTTAGAAGACATCTGAAGTTTTATTCTGTTTTTAATGTTCTGCTGAAAGCTGTCCAGAGTGGCTGGGGTAGAAATAATAAATTTATTATTATTATTGTTATTATTATTATTATTGGCATATGTACAAGATTCCAGTAGGTTCAATACAAAAAAATTACTCATCAGAAACCTGCATCTAACACTTAAGTTACATGTAGTATAACATGTTACTGAAACCTGGCTACTATCTCCATCTTATCCCCCATCCTGAAGGCAGCTACCTTACATTTGTCTGAATGGCCACTCCTTACTAACAAACCTACAGATTAATAAGCTTAGATTGAATTATCTGATACCAGGACATGGGTGACTGATTCTATTTGTCACAGCACTCACCACTCACTGCCCACTATCGGCATGCACCCAGACAGTGTGTGTGTGTCGCAATGTGTGCACTGTGGTGCCCCTTCCAGCTGTCCGGAGGCTGCCTCCCTGAGGCTACCCCCACATTTGCCTCATGGGCACACCAGCCCTGAGCCCCTGGCTTCTTGCACGTGTAATGGCAGACTGGTGAGCTCTGGCACAAATTAGGACCAGGCTCTTACTTACAATCACTCAAATCTTTATGATGAATTTGTTGAAAATTAAGATGGAACCACTGAACATGTATTTCTCCCTGCCTTTATTTGAGTTTGCATTCTTTCCATCTTTTCAGATATTTTCTAGCCTTAACATTACAGTTGTTCTATCTTCTTTGGAGTTCTGGACAGACCATAATAAAATCTCAACATCAGGAGAGCCCGATGTGTTACTCCGAAAATTTTTACGTTGGAAAAATTCATATCTTGTTCTACGGCCTCACGATCTGGCACTTTTGTTAGTGTAAGGAGGTATATTTTCTCATATAAAGCACTCTAATATTGCTATAGCTTGCATACTCATATACACTGAGAGATAGTGACTCATTAACATAGGCGCTATCTCCCTCAGGCTCTGGGTGCCCAAGCACCCACAAGAGTTCACGTATAGGGGCTGGGCACCCACAAAATGCAGGGGCAGGCGCGTGGACACCATGCTCCATGGAAGAGAGAGTGTGGAGTTTGGGTGGAGGGTGGAAGAGAGTGTGGTGTTCGGGTGGGAGAGGTCCAGTCACCTCACTGCTGAAGCTCATGCCCTGCACTACGACGTCATGACATCACAGTTTGGGTGGGGCATGCTGGGCACCCACAGTGTGGGGCCTGAGTCAGTGTCGCTGCTCTCTAAGATTTCAGAGAGGCGTCTTTCTCAGACTTAGCTGGAGCTGGCGGGGATTGAGCCTGGGACCTTCTGCGTGGAAAGTAGGTGTTCCACCCTGAGCCATAGTTTTTACCCTTTACTGAAATATTTATTATAGAACATTGTGCCCTTTAACAATATTTCTTCCTTAGAGTAGGTAGCAAATATAAATAACATAGCCTTCCATCAAAATGCAGTTCTGTTAAAACTAGGGATAGACAGATCAGTTTTAGTCCACTTCATATAGCCGTTGTGCATGTGTTCACATTTTACATTTGTTGTTTGCACATTCCATGTGCAGAATTCCCCCTCCCACTGAAAAATCACCCCATATGTAGTAGTTTTTTAAAAAATACTTTCATGGTGATCTGAGGGATGAGACTACACCTTTTCTTTTGTTTAATAACTCAAGCAGCTAGAAAATGATAACTATGTTCTCCCTCCACTGTCAGTTGTAGAACACCTCTGAATACACTTGGTGGGACTCACAAGTGAGAAGAGTGCTTTTGCGTTGAGATCCTGCTTGGCCACTATGAGAACAGGATGTTCCACTAGATGGGCCTTTGGCCTGATCCAGCAGCCGGGCTGCATGCTGAAAAGGGGGCTGCAAAAGCATCTGGGAATGTTATGGTGTATTGTCTCTCTAATGGGCTTTATATGGGAAAAGCAGGTGACTGCCCTGATGGCTGATGGGGGGGGGGGGGTAACCTTTTTCCTGTACTAATTCCCTGCAAGGGCTGTTATGTCACCCTGCCTTGTTGCTGCCCCATTCCCTGCTTCATGTGGCTGACTCCAGTTTTACGAAGGGAACTATGTATTAATGTCAGCCCTAAGACAAGTTAGTGGAAATCCTGTCCACTTTCCTAGGAGCATGCCCTCTTGAGCTTAATGGGACCTACTTCTGGGTTTGGGATTATGCTATTAGGATCAAAGGATTTTCAGCCTTTTTGTGCAGTTAACTGAAAAATATAGCATTGCAAGAGCACCAGCAGCTGGCCAAAGACAGTGAACCAACCTTTCCTTAGGTAAAGCTAAAATAAAAAGTGCCTATGATCAGTCACTGTGCTGTAGATAGCATACCAGAGTTAAACCAGAGAGACCCATTTCCAGATTCCTCTTCAGCCTTGAAGCTCACTGAATAATCTTGGGCCAGCATTCTGTATTTGTTTATCAAGGAATAAATCCAGCATTGTGCTGTTAGAAATGTTATGTCAGTGCAAGCATTTTTGCTTGTCCCATGGAACCATCTCTCCCCCCACCCTATGCTGTTCTTGGAGCCCTGCCTCCAGCCAATCAGAGGGCATGGGGGCAGAGGGGAGAAAGCCCCATTGTGCTGGTTTAAGTCTTTGCACAAGTTTGGACCAGTTAGTTGAATCCAGTACAATATTTATATCATGCCCCTTCCTCACGAAGCATTTTGTCACAGAGTTGCCTGAGTTCCTTGGATGAAGATGTGATGAAAAATGTCTGCATATCAAATAATAGTTGTGCCACGTTAAATGCTCCTGATGTGGGGCAGTGTCAGGACTGGTCGTTGTCCTCTTCAGATCACCACACAAACGCTTCTTGTCCTTTTATAACTTTTTATTGTGTATTAACAAAATAATCTTATAAACAGTTCTTAACTATTATTCCTCAGTGTCACTTCTTTCAGATACCTTCTGAGCTCTGCTTCTCCATGACCAGCCACCCTCAAAATGGCGAAGGCGCCTTTCCCTTCGTTTTCCGCTCTTTTTTCTAACCTCCTGGCTAGAGCTGGCCTGTATCTCCCCTCCTCCCAATCTGAGCTAGAACTTAACCCTTGCCTTTCCTGTGAACAGCCGGTCCCTCCCTGTTGTTCCTCTTGCTCCCTTCTATTAGATTCACTGCTCTCCTTCCCCCCTTGGGGAATGCTTTCTCCCTCTGATAAACTGAAAACTTCTAACTCTTCCCTGACAGGCAGCATATGGAAGAGAAATCAAATGCATCTTTGGACAACTGTAGGATTTTATGTTCACATTATAGATGGACCTAAGGAAAAGCCAATTTAAGACATAAGAGAAAACTCCAACAGAAGGGTATGAGAGAGACAGAGATTTCGCCAACCTGGTGCCCTCCAGATGTTTTGGATTACAGCTTCTATCATACCCAGCTATCTGTTGGCTGTGGCTGATGAGAGTGGCTGTAATCCCAAACAACTTGTTGTCAAAGCACCTGTCATAGATGCAGTACAGAAACTGCACAAGAAAATGTTGTCATGGACTATCCCTCCTCTTAAAAACACACACTGATTGAGTGGTAGGTACAGAAAGCCACAACCAGTGGACAGCAAGCAGAGATAATTGAAAGCATAGAAGCACAGCTCAGAGGCCCCTGCCAGGAACATATTTCCCTTCTACTGAAAGATTCCAGCAGATGTTAGAGCTAAATAGCAGATTGCTCACCTGGGATTGTGGGCAAATGATGGTGGAAGGGACCAGCTTGGTAACAAGATCTGAGAAGGCCACTGTGTATGTAATGTTCTCCACAGCTTCTTGATTATGTGAAGATTTTGCCATTTGTTTTGAAGACACAATCCCTTTGGCTACTCCAAAGTGTGTGGCCCACCATCTACTTTTGTGTTTTAGTTACAGGGAGAAACCTAATTATGTAGGAGCAGGATTTATGGGGAAGCTGTGCCTCCGGAATTTTGATGCAGGAGTTGCTCTGGTACAGTATTGCTGAACTTTCTTAGCTGAAGTGTATATGTTGCCTGTCTTGGATTTAGATATTGCAGAGTTGCGTAACCTGTGACCCTTCAGATGTTGTGAGACTACAGCCCCCATGTTCCTTGACCATTGTTCTTGCTGGTTGGGGATTGTAGAAGCTGGTATCCAAGAACGCTCTACTGAAACCTTAGAGACCCAATCAGTATTGGCATTCTGCCAACTTTTGAAGAGGCACTTGTTTCTCAACTTAAGCCTCTTTTAATTGCTGTTGGGATTGTTTTATTGCATATCTTAATTATGGATGTTTATACTTTTATATTTCTGTAACTGCTTTTTATACATCGTAAACCACTGCAAAGCCTATTTTGCCATAAAAGGATGCATAGATAAGTAAGATTAGATTAGTTATAGCAACATCTGGAGGGCTACAGGTTCCCTGTTCCTGCTGTAAGTATAAGTCACATGCCTCTGGGTATTTGTTTTCCAGTGCAATTCTTGGAGGAGCTGCATTCAGTAGCTTAGGATATAATCCTGTACTGGAGTCATGCTGGCAGAGTGGCTTTAGGATTTGACAGAAACCGAGTCCATTCCTCCCTTATATAATTTTTGTACATGCTGTCCCTGACATTGCCGGTCATTTAAGTGTGTAATAAGTACATATGCTTAACATGTCTACCCCCCACACCATTTTTTCGGACTGTACATTATCAGCTTTCCAGCTGCCTAATACTGTGTCCAACTGCACACTAAACTGTTATGGTTCTGTATTGTCAGGGGTTAGTTAACACTCCAGGAGCATTCTTATCAACTGGGTGCACTGCCCACATGATCCCTGCTTGTTCCTTTGATCTGTGCTCTGTGGGGGCTGAGCTCTCTCTGGAGAGCAGTCTGTCTGGGAACGTTAGCAAGGTCGTTTCGTTTTTGTTAAGAGGCAGAAAGCTGCGAACATGCAGCTGGATTCTGCAGGTTTTCTTTTCTGTTTTGAGTGCTAATAAAAAAAGAGTTTTGGATTAGAAGCACTGGTGTTGGAGCTGTGTTATTCAAGAGACCACATCGACAAGCCATTTTCTGCTGCAACTGAGGAGAGTGGCAACGCGCGGAGTGGAAGCGTGTGGGCGCCATTGGAAGTTTGTCGGAGTAGCAATAAATCAAATTTACTGCAGGGCCGTTGCAGCAGACTCAGTGGGTCAAAACATATATGACCCACAAACTTTAACATAAACAAGCTCCTGGCATTTCAGAAATGCTAGGAAAGCTCTCCTAGTACACCAGCAGAACCATATGCTGGCAGACTGGACAGGATGGGGAGGGGCACACTTCATTCTGTGCTCCTGCAATCCCTGACCACACTCCTGATGACAGCCGAACTTGCTATTCTGCAAGCCATGCCTGCATCAGTGAACACCTTGCCTATGTCGCCACAGCAAAGCATAGGATGTGATGTAGCTCAGCACCCAAACACACCACTACCTTCTGTATATACACTGAGGTCCAGCTCCGAGGGCCTTCTGGCGGTTCCCTCCATGCAAGAAGTGAGGTTACAGGGAGCCAGGCAGAGGGCCTTCTTGGTGATGGCGCCTGCCCTGTGGAATGCCCTCCCATCAGATGTCAAGGAAATAAACAACTATCTGACTTTTAGAAGACATCTGAAGGCAGCCCTGTTTAGGGAAGTTTTTAATGTCTGATGTTTTATTGTGCTTTTAATTCTGTTGGGAACCACCCAGAGTGGCTGGGGAAACCCAGTCAGATGGGCAGGAAATAAAAATTCATTCATTCATTCATTCATTCTCCTCTCCTTCTAATGAGTGCTGTGCTGAAGCCTGTCCTCCAGTTTCTGGAAAGTTTTCTTATCCTTTGAAAGAGCCTTCCATTATTATTTCTTTGCCTCATTCTCTGCTTTAGAATTTTGTTACTGTTTCAGTGGGTGTCTGTTGAGTTTATCTTAACATTGCAAGGTGTGTTTTTCTTTCCATTAAGCATTTATCCAGTGCCCCTCCATCCTCTCAGCCTGCCCACACTCCCTGATCTGAAAAAGCCTCCTTCAAGTGTGGGAATCTGGGGAGGCTGCAGAGTGGCTGTAAAATAAACACTCTTCCTGATCTGTTGCTCCTTTTAAGCCTCTGGTGGTCATCTACTACTTTGAAAAGTAATGCCAATTATTCTAAAACCTGTTGTATAATTTAACATTGCATATTACATAACCTTTATTTATTGCACTGTGGTTTAACCCACAGCGCCACCTGCGTCCCTTTTAATATGATCTTAGGTTCTACAAAATGAGCTTAAATACTGAGAAGCTCTAACCCTCCCCCCCCCCATTCCTCCTAGACACCAGCAGGACTTGGCAGGGACGGGGGAGAGTTCACTAGTTGGTGCAAATCACAAGCCAAACGGTAAAGCTGCCATCACCTCCTTTCTTGGGCCACCCTCAAATGGGGTTCAAGGAGGAGAACCTCCATTCGATATTTACCAGGTTACCCAGCCCTGAGTCACTTTACCATGACGCAGACATAAAAAGCTACTCAAAAGGTTTGCACAGTTCTTAGAAGTTACAAACAGAAAATAAAAACATGGTAAAATATAGCTAACTAAAAACCATACTCACACATCAACAATAGTTCAAAGCACAGCGAGTAGTCAGGAGTCCTTTCACTGGTTAAACGCCCTCAGGCAAAGTACCAGGGCAAGATGTTTTGCAATTTGCATCTGAATGTAGTGGTTAAGAGCGGTAGTCTCGTAATCTGGTGAACCAGGTTCGCTTCCCTGCTCCTCCACATGCAGCTGCTGGGTGACCTTAGGCCAGTCACACTTCTTTGAAGTCTCTCAGCCCCACTCACCTCACAGAGTGTTTGCTGTGGGGGAGGAAGGGAAAGGAGATTGTTAGCCACTTTGAGACTCCTTTGGGTAGTGATAAAGCCGGATATCAAATACAAACTCTTCTTCAAATCCTTTATCCTTGAAAACCCAGGTGGAGGGCAGGTTGGGGACCAATCATTTCTTTAGGTTAATTACCAATTTACCAATGGCTGTATGATGAGACTATATCTCCTGGTTGTCAGGAGATGGCACAGCTGAACTTTGATTAGGTTCAGAGACCTTGAGATCAAAAAGGCTCTCCCTTCATTCCCAGGCCTTACACGTACCAGGCTTCCAAGCTGTAAATTACTTGATAGCCTCCTGCACCTTTTTACAACCCAATCCACACTCAAACCTCCAGCTGTGCCAGGGTCTTCAAATCAGATAATATCTCATCCTGCCTAGAGTCAAGAAGTAATTGACTCACACTTCTAGCAACAGAGAGTTTTTACGTTTAAAGAGACCAGACACCCATTCCCCAGAAAGCAACAGTTTTATCTCTCCCAAAGCAACATTTTTATCTCTCTCACTGCTGTGTGAACAAGCGTTTGACATACCAAGATTTCCCAACTTCACTACACTCCTAAAATATGGACCGAAGAGACTTGTTTGCATTTAGTCTCCCATAATGGGGTGGAATAATCTGGTTCCTGATTCAAGTTTTCCCTCTTCCTTCTAGTATCAGAAGTCCATGACCAAAGAGCCATTCTCCGTCATTCTGGCCCAATTGCTGGGCCTTAACCTGGGGATGGAATATGACAATGGCAAAGAGTGCAAGTGCCCAGGAGGCTTTGTCTGCATAATGAACACGGAAGCAGTGTAAGTACTATAACTATTGCACTAAGCAGCTCATAGGTTTTAGGACTGAACATAAGCCTTTGCTTGTACTTTTGATAGTAGAAGGCAGCAGCAGAGCTCATTTCCTATCTCAGCACTGTACAGAGATTGGAGATAACAGAAATGGTGGCTACTCTTCTGCAGTTTACCATCAAAGAACAGGCACAGGCTTATCTCCTGTGGTTTGTTGTCAACAACAACAACATTTATTTATATGCTGTCCATTTGACAGGGTTGGCTCCCAACAAAAAATAGTAAAAGCACAATTCAACACCACACATTAAAAACTTCTCCTCAACTTCTGGGACAAATTCAGAGGTTGGGAAAGCCTAATTTATGCCCCGTGGGTCTGATGTTCCCCACTCCTGCCATAAGGGGTGAAGTTCTGCTATACCTGTGTATAAATAGGGCTTGTGCTCTAGCAAACTTTGAAGAGCCAAAAATCTTCCACTGCTATTGATAGATTTGGTATCTGCTGTTATCATTTTGTACCAAATGTAACTGGAAAAAATCCAGTAAGTAGAAAGGGTAAACCTTGTTTAATACTGGAGACTTATGCTACCCCCCCCCCAAGATAATTGGAGGTGGTTTTAAAGAGGGATCATGCTGTGTGCACTCATTTCTCCTTTTGCCTCTTGACAGCAAGTTCTTTCAGGTCTTTTGCATTCTTTCAATAATTGCAAAACACCCACAACTTACATTTAAAACACATGGCTTCCCTCCAAGAATCCTGGAAACTATACTTTGTGGTTGTGAAGTGTAGCTCTGTGAGGGGTATACTACAGTTCCCAGATAATTGGGGGAAGTCATCTGCTTTAAATCTATGGTGTGGGTGTTTACCAGCTGAGAGGAGGACAAAATAAATACTCATTTTTAATAATTTTTTTGAAATAATTTTTATTAACAGGCCAATCACATCATATTGTTCAAATCACATTAGTTCCAAATTATACAGCCAAATTTTAAATTTTTTGGGAGGTACCCATATATCAAGCTCCACACGAGTCCAAAATTCCGGCTAAGTCCAGACTTCACTTATTTTACTGCATTAATTAATCAGTCCTATCCAGTTTAGTCCAGATAGTTCTTTATATATTTTCTTCATCTTGTTGTTGTCATACATTCCTTTCTTTGCGATCTCTGATGATTCTCATAAGCAGACTGAAAACTGGTTTCTCTGTGTGGGATTAGTCCAGGACAGCCCTGTTCAACACCTCCGTAAACAAAACAAAATTAATCTTCATTGTCTTTTATTTTTCCAGGCTAGCCGAATAAATCAAATAGATCAAGGGGCTCTGTCAGATCAAACTTCAGTTTCGTACTCCTTCTCTTTCCAGCATTCCTGATTCTCCTCCCCCATCTCTCTTTTCTTTTCTCCGGCAGCCTGTCATGGCGAGACGCCATTTTTTTACTGCGTCATAAAAATTCCTCAGCGTCCACCGATCTTATTTTCCACCTCCCACACAGTCTTAAACTTCTGCTTGTGCTTCTTAAAAAAGACACAACGATCTTGTTTCTTTCTGGAGTGGAGGGTTATTTTTGTCACATCATATAAAGAAAAAAAAAGAGTTTTCCCTCCACCACCCCCTTCGTTCCAAACATACAGTCTCTTGGTGATGACATATCAAAAGATTTACTTATATTCAGCAGCCTTATCTGTCGAGCTTTGCTTGATATATGTGCTTCAGCTTCATTTCCAATCATCTGTTTCCAATTATAATTCCGGGCTGAAGCAACCAGCACGCGCTAATCGGAATCGGCGTCAGGAAGAGCTGACCTCACCGAGGGCTCATGCCAAGTGTTCTGCACCCCCATCTCTCGGATCAGGGGGTGCATTGTGAACACCGCTGGCCAGGCAGCACCCCACCATATCCTGGGGGGGGGGGGAGCCTGCCTACTTCCCATAGCAGCCCCTAAACTACCTCATGTGGGTCAGAGAGATGTTATTGTCGGCCATCTTCCAACGCGCCCCCTGGTGGACCCCCTCTCATTTTTAATAATTGGCTCCTACCTTATAGTGCTACAATATGAGGACTTCCGGGTTGGCGCCATCGTCTAATGGCGGATTCCCTCCGAGCTCCGGAGGGAATCTGCTCAACAGGGGTCGGGTTCTGCCGCGGCGGCGATGCGAGGACCCTTAGAAACCACAGGCGCTGAAGCCTGTGGACCTGGTGACTCGGTGGGCACCATTTGCGTGCCCCCCCGACCCGCAAAGAAGCCTTTTTAAAGGCTTCGGAACGGGGGACGGAGGGAGGTGTGGTGCTGAGAGTTCGACTGCGTCCCCTGCTGAGTGAAGCCGCATGCCATGGACGGAGAGCGTTAACTTCTTCTTTTGAACTTTTGGATCAAAGTAACGACCCGTGAGTAACACGGTAATTGGACTTAAAAGGGAAAATTACTTCTGGGAATTCAGCAAGATCGGGTAAGGTGCTAAAAAGGAAGTCAACCTGCCCGCCTTGTAAGCATCGTAAAGCAAGGATTTTATTACTAAGGTTGTGTGAATGTCTTTTGTTTTTTGTGGAAAAGCGCAATTAACTTTATATTGGGCCAATTTAAGTGACTGTGCTGGAGGATAAGAGAACGGAATTCACCCCTCTCCCAAAACCCGGGAGCGATTGGGCAGAGAGCCTGTGGAAGAGGTTTATAGACTTTGACAGCTGTCAAATTAGCTGTCAAAGCTGGGGGGAAAAAGGAGAACTGTCTTTTTGCTGTCCTTGCTGGTTACATTTGATACAATTTGGTAACAAATTGTTAAAAACAAAGAAGAAAAGGTTAATTTGTCATTAAGTAACTAGAATCCCTCTAGAGGGGGTTCAGGACATTACAAAAATGGCTGTAAGTGGAAAAATACTGGCTGAACTGGAAAAGACCTTTCGTCTTTTGGGAAATCTACAGAAGCAGACAGATGCTTTGACTATGAGTGTAATAACAATGAAGGGAACAGTAAACAAAATTGTTGAACCTGGAAAGGATATGATTCAAGCTCCTGCAGATGAACAGGGAAGTGTTGTTGCTGATACAAAAATCCTTATAGCCAAACAAGAGAAAGAGTCTGAGTCATTTGAGATGCCATTTAAAGAATATGAGAAAGAAGGAGGCGCTGGGATGTTGCAGATGGCTAAAGAGAGCCAGAGGCCTGTTAAGTTGGAAACAATTGAAAATAAGAACATGACAATGAAAGTTTGGCTGGAAGTGAAGAATGGAATCTGGAGAGATCTCCTCTTATGGGGATCTGAAGACATATGGAATATAAATATGGACAGTACAGAGTTTGGAGTCTTTGGGACATTTGAACTTATGAGAAGCAAGAAACAAGATTTTGGCTCCATTGTTAAATATGGAGGTCTGGCTGGAAGAAATATGGATTTTACTGGAACAGAGCCTCTTCGAGATTCGGAATTTAAAATAAAGGACTATCAAGAAAACCGGCAGAGAGAAATTGAGAGAGGGTTAAGTGCCTCGGATGTGAGATCGCCAGGCTGATTTTGGATGGACTGATGGACTTTGGTTGGGGATCGAAACCGGGAAAGGGGGTGGGAGGGCTTCGGGAATTTAAAGGGTGTAAAAATATGATTTTGTTTTAATTAAGTTGGCTTTTGCCACTAACATAAAAATGGGGAATTTGGGGAGAGATTTGGGGCCGACCTTAGCAAAAGATTATCAAAAATAAGTGTTTCGTGTATAAAGATTGGGATTTTTAAGTTTAAATAGGTTAATTAAATTGATGGAGGAATTTAGGGAAAGTATGTTAAGAATAAGTTTTGAAATATAAAGATAGAGGTTTAGAAGTTAAAATTTGTTTAAGATAATTGAATTAGAGGAAATAAGGTAAAGTGGGGGGGATAAAAATTGCTGAGCTAAAAATTGGAATTGGAATACAAGAAGGGTAGGTGTGGGGAAGTCAAGGAAATTGGGTATGGAATATAATTATGGTAAACTTTTTAAATTGCTGTTTTTCTTTTTCTTTTCTTTTTTCTTTTTTTTCTTTTTCTCTTTTCTGTTTTCCTTTGTATTCTTTTTTGAAAATTTTAATAAACATAATTAAAATATATATATATATAGTGCTACAATATGATGCCTTGGAGCCGTGTCTGCAACTGTGCAGACTGTAACAAAACTTCTTGAAAACTCCATATATATATATATATATATATATATATATATATATATTACATTAAAGTTTGCTCAAGTCACCTTCCAGGTTTCAGAGACTGGCCTGGCCTCCTGCAGCACTCGGCAGCCCTCCATTCAGCATGCATAAGAATGAAGGAGCTCTTGTTTTTATTTTTTATAACAAAATATGTTGTGTGTGTATTTGTGCTTGCCATATAATAACAGCAGATTCATCTTACTATGTTTTAGACTTTCAAGTGGAATTAAAGCTTTTAGCAGCTGCAGCATTAAAGACTTCCAAAATTTCATTAAATTCAAGGGAGCCCACTGCCTCTCTAATCGACCTAATTTAAAATTGTTTTATAAGAAGCGAAGTGCCAGAAGCAAAGCGCTTTGTGGGAATGGTGTTCTGGAAGCTGGAGAGAAGTGTGACTGTGGCTCTGAAGAGGTCAGTACCTCCTGTTTTCCAGGTTTGTTCATTTGAATGTGTATTCTGCCCTATTTCAGGGGTTTTGGGTTGATTATTTAAAATAAACAGAGAAGCAGACATTTAGAATAACTCCCACCTATCTGTGCCTGCTTTCCACTTTTGCTCTGGGAAGCCTCCAGGGCTGCTGCAAACACCCCTTTTGGAAAACTGGCAGCTGCCTTAAACCAAGCTTACCTGGAGATGATGGGGATTGAACCTGGGACCTTCTGCATTCAAAACCGATGCTCTAGCACTAAACTATGGCCCTTCTGGTTGTTTTTGCCTGCTGCTGATGTGTTAAATTGGAAAAATACTTGTTGCATTCTCTTCTAGCACAGCTTTGGAAATTTAAAAACAACATGGTTATCAAATGAAAAACTATGTAGCAGTTATTTGAAAAGCCAACCAAAGCCAACAGGAGACCATATATATGTGTGAAGACCAGTTTACTGTCAGAAATGTAAAACTAACCCTATATGCAAATAACAGTACAAAAAGCTCATTGGCTTAGAACCAGGTTAGCTTTGGGACCAATATTTATCTGCCTAGGAATTAAGATGAAAGTCAGAGAATCATAGAATTGTAGGGTTGGAAGGGACCATGAGGGTCATCTAGTCCAACCCCCTGCAATGCAGGGATATTTTTGCCCAACATAGGGCTTGAAACCATGACCCTAAGATTAAGAGTCTCATGCTCTACCGAACGAGCTGTCAGATTCCTTGTTCTTGGTGCCATCTCAATACAGTATATTTCTTGAGTGAGCACAAGAAACAGGTCCTCTCTGTAGCTCACTGTTTTTTTATCAATTGAAAACTGGCAGGCAGCAGTGGCTGATTCAAAGGGTAAATGAGGCTTTGCCCTACCAACCTCAGTGCCCCCTCACCTGCCCACCTTTTAACTAGTCCAGGGGATGACAGTCAGCTTCCTCTCACTCTCAATGTTGTCCCTTGGATAAATCAGCAAGGAGGAGGATGGGGACAAAACCAGAATGAGTTGGTTCTGTCTGTTGTTGGCTCTGACCCTTGTTACTGTTAGTCTCCCTGCCTTCCGCCCTGCTGTCCCAATGGGCACCAGTCATCACTGCTGTCTCTTTTGCCAGAAATTGAAGATGCTTTTTATTTCAATATGCTTTTGACATGCAACACCCAGGGTTATGGATGCAAGTTATAATACAGTAGCAGGGGAACAATGGCCCTCCTGATGTTGTTGGAATACCACGCCTGTCTTCCCTGACTATTGGCCATGCTGGCTGGGCATGATGGAAGCTGTGGTCCAAAGCACCTGGAGGGCACCAGGTTGATGAAGAGAAAACACATGTAAGAGCTGGCATTAAGGTGAAAAGCACCTCACCTTTTAGCTGTATTACAGCTGTTATGGCAGGTACCCCATTCTCCCTGAACACAGACTTGAGAAAAACCCTTCCACTGGCTCAACAAATATTCTTTCAGTGGAGGGAAGAGCAAGGGGATGGGAACCTGTGAGGGCCCGGGAAGGCCTCTGAGGGCTCCAGCCTGCCTTCGGGTTTCCAACTGCTTCAATGTGAAATTGAGAAGGTGCTCTCCATATGACTTCCCCACCAACCACAGAATTGTATCCTTTGTTTTCATCACTAGACTACTCCTCCTTAGGGCTCCTCCTTAGAGCCTGTACACATTGCTGGCACAGGCACATAATGGCTGCTGCAGGTGCAGGGGGGTCCACAGGAATGGACACAGCAGAATGGTATTGGGTTGAATAAGGTCACAACTTCACTGATCACAGGAAAGAGTAGGTTTGGCTAAGGCATTGGGCATGTATCCTGATCAGGCAGCCTGCCTGCTACCTGATATGGACCCAATGGGTTCCATCCTGTGCTGGGGAGTTGCCCCCAGTGTAGATTGGGTGTCTTGACTCCACACAGGCCACCATTTGGAGAGGTGTATTGGCCCATCGTTCCCCCTGTGGACTCCCAGAGTTACCTTTCCTGGACACCTCTAACGGTGTACCCCTGTGACTAACGATCCAGTCCAATGCCTCATCTACCCAAGTTGTGACGGTTGCCATGAGGTAGGTGAAAACCTGCAAAGCGGCCAGTTTGCTTGCAGGAGAAAATTCCTCTCTGGCCACAAATATGACAGCCGAGTAAATCACAGCAAGGTTCATATGCCACTTGCCCACTCTCCCCTAACTGGTGGGTGGAAAATCCAGTGACAATAAGGCAAGAGGGTGACCTGCACCTGGCTGCTCTCTTAAATAGGCCAGAGATGGGCTGGATGCAGCCTTCCAAACCCTGCCATTGATTTGGCCCTACCTACAGGCACTGCCTGCCCATACCTGCAAGGCTGTTGCAGATGGAGGTGGGGTGATGCCAGGTAACCACTCCTTCCCCCAGCTGCAGCAGAAAATGGTGGCATCCCTGGACCCACCACGGCCACACCATCCAGCAGACGTTGCCCATCTAGAGCCCCAGGTGAGCGGTTTCTCCCTTCTGCATCAAGGGGTAGGGGGTGATAACTCAGTGACAGATCACATGCCCCATATGCAGAAGAACTTGGAATTGATTCTGAATATTCCCATCTATAGAATTCCAGGCAGCAGGGCTGGGAAAGACCCCATGCTAAAGACGCTCCAAAGGACCCCCAGAAGAGGGAGCTAAAGATTAGCATGTGCCCCATTTTCCCACAATGACTGAAAAGTGGGCAAAAAAATGCCCTCCTGAAGCATTCTCTCTCCCTATAGGAAGAAAGATGCATTGAACCTTTATTTTCCCCTCTGTTGAGTATAAAAGCAAATAAGGGGGTGGTGATGTACATACAAACTACAGGAAGGGAATGATTAAACAGCACCCCTCCTCCCCCAGGCTGCTCATAATACTCTTGATAGTGGCAGCTTGGTTGCTGGTGGGGTGGGGTGGGGGTGACAGAATCTCATAACTGATATCTCAACAAGCGTTCTAAATGGATATCTTTATCCCAGCTGATGTCTATATTGAATCTGAACTGATTTAATGTTATGTGCTGGTGTTGTTTTAGACTATTATTTTTATTTAAATACCTGTATATAGTAAGACCCCTTCATGGATCACTGCCTTGCCGTGGCAAAGGGGCTTGAAGAACTCAGAGAAGCTATGAACTACACCGAGCAGGGCACACAAGATGAACAGGTCATAGTGGAGAGTTTTGACCAAACGTGATCCACCTGGAGGAGGAACCGGCAAGCCACTCCAGTATCCTTGCCAAGAAAACTCCATGGACAAAGACAACAGGCATATAAAAGTTATGACACTGGAAGATGAGCCCCTCAGGTCGGAAGGCGTCCAACATGCTACTGGGGAAGAGCGGAGGGCAAGTACAAGTAGATCCAGAGCTGATGAAGCGGCTGGGCCAAAGCCGAAAGGACGCTCAGTTGCGGATATGCCTGGAAGCGAAAGGAAAGTCCAATGCTGTAAAGAAAAATATTGCATAGGAACCTGGAATGTAAGAACCATGAACCTGGGTAAGTTGGAGGTGGTCAAAAATGAGATGGTAAGAATTAATATTGACATCCTGGGCATCAGTGAACTAAAATGGACAGGAATGGGCGAATTCAGTTCGGATGACCACCACATCTACTACTGTGGGCAAGAAACCCGTAAAAGAAAGGGAGTGGCCCTCATAGTCAACAAAAGAGTGGCGAAAGCTGTACTGGGATGCAATCTCAAAAATGATCGAATGATCTCGATACGAATCCAAGGCAGACCTTTTAACATCACAGTAATCCAAGTTTATGCACCAACTACTGGTGCTGAAGAAACTGAAATGGACCAATTCTATGAAGACTTACAACACCTTATAGAAGTGACACCAAAGAAGGATGTTCTTCTCATTATAGGGGATTGGAATGCTAAAGTAGGGAGGCAAGAGATAAAAGGAACAACTGGCAAGTTTGGCCTTGGAGATCAAAACGAAGCAGGGCAAAGGCTAATAGAGTTCTGTCAAGAGAACAAACTGGTCATCACAAACACGCTTTTCCAACAACACAAGAGACGACTCTACACATGGACATCACCAGATGGGCAGCATCGAAATCAGATTGATTATATTCTCTGCAGCCAAAGATGGAGAAGCTCTATACAGTCAGCAAAAACAAGACCTGGAGCTGACTGTGGCTCAGATCATCAGCTTCTTATAGCAAAATTCAAGCTTAAACTGAAGAAAGTAGGAAAAACCACTGGGCCGGTAAGATACAATCTAAGTCAAATCCCTTATGAATACACAGTGGAAGTGAGGAACAGGTTTAAGGATTTAGATTTGGTGGACAGAGTGCCTGAAGAACTATGGATGGAGGCTCGTAACATTGTACAGGTGGCAGCAACGAAAACCATCCCAATGAAAAGGAAATGCAAGAAAGCAAAGTGGCTGTCCAACGAGGCCTTACAAATAGCGGGGGACAGAAGGCAAGCAAAATGCAAGGGAGATAGTGAAAGATACAGGAAATTGAATGCAGATTTCCAAAGAATAGCAAGGAGAGACAAGAAGGCCTTCTTAAACGAGCAATGCAAACAAATAGAGGAAAACAACAGAATGGGAAGAACCAGAGATCTGTTCAAGAAAATTGGAGATATGAAAGGAACATTTCGTACAAAGATTACCATAATAAAGGACAAAAGTGGTAAGGACCTAACAGAAGCAGAAGACATCAAGAAGAGGTGGCAAGAATACACAGAGGAATTATACCAGAAAGATATGGATGTCTCGTACACCCCAGGTAGTGTGGTTGCTGACCTTGAGCCAGACATCCTGGAAAGTGAAGTCAAATGGGCCTTAGGAAGCACTGCAAATAACAAGGCCAGCGGAAGTGATGGTATTCCAGCTGAACTATTTAAAATTTTATTTTATTTTTTTTAATAATTTTTTTATTGATTTTCCAACATAAATTAAGACACATTACACCTCACAATACATAGACAAACAAACATATAAACACGTATAATTTCATAACCTCTTTTTCTTAAGCCCAATTTCAACGACTTCCCCATGCCTCCCTTTTCTGCATCCCTGTTTTAAACTTTTTCAGCAACCCCTAATCTCAATTACTTGTAATTCACTTTCTTTAATCCTTTTTCTCTTACCCAATCATTTACCGCTGCAAATCTGATTTACATTACCCATGACATTTTAACACTCATTAATTTTACAACAGTTCTTAAGATAAAGTTTGAATTTCTTCCAATCTTCTTCCACCGTCTCTTTTCCTTGGTCACGGATTCTGCCCGTCATCTCAGCCAGTCCCATATAGTCAATCACCTTCGTCTGCCACTCTTCCAGCGTGGGTAGTTCTTGTGTCTTCCAGTACTTTGCTAAAAGAACTCTTGCTGCTGTTGTAGCGTACATAAAAAACGTCCTATCTTTCCTTGACACCAATTGGCCTACCATGCCCAGGAGAAAAGCCTCTGGTTTCTTATGAAAGGTACACTTAAGAACCTTCTTAATTTCATTATAGATCATCTCCCAGAAGACCTTAATCCTTGGGCACGTCCACCAAAGGTGATAGAAAGTACCTTCAGTTTCCTTACATTTCCAGCATTTATTATTGGGCAAATGATAGATTTTTGCAAGCTTGACTGGGGTCATGTACCACCTATAAATCATTTTCATAATATTCTCTCTTAAGGCATTACATGCCGTAAACTTTATACCGGTGGTCCATAACTGCTCCCAGTCAGCAAACATAATGTCATGACCAATGTCTTGTGCCCATTTAATCATAGCTGATTTAACCGTTTCATCCTGTGTATTCCATTTCAACAGCAAGTTGTACATTCTTGACAAATTCTTAGTATTGGGTTCTAACAATTCTGTTTCTAATTTTGATCTTTCCACCTGGAAGCCAATTTTCCTGTCCTGTTTGAATACTTCATTTATCTGGTAATAGTGAAGCCAGTCTCTTACTTTAGATTTCAATTTCTCATAACTCTGTAGTTTCACTTTCCCCCCCTCTTGTTCTATAATTTCCCAGTATTTTGGCCATTTAGATTCCATATTAAGCTTTTTCACTTCCTTAGCTTCCATTGGTGACAGCCACCTGGGGGTTTTATTTTCCAACAGATCTTTGTACCGAATCCAGACGTTATATAATGCTTTCCTAACAATATGGTTTTTAAACCCTTTATGAGTCTTTACCTTGTCATACCATATATATGCATGCCACCCAAACCTATTGTTAAACCCTTCCAGATCCAAAATGTCTGTGTTCTCAAGAAGTAGCCAGTTTTTCAGCCAGCAAAAAGCCGCTGATTCATAATACAGTTTTAAGTCTGGCAGGGCAAACCCCCCTCTTTCTTTTGCATCAGTTAATATCTTAAATTTTATTCTGGGCTTTTTGCCCTGCCAGACAAATCTAGATATATCTTTCTGCCACCTCTTGAAACAGTCCATTTTATTCACAATCTGCAATGTTTGAAACAAAAACAACATTCTCGGCAAAACATTCATCTTAATAACAGCAATTCGGCCTAACAAGGAAAGTCTCAAACTTGACCATATTTCTAAGTCTTTCTTAATTGCTGTCCAACATTTCTCATAATTATCTTTAAATAAATTCACATTCTTAGGTGTTAAATTGATCCCCAGGTATTTCACTTTCTTTGCTACCGTTAATCCGGTTTCACTATGAAACCTCTCTCTTTCCGCAGCTGTTAGATTTTTTTCCAGTACCTTCGTTTTTTGTTTATTCAGCTTAAAACCTGCTACTTGACCAAATACTTGTATTAGCTCTAAAACTCTTTTTGTACTAGTGTCTGGCTCTTGTAAAGTTAATACTAGATCATCTGCAAATGCTCTCAGTTTGTATTGTTTAGCTCCGACCTGAATCCCTTTAACCAGCTGGTCTCCTCTGATCATATTTAATAAAACCTCCAAGACAGATATAAAAAGTAATGGGGATATTGGGCACCCCTGTCGTGTCCCTTTTTCAATAGCAAGTTCTTCAGTAACCACATTATTTACAATTAATTTTGCTTTTTGTTCAGAATAAATTGCACCTATACCATTCTCAAAACCTTGGCCTACCCCCATCCCTTTAAGATTCTTTTTCATAAAACTCCAAGAGATATTGTCAAAGGCTTTCTCCGCGTCCACAAATATTAATACTGCCTTAGTATTAATATTGGCTTCCAGTAATTCCATAATATCTATTATGTTTCTCACATTGTCAGATAAATGTCTTCCTGGAAGAAAGCCAGCCTGGTCTTTATGAATCTCACCCACCAAAACCCTCTTCAGTCTTTTTGCCAAAATGTCTGCAAAAAATTTGTAATCCACATTAAGCAATGATATAGGGCGGTAGTTCTTAATCTGGTTCTTCTCAGTCTCAGATTTTGGTATAAGTGTAATATACGCTTCTTTCCACGTTTCAGGTGCCTTCTTCCCCTCTAGAATTTCATTACAGACTTCCTTGAACGGTTGTACCAGCCATTCTTTCAGAGCTTTGTAGTATCTGGAAGTCAATCCACCTGGTCCTGGAGATTTTCCCAATTGCATATTTTGAATGGCTCCCTCTATTTCTTGCTCAGTTATTTTCTGGTTCAAAATCACTTTACTTTGTTCAGATATTTTTTGTAATCCATATTTTTTGAGAAATTCTTCTATCTCTTTTTCATCCACCGGCCCTTGTGCATAAAGTCTTCTGAAGTAACTCTGAAAACAGTTTCTAATCTCGTTTGGTCTATATATGTTCTTTCCTTCAACCTCTAAGCTTGCAACCATATTCAGTTTTTGTCTTTTCTTCACTTGCCATGCCAGAAGTTTCCCACATTTGTCTGCCGATTCAAATGTCTTTTGTCTCATTTGCTTTATTTTCCATTCTATCTCCTGATTCATCAGTTCCATATACTGCCTCTGATAAAACTTAATTTCTCTCAAAATTTCATGAGACTTTGGCTTTGATCTCAGTTTTTTTCCTCCTTCTTTTATTCTTTCCAGAATCTTATCCTTCTTCTCATTCTGTCTCTTCCTTTTTAAAGTATTCTGCTGTATCAAAAATCCTCGCATAACGGCTTTACTTGCATCCCAAATTACTCTTTTCTCCACCTCTGTTCTCAGATTTATCTCAAAATAATCTTTCACAGTTTTCTGGGCCTTTTTGTAGACCTCTTCATCTCTAAATAGGGAGTCATTCATCCTCCATCTAAAGGAACCAGCTGTTGTTATGTTCATTTCCATCCTTACGGCGTTATGGTCGGAGCAAGTCTTTGGGCAGATTTCCACTTTCTTTATCTTTGGTGCCATCCCACTAGTTACCCAAATTTGGTCAATTCTAGTCCAGGTCATTTTTGCTTCAGAAAAGAAAGTTCCCTCTCTCTCAAGAGGGTTCCTTGTGAACTATTTAAAATTTTAAAAGATGATGCTGTTAAGGTGCTACACTCAATATGTCAGCAAATTTGGAAAACTCAGCAGTGGCCAGAAGATTGGAGAAGATCAGTCTACATCCCAATCCCAAAGAAGGGCAGTGCCAAAGAATGCTCCAACTACCGCACAATTGCACTCATTTCACACACTAGCAAGGTTATGCTTAAAATTCTACAAGGAAGGCTCAGCAGTATGTGGATCGAGAACTCCCAGAAGTGCAAGCTGGATTTAGAAGAGGCAAAGGAACCAGAGACCAAATTGCAAACATGCGCTGGATTATGGAGAAAGCTAGAGAGTTCCAGAAAGACATCTACTTCTGCTTCATTGACTATGCAAAAGCCTTTGACTGTGTCGACCACAGCAAACTATGGCAAGTTCTTAAAGAAATGGGAGTGCCTGATCACCTCATCTGTCTCCTGAGAAATCTCTATGTGGGACAAGAAGCTACAGTTAGAACTGGATATGGAACAACTGATTGGTTCAAAATTGGGAAAGGAGTACGACAAGGCTGTATTTTGTCTCCCTGCTTATTTAATTTATATGCAGAATACATCATGCGAAAGGCTGGGCTGGATGAATCCCAAGCTGGAATTAAGATTGCCGGAAGAAATATCAACAACCTCAGATATGCAGATGACACAACCTTGATGGCAGAAAGTGAGGAGGAATTAAAGAACCTTTTAATGAGGGTGAAAGAGGAGAGCGCAAAATATGGTCTGAAGCTTAACATCAAAAAAATGAAGATCATGGCCACTGGTCCCATCACCTCCTGGCAAATAGAAGGGGAAGAAATGGAGGTAGTGAGAGATTTTACTTTCTTGGGCTCCATGATCACTGCAGATGGTGACAGCAGCCACGAAATTAAAAGACGCCTGCTTCTTGGGAGAAGGGCAATGACAGGCCTAGACAGCATCTTGAGAAGTAGAGACGTCACCTTGCCAACAAAGGTCCGTATAGTTAAAGCCATGGTTTTCCCAGTAGTGATGTATGGAAGTGAGAGCTGGACCATAAAGAAGGCTGATCGCCGAAGAATTGATGCTTTTGAATTATGGTGCTGGAGAAGACTCTTGAGAGTCCCATGAACTGCAAGAAGATCAAACGCATCCATTCTTAAGGAAATCAGCCCTGAGTGCTCACTGGAAGGACAGATCGTGAAGCTGAGGCTCCAGTACTTTGGCCACCTCATGAGAAGAGAAGACTCCCTGGAGAAGACACTGATGCTGGGAAAGATGGAGGGCACAAGGAGAAGGGGGCGACAGAGGACGAGATGGTTGGATAGTGTTTTCGAGGTTACTAGCATGAGTTTGACCAAACTGCGGGAGGTAGTGGAGGACAGAGGTGCCTGGCGTGCTCTGGTCCATGGGGTCACGAAGAGTCGGACACGACTAAACGACTAAACAACAACAACAAAATATAGTAAGAATTTTGTTATATGTAATAGTTGTAACTGATATATATTTGTAAATACCTCTGGGAAGTGGTTCGTATATTAAAAATAGTATTATAATCAGGTTTATTTGAGTAAAATTTGAAGTCAACCTTTCCCTCTTGTCCTTTCCTGTATTTTGAAATTCCTCTGTGTAAAAAAACATCATGTAGCAGAAAAGATTTGAGCAGATTCCATGTATAAACCTTTACATTTATTTATTTAATAAAATTCATACACTGCTTGATGGTAAAACAAACCTCAAAGCTTACAAAAAAAGATAAAACAATAGAGTGCCCTGTTGGCCTTAAGCTTTGGCGTTTCAGCTTTCACTTTCATTTTTTTCATTGTCTAAACTCTTTACTGACCCCAAACAAAAAGCTGTATGATTTTTGTTTTCAGGAATGTAAGTACAGTAAATGTTGTACTAGCTCATGTACGTTTCTCCGTGGAGCAGTGTGCAGCAACGAATTGTGCTGTGAAAACTGTCAGGTAAGATGCTAAAGTACTCTCTTCACTGCCTTGGCCACACATTCACCTCAGTTTGTTTGAATTGACACTACCACTTCCTCTGAATTTTATCTCCGTAACCTCGGTGTTGCAGCCAATGCTCATCCTACACAAAGCAGACCCATCAAAGTTAATGGACATGGCTAGCTTAGTTTCATTAATTTCAATGTGTCTACTGTGAGTAGAACTTAGTTACAGTGTTCCCTCTCCTCTACCCGCGGGTGGGTGGTAACCCCTCCCTCCCGTCCCGGGAATTCCCGCCCCTCCCTGAAAGTAGGGACCTATGGAACACCGGATGTATCTTCATGCTGTCAGGCAACTTGAGTTTAAATGCCACTGGGTTAACCTGCTGTATTACCTCAAAAGGCCCCAGCCGCCTCAGCTGCAACTTCTTGCACCCTCCCTGTAATGGGAAATGGTGTTGCTCATGCGTAAAACTCCAAACTGCTCCAAGCAGGTTATATAGCTCAAACTTCCCCTGTTTTGACAGCGCCTTGCAAACGCGACTGTCTTAATCACTGCTAGAATCCGTCAGTGGGCGTTTCCTGAACTTCTTCCAACATAAAAATTCCTTGACCCCCAATCTCCGCCTAGCTTCTCTGCGCGGAAGCCTTCTGCGCAGAGTAGGCATGCCAAGCGGAGGTCCTGCGCTCTCCCCACTGATCTCACTGGAAGAGTCTCGGAGCCTTCCCTCCGAAGTACTCTCAGCCTCCCCTTTCTTCCTGGTGTCACCTTGGTTTCCTTCCCCAGCGGAAGCTCTCCCTCTCTCCTTGCTGGTTCCCTCCCCTGCATCCTCGGAGCGACTTCCCTCTCCGTTGATCTTTGATGTCAGTTCCCTGACATCCACCTCCCTCCCAGGCCCCTCCCCCTCCCCCTCCCGTCCAGGGGACGGTGAAGCGGGAAAGCCCCGGAAAGAGCTATCGTCCTCCTCAGATGATTCCAACACCGCTCTCCACCTGCTGTTCTCTCTTTCCTCAGCCCAATCTCCCCAGTCAGATTCCTCTTCCTCGGATCTCTCCCCTTCCTCCTGTTCTGAGGCGGGAAATCCCACAAACTCCTCTTCATCCTCCATGTCACCAAATTGCTCCTCCCAGAACCTCCCTAAGGGTTTAGGCTTCCTTGGAAACCTGCGGTGAAATTCCTCCTGCAGATACTCATCCCTTATCTCTTCTGCCGGAACCCACGTGTTCTCCGATTCGGGTTCCCCCTCCCACGCCACCAAATATTCCACCCTCCTCCCTTTCCACCTGGAATCGAGAATTTCAGCTGCATGACCACTGAGTTCCCTTTCCTCTACCCGGGGATGCCTGGAAGCTTCTCTTTCTTGTCCCATAAATCCCTCCCTGTACGGTGAGAGTAAGGACCGGTGGAACACCGGGTGCAGTTTCATGTTGGTGGGCAATTTGAGTCTAAAGGTCACAGGATTAACCTGTTGTGTGACCTCGAAAGGTCCCAAACGCCTTGGTCGTAGTTTCTTACACCCCCCTTTGAACGGTAACCCTTTGGTAGACAACCACACCTGGTCCCCCACTCTTATAGTTTCCCCTTCTCTGCGGTGCTTGTCTGCCTGCCTCTTGTACGCTTCCTTCGCCCGCTCCAGGTTAACCTTAAGTTGTTGGTGTAAAGCCTGCATTTCTTCCACAAATTGTTCGGCTGCCGGTACACTCCACCTACCCCCCTCCTCCCCTGGGAAGGCCCTGGAATGACACCCGTAATTGACCATGAATGGACTCATCCCCGTGGACACATGTTCCGCGTTATTGTATGCAAATTCAGCCAGCGCTAGTTTGTCCACCCAATCGTTCTCCCTTTCGTTGACGTAGCAGCGTAGATACTGTTGAAGTATGCTATTAGCTCTTTCTGCTTGTCCGTTGGTCTCTGGGTGCCTGGCCGTCGAGAAACTGACTTCAACTTCCAGCAGACTCATAAGCTTCCTCCAGAATCTGGAAGTAAATTGGCGCCCTCTGTCGGATAAAATCCTCAAGGGGGGCGCCATGCAACCTGAAGACATGATCCACGAACAGCCTAGCTGTTTCCTCTGCAGTCAATGCATGCGAGCAAGCAATAAAATGGCACATTTTGGTCATCAAGTCAACTACCACCATGACTGCTGTTTTCCCCCTGGACTTGGGTAAATCAGTCATAAAATCAATTGATACCCCTTCCCATGGTCTTTCTGGTGTGGGCAAGGGTTCCAGTAACCCCGTGGGTGCTGCCCTCTCCTCTTTAGCTCGCTGGCAGCACTCACACCCCTGTACGTATTCCCGCACATCCTCCCTTACCCTTGGCCACCAAAACTGCCTGGTGACAAGCAACATGGTTTTGTGTTGACCGAAATGTCCCGCCGTGGGGTTGTCATGCAGTTGTTTGAGTATTCTTCTCCTCAAGTCTCCTTCCGGTATGTACAACGCACCCTTATAGTACAAAGCCCCCTCCTTAACCTCAAAACCCCCCTGATTTTCGGCATCTCGAATCTCCCTGATTTTGTTTTGGGCGTACTGGTCATCCCTCGTTAAACCAGCTAGTTCTTGTTTCCCTACCAACACTCCCCCACACACCCACCGGTCCTCGGGTATGACATGACGTACTTCTGGTACTTCCTCTCCTTCCAAGTACTCCGGTTTGCGAGAGAGAGCGTCTGCTCTGACGTTTTCCCTCCCCGGCACGTACCTAATTTCAAAACAAAACTTGGAAAACTCCTGTGCCCACCGCACCTGTCTTTGGTTCAGGACTCGCGCAGTCCTCCAATATTCCAGGTTCTTATGATCCGTGCACACCTGGATTTTGTGCTGTGCACCTATTAGAAAATGTCTCCAGCGGCGAAAAGCCTCATGAATGGCCAGCAGTTCCCTGTCGTACACCATGTAGTTTTGTTCTGACTTGTTCAGCTTCCTTGAGAAAAAGGTGCACGGCTTCCACTCTCCCCGATTTCCCTGCTGGAGCAATACCACTCCCACCGCTCTGTCTGACGCGTCTGTCTCCAGCCTCATCGGTTTCTGCAGATCCACGTGTAAGAGTTGCTCTTCCGAAGCGAACGCCCTCTTTAGCTTTTCGAAGGATTGCTGAGCCTCTTCCGTCCACTCAAACTTCTTCTTGCTGCTGAGGCAATCGGTTATGGGTGCTGTTAAGTGGGCGAAGTTCTTGATGAACTTCCTATAGAAGTTGCCAAACCCCAGGAACCTCTGCACGTCCTTCCGGTTCTTGGGGGTCCTCCATTCTAGCACCGCTTGCACCTTGCCTGGGTCCATGGCTAAGCCTTTGTCAGACAACCTGTAACCCAGGAACTCCACCTCTCGGGCATGGAATTGGCATTTCTCCAATTTGACCCACAACTGGTGCTCCTGCAGCCTTTTCAGGACTTCCCTGACGTCCTTTATGTGCTGCTCTTCGTTCTCCGAGTAGATTAGCACGTCGTCCAAGAAAGCTACGCAATTCTTGTACAGTAGGGACCCCAGCACGTGGTGCATGAAGGCTTGAAATGTGCTTGAGCCTGATTGTAATCCGAAGGGCATAACTAAGTACTCAAAGGCCCCCAGAGGGGTGAACATGGTGGTTTTCCATTCATCCCCCTCCCTCATCCTTATCAAATTGTATGCCCCCCGAAGGTCCAACTTGGTAAAGACCTTCCCTTTCCTTACTCTGGCCAAAATGTCGTCAATTCTGGGCATTGGAAATGTCACTGGTTCAGACACCAGGTTCAACCGCTGGTAGTCTACGACCAGCCTGGGCTCTTTAGAGTCCTTCTTGTCCACAAAGAACACTGGGCTACCCCCCACCGCCCTTGATTCTCGTATGAAACCCCTCTTCAGGTTCTTGTCAATAAAGTTCCGCAACTCCTGCATCTCCCTGTCCGACATGGCGTACAGCTTACCCACAGGCAGCTGAGCTCCTGGGAGTAGGTTGATTTGACAGTCAAAGGGCCTGTGAGGGGGTAGTTTATCAGCCTCCTTCTCACTGAAGACTTCTTCCAGATCTGCATACTGAACTGGTATTCTCCCCTTTTCTCCTACCGCCATCCCTGCCACCCTTGCTACTGCCATCCTTTGGGTCGCCCCCCCATGGCAGTGCTCCACGCAGTAAGCAGATCCAAAGGTGACTGTCCGCTGGTGCCATCCCACCACTGGGTCGTGCAGTGCCAGCCAACTCATTCCCAGTATGATTGGTGGACCTGCTAGTGTGGCTACATGAAAGGCAATTGTCTCAGTGTGTCTGGCAACCCTCATTTTCATGGGGGGGGGGTCTGGTGGGTCACTTCCCCCCCCAGAAGTTCTCTACCATCAATGGTCGTTACTTGCAGGGGGTGTTCTAGAGGCACTACTTGGAGCTGGTGCTCTAGTGCAAAATCCCTGCTAAAAAAGTTACAAGAGCTGCCAGAATCCAGCAATGCCTTCACCTTCATAGGGTGTCCGTTAGGGAGTTCTAGTATCACCTCTATGGCTATGGCAGCTCGGGGAGGGTCTGGTTTGGGCACCTTTACTGGTTGCTCGCCTGGCTGCTGTGCCCACTCTCGGGCAGACAGGCATTCCCGTTTCCCTGCTCTTTTTTCCTTTCCTCCTCCCCCTCAACTGCCCCCACCATTCCTTGCCACGCCTTCTTCTGAGGGCAGACTCTGGCAAAATGTCCTGGCTGTTGGCAGAGAAAGCATTTCTTAGTCGTTTTCCCCTCCTTCTTGCGAGCCTCGCTGGAATTTGAAACCCCCCGTGCGCGCGCGCTCCTCCAATCTCCATTGGTTCCGCGGGCGGCGCGGGTTGCTCAGGCACGTCCGGAATGCGGTTGTCATACCAACGCTCTGCTCTCCCTTCCTGCCTTTCTAGAGCGCGCGCCTCTTGGCGTACTCCCACCGCCAACGCCATCTTGGTCAGCTGGTCCATCGATTCCGGACGGGGCGCGCGGGAGAGTTCATCTTTTACCCAAGGGGATAATCCTTCCTCAAATAGCATTTGCACTGGCGCAGAACTAAGTTCCCACCCAAGTTTATGAATCAGCATCGCAAATCGTGACCAGTACTCTCTCACTGATTGGTTCCCTTGTTTGCACCCCATCAGTTCTTTGCGGGTCACGCTCTGCTCCACATCACTCGAGAACATATGGTCCATGGCGCTAAAAAACCTTCTCAAATCCTTCAAGGCAGCATTCTCCGACGCCATCAAGGGTCTGACCCAATCTCTGGCGCGCCCTTCCAGATGCCCCACCACGAAGGCTACCCTCCCTGCATCGTCTACAAAGTCCCCGTATTGCAGGTCCAGCGCATACTGCATTTCTGTCTTAAATGCATTATAGTCTCTGGGATTGCCCCCAAACTTCTGCACTAGTCCCGGTACCTTCCTTGTGATGGGTGTGGGCTTCCCCTGGGCATCCTGAGTGCGCCTTTCATCCAGCCGCGCCGCTAGTAGGGCGAGTTGCTGCTCCAACTCTCTGTTTCTCTCCTCGAGAGTAGGTCCTCCTCTGCCCCCCTGTTCTCCCGCCCCGGCTCCTCCAGTTTGACTCATGATGCTGCCCCCTGTTTCTCTGTGCACGAGCAACTCAGAGGACTGACGGATTGCTGTAATGGGAAATGGTGTTGCTCATGCGTAAAACTCCAAACTGCTCCAAGCAGGTTATATAGCTCAAACTTCCTCTGTTTTGACAGCGCCTTGCAAACGCGACTGTCTTAATCACTGCTAGAATCCGTCAGTGGGCGTTTCCTGAACTTCTTCCAACATAAAAATTCCTTGACCCCCAATCTCCGCCTAGCTTCTCTGCGCGGAAGCCTTCTGTGCAGAGTAGGCGTGCCAAGCGGAGGTCCTGCGCTCTCCCCACTGATCTCACTGGAAGAGTCTCGGAGCCTTCCCTCCGAAGTACTCTCAGCCTCCCCTTTCTTCCTGGTGTCACCTTGGTTTCCTTCCCCAGCGGAAGCTCTCCCTCTCTCCTTGCTGGTTCCCTCCCCTGCATCCTCGGAGCGACTTCCCTCTCCGTTGATCTTTGATGTCAGTTCCCTGACACTCCCTTTAGGGGCAACCCTTGGGATGACAACCACACCCGGTCTCCCACCCGTATGGTCTCCCCCTCCCGACGGTGCCTGTCCGCCTGCCTCTTTTAAACTTCCTTGGCCCGCTCCAAGTTCAACCTGAGTTGCTGGTGTAAGGCCTCCATAAATTGCTCAGCCGCAGGTACACTCCATCCTTCCTCCCCCCGCCCCGGGAAGGCCCTGGGGTGACACCCGTAATTGGCCATGAAAGGGCTCATTCCCATGGACACGTGTTCAGCGTTATTGTACGCAAATTCAGCCAAAGCTAATTTCTCTACCCAGTCGTTCTGTCTCTCGCTGACATAGCAGCGTAGGTATTGCTGGAGTATACCGTTCGCTCTTTCGGCTTGTCCATTGGTTTCTGGGTGCCTCGCTGTCGAGAAGCTCACCTCGACCTGTAGCAAGCTCAGGAGCTTCCTCCAGAACCAGGAAGTAAATTGTTTCCCGCGATCCGAGATTACCCTCAAGGGAGCCCCATGCAGTCTAAAAATGTGATCCACAAACAGCCTGGCTGTCTCCTCTGCCGTTGCTGCATGTGAGCAAGCTACGAAATGGCACATTTTAGTCAGTAGATCGACTACTACCATGACCGCTGTCTTTCCCCTTGACTTGGGCAGATCTGTCATAAAATCAATGGACACCACCTCCCAGGGCTTTCCCGGTGTAGGTAAGGGTTCCAGTAACCCCGTGGGGGCAGCCCTTTCCCCCTTAGCCCTCTGGCATCGGTCGCACCCTTGTACATATTCTCGTACGTCTTCCCTCACCTTTGGCCACCAGAACTGCCTGGTTACAAGTAGCATGGTCTTGTGCTGTCCAAAGTGCCCAGCTGCTGGGTTGTCTAAGTACCTTCCCCCTCAAAGTCTCCCCCGGTACATACAGCGCCCCCTTATAGTACAGTAGCCCTTCCTTTTCCTCAAACCCTCCATTGTCTTCCTTTATGTCCTGGAGTTCCCTGATTTTTGTCTGAGCGAACTCATCGTCTCTGGTGAGCCCTGCCAGTTCTCGTTTCCCAACCAACGCTCCCACACCCACCCACCGGTCCTCGGGGAACACGTGCCTGGTCTCTGGTGGTCCCTCTCCTTCCATGTACTCCGGTTTCCGGGAGAGAGCATCTGCCCTTACGTTTTCCTCTCCCGGTACGTATCGGATCTCGAAAGAAAACTCGGCGAACTCCTGGGACCATCTGATCTGTCTCTGGTTGAGCACTCGCGCGGTCCGCCAGTATTCCAAGTTCTTGTGGTCAGTTCGGACCTGGATGTCTCCATTGCCGAAATGCCGCATAGATCGCAAGCAGTTCTCGGTCATTGTCAGCGCTGCCCAAGGTCCCAGCTCACACAAGACCAACGCTGCTTCTTGCTCAAGTCAAAAAGTCTTTATTGAAGTTCAGTCTCATTTCCAGACGCGCAGCGCGCAACGCTACATCTATCCATCAGACCGTAGAAGTCCCATCTGAATCTCCTCCCCCCTGACACCAGCTTAAGATTCTAGCCTTACTCCACCTCTTCCTCTGTTCCTTCTTTCTCTGGGTCCTTCTGCTAGTCGGAGTCTCAGCCCTCCGAGATTCTTCTGACGCTGATTCTCCCGACTCCTCCCCCCCTCTCTTTCGGGCTTTAGGACCTGGCTCCCAATCCGGGTTTTCTGCTGTCCCGCGCTCCTCCACATTTGAACTTGGCGCACGCGCGCAGCCTCCCACTTTCCTTCTGACCGTTACACTTGTGTCACTGCTCCCTCTTTCGGGGAGGCTAGCTGGACCTGGCCTTCCCTCCGTCTCCCCACTCCCCGATGGAGGAGAAGCTGGTCCTGACTCACGTGACTCTTCCCCCCCACTGTGCTCTGGCGGGGGAACTGGCCCTACTCCTCCGCTACTCCTTTGGAACTCCCCTCTGGTTCCTTGTTTATGGATCGTCCCTCCTGGGATTCACCTCGCCCTTACCATAGGCGCCCCCTCCTGGGAATCTTCTGATTCGCTGGAGAAGCTCATGGAATCTCTCGGTCCACTGTCATATTCCCCTACGCTCCCCTCTGATTC
The DNA here is from genome assembly GCF_027172205.1 of Podarcis raffonei. Lineage (NCBI taxonomy): Eukaryota > Metazoa > Chordata > Lepidosauria > Squamata > Lacertidae > Podarcis > Podarcis raffonei. The sequence continues at coordinate 44,946,103 of NC_070616.1, forward strand.
CTCTCCTCCGCTCTCTATTTGCTCTCTCCCCTGCTCTTCTGCTCCTGAGCCTCTGACAGTCATACACTGTGTAGTTTTGTTCTGACTTGCTCAGCTTCCTTGGGAAAAAGGCACCCGGCCTCCAGTTCTGCTTGGCCCCGGGCTGCAAAAGGACCGCTCCAATGGCACGGTTGGACGCGTCCGTCTCCAGTCTCATGGGCTTCTCCAGATCCACGTGCAGGAGCTGCTCTTCCGAGGCGAACGCCTTCTTCAGTCTTTCAAAGGATTGCTGCGCACCCTCTGTCCACGCAAACTTCTTTTTGCTACTAAGACAATCCGTTATGGGCACTGTAGAAGTTGCTGAAGCCTAGGAACCTCTGCACATCCTTTCTGTTTTGGGGGGCTTTCCATTCCAGCACTGCCTTCACTTTGCCCGGGTCCATAGCTAGTCCTTTGTCTGACAACCTGTACCCCAGGAACTCGACCTCCCTGGCGTGGAATTGGCATTTTTCCAGCTTGACCCACAACTGATGATTCTTCAATCTCTGTAGCACCTACCTGACGTCTCTGACGTGTTGCTTTTCATTGTCCGAATAGATTAAGACGTCATCCAAAAAGGCTACGCAATTCTTGTATGGCAGGGGCCCCAACACATGGTGCATGAAGGCTTGAAAGCAGGCGGACCCCGACTGTAATCCAAATGGCATGACTAAGTACTCAAAAGCCCCCAGGGGGGTGAACATGGTCGTTTTCCATTCGTCCCCCTCCCTTATCCTAATCAGATTGTATGCTCCCCTGAGGTCCAGCTTGGTAAAAATCTTCCCCTGCCTCACATGTGTCAAAATATCGTCAATCCTGGGCATTGGGAAAGTCACGGGTTCTGACACCAGGTTTAGGGCCCGGTAATCCATGACTAATCTGGGCTGATTAGTCTCTTTTTTGTCCACAAAGAACACCGGACTGCCCCCCCCGCCTTTGATTCCCTTACGAAACCTCTCTTCAGGTTCTTGTCAATAAACTGCCGCAACTCCTGCATCTCCCGGTCGGACATGGCATACAGCTTACCCACCGGTAAGTGAGCCCCTGGAAGCAGGTTGATTTGGCAGTCAAAGGGCCTGTGGGGGGGCAGTCTATTTGCCTCCCTCTAGCTGAAGACCTCCTTCAAATCAGCATATTGTGGTGGCACCTCCCCTTTTTGCTCCAGGGCCAACCCAGCCACCCTGGCCACAGTCATTCTTGGTTCCTTCCCTCCCAGACAGTGTTCTAAGCAGTAAGCTGACCCAAAGGTGACCGACCGCTGATGCCATGACACCACTGGGTCATGTATTGCCAGCCAGCTCATTCCCAGTATTATTGGGGGTCCTGCCAGCGTGGCCACGTGAAAGGCAATGGTTTCCGTGTGCCTGGAGACCCTCATTCGCATTGGCGGTGTCTGGTGTGTCACTTCCCCTCCCAGGAGTTCCCTGCCATCGATGGTGGTCACCTGCAAGGGAAAATCTAGTGGTAACAGGTGGAGTTGGTGCTCCAGAGCGAAGTCTCTGCTGAAGAAATTACACGAGCTGCCATAATCTAGCAGTCCCTCCACTTTGACGGGGTGCCCATTTGGGAGTTCTAGCACCACCTCTATGGCTATAGCTGCCTTGGGGGGTCAGGCTGGGGCACTTCTATTGGTCGCTGGCCTGGCTGCTGCCCCTGCTGGTTGGCAGCCAGGCGTTGTCGTTTCCCTGCACCAGCCCTTCCTCCCCCTTCTCGTCGTGACCTGCAGGCCTCCATCATGCCTTGCCAGGCTTTTCGTGGAGGGCAGACCTTTGCAAAATGTCCCGGTCGCTGACAGAGGAAACACTTCTTGGTAGTTTTCCACTCCTTCCCCTCCCTCTTCCGACCTTCACCAGCGTTTGAAACTTCGCGCGCACGCGCTCCATCAATTTCCAGCGGCTCCGCCGCCTGGGAAGGCTCCCTCAGCATCTCCGGAATGCGGTTGTCATGGAAACGTTCCGCCCTTATCTCCCGCTTCTCCTGAGCCCGCGCTTCCTGGCGTACACCGATCGCAAGCACAGTCTTTGTGAGTTCATCCATCAACCGCGGGCGGGGCGCTCGGGACAACTCGTCTTCCACTTCGGGGGACAAACCCGCTTCAAACAACATTTGCATTGGTTCAGAGTCCAGATCCCACCCGAGCTTGTGGACTAACATCGCAAAACGCAACCAGTAGTTTCTGACGGACAGGCCCCCCTGCTTGCACCCCATCAGCTCCTGCCGTGTCACGCTTTGCTCAACCTCGCTGGAGAACATTGCGTCTATTCCCTGGTAGAATTTCTTAAGATCCTTCAATGCATCATTCTGCGTCGCCATTAGGGGCCTGATCCATTCGCGCGCCCCATCCTGCAGATGTCCCACAATGTAAGCCACCCTCTCCCCGTCATCCGCAAAGTCATTTTTCTGCAATTCCAAAGCGTACTGACTTTCCGTTCGGAAAGCATTGTAGTCTTGGGGCTTTCCACCAAACTTGTGTACCAGCCCCGGGACCTTCCTCCCTATCGGGGTGGCTCTGACCTGTGCATCCTGATCCCGTCTCTCCTCCAGCCACGCAGACAGGGTAGCTACATGCGCCTCCAGGTCTCGGTTCCTCTCGACCAGACCTCGCACCATGGCTTCTTGCTCTGTCTCTCCGGCCGGCCCTGTTTGGCTCATCGTGCTGCCTCTCCGGGGCTACGCACAAGCAACGTCAGGGTCTGACGGATTGCTGTAATGGTTCTAGGGGTTGCTCGTGCGTAAGCCGGTGCCAACACCTGGCTGGGTTGCCTGAGTGAACCTTTTCTGTCCGGACAGCCACTCACCCGTGGCTGTCTCAATCGCTGGCAGAATCCGTCAGTGGGCGTTTCTTAAACTTCTTCCAGCAAAGAAGCTCTTTGACGCCTAGTCTCCTCCTACTCTCCCTGCGCGGAAGCCTTCTGCGCAAGGAGGGCGTAGGCAGTGGAGGACCCTTACTCTCCCCGCTGGTCCCCGGCAAGGAGTCATGGGACCGTCTCGCCGATTCCCCGTCTGCCCCCCTTCTCCACTGGTGCTACGCTGATTCTCTTCCCCAGAAGATGGGCTGCCTCTCCCCATCCTGGGACGCTCTCTGGAATCCCTCTGGAGCTTGCTCTCTCCCTCCGGCACTGATGGCAGTTCCCTGACAGGTAGGGAAAGAATCTCGGGATCTCAGCAGCAATGTAAGCACTTACACAGGTGAGTGTGAAGGTTTACCAGAGTTCTGCAGACCATGTAGGAGAAATCCAAATCACAAAAAGGAGACGGTTTTATTGATTGCAAAGCAATGCACATGGCCACCAGGCTACAATATAGCAATTCATAACAAATGCCCCAAAGGCTGCAGCCACAACAGGGAATGCAGTTACTGATCAAAGTCGGCTCACTGCACTCAAATTATACCTTCAACGGCAACTCATCTAGCCTTCAGGCAGAAGAGACTCTCTGCTCAGCCTAAGGCAGGGCTTCACTAATCTCTAGGGAAGAGATAAATAAATATATAATAAAATTATACTACTCTACTAATGGTTCAGGAAGCTAGTCCCACAGTCTGTTTCCCAGGGGATTCTTCATCAAAGCCTTGTTTCTCCCATTGCTCTGTCCCAGCTCCTGCCAACCTCGCAGTTTGAAAGCACACCAGTGCAAGTAGATAAATAAGTACTGCTGCAGCGGGAAGGTAAACGGCGTTTCTGTGCACTCTGGCACTTGTCACTTCATTTCTTTGACCTTGCAGGTGGTGGGCAACTCCCCAAACTCATGTCAATAATTAACATAGATAACAATTTTCTGAGAACAAATGACCTAGTTTTTACAGCAATCCCCAACAGCACCGTCAACCACTCTGTGCTCCAGTTCAAAGTAAGGGTGGAATAAAGGTAAAGGGACCCTTGACCATTAGGTCCAGTCGTGCCCGATTCTGGGGTTGCGGCGCTCATCTTGCTTTATTGGCCGAGGGAGCCAGTGTACAGCTTCCGGGTCATGTGGCCAGCATGACTAAGCCGCTTCTGGTGAACCAGAGCAGCACATGGAAACACCGTTTACCTTCCTGCTGGAGCGGTACCTATTTATCTACTTGCACTTTGATGTGCTTTCGAACTGCTAGGTTGGCAGGAGCAGGGACCGAGCAATGGGAGCTCACCCCATTGTGGGGATTCGAACCACCGACCTTCTGATCGGCAAGCCCTAGGCTCTGTGGTTTAACCCACAGTGCCACCCACGTCCCCAAGTGTGGAATATGTGGAACTAAATATGTAAAACATGCACATAAATACTCATATTGAGGCAATAAACAGCCTCCAGGAAGACCATGCTAGCATGCCACCTGCACATTTTTCTGTACAATGAGTGGAAAAAAGACGTCAGACACCAAAGGTAGGCAGCCACTTTTTTCCATATGGTTCCCACATGTTATGTTTGGCTATGGAGCTGCTCTAAGCAGCTTACAACCTCTTAAGAGTTAAAGAAACAGACAGGCCTTAGACCATCTTGTAAGGACTGTGTGGGCATGTGCCCTGTTCAGTCCAGTGATTATGTGGCTTAAACAACTTTAGGACCTGTGCATAAGTCTGAGGGTAATGAAATGGGAAGGTTAACTGCAAATTGTGGAGTCAACAGGAATCCTCCTCAACCCTAGCTGTAGTCCTCTGTGAAAAATGCTATTGATACTTTCCCTCTTCCTTTTCCTTTTCACCTAGTTTAAGCCAAGAAACACAATCTGTAGAGCAGCTGTAGATAGTGTCTGCGATTTCCCTGAGTACTGCAATGGCAGTTCGGCGTCCTGCCCAAGCAATGTTTATGCCCAGAATGGCTATAGCTGTGCTTCTAATGCTGGCTACTGTTATGGTGGATCCTGTCAGGCAGCTGATCTACAGTGTCAGGATCTTTTTGGTGAAAGTAAGTGAGACAACTTGCTTTTTGGCTTCTTTTAAAAACAAAATGAAATATTTACTCTTAAAAAGAACAAGCAAGGAAGCAAGCAGCTTCCTTCTGTAACCAAATTGTGTGTGCATGCCCACTCATACCTATACCATGAGCTTTCCTCAGCTTTTATACCAGTTTGCCCGTTGAATGAGTCCTGGCTTTCTCTTGAACTCTTTGAGCAGAATTCAGCGTCACACTACTGTACAGTCATACTTCGGGATAAATATGCTTCAGGATAAGTATTTTCGGGTTGCGCTCCATGGTGAACTGAGTGCGTTACTTCCTGGTTTCGTCACTCACGCAGGCGGAGATGGTCAAAATGACGTCACGCGCATGCACGGAAGCAGCGAAACGTGACCTGTTCTATTCAGGATGTGAACGGGGTTGAAACCTTCTCCCCCCTCCTCCCCCCACACCCTGTTTGGGGGGCTTTCCTGACACATATGCCCTTTTGGCTGAGCTGGCTGGAGGGGGAAGCCCATAGTGTTAGTTGTGCTGCCTTCCACGTTTGCAACTAGTCCCAATGTGGCTGGTTTCCAAGGCATGCTTCTTCTTCCTTAGTGCAGAAGATGGCTACCAGAATTCTGACTGGTATGACCAGGTTTATGCATTTTATGCCAACTTTAAAATCACTCTACTAGCTACCTAACTGCACTTAGGCACAAGCCAAACTGCTGTTAGTTACCATGCCAACCTGTTCAGTTATGTTGTTTTGGTGAAGCCCTTCATCAAATGCCTTTATGGGGGATCCTGCTGAATCAGACCGAAGGCCTATCTAGTCAGGATTCTGTTCTCACCGTAGCCAACAAGATGCCTATAGGAAGCCTACAAGTAGCTCTGCTGCTCCTTCTGCCTCTTTCTACAGGAAGTTATACTGTATATAGAGCTGTCATAGCTAGTAGCTATCTATAGACTTACCATTCATAATTTTGCAAATCCCCTTTTAAATCCATCTCAATTGGTGGCCTTCACTACATCTTGCAGCAATCTCCATTGTTTAACTATGTGCTGCATGAAGTAGATATCTTAAATAACTAAGTAATTCTGCTTCAGTGAAAACAACAGAGTCTTGCAGCACCTTCAGGGCTAACATTCATTATTTGCAGAGGCAAATCCAATTTATGCATCAGACTGATTTGTTTGTACACATATGAAAGTATTTGTTAAGAGCATTGCTAAAAGAAAACTATTAAATGTTTCATTTTAGTTATTCTAATCAAAATCCTTTTAATATTTATAGAGTCAAAAAGTGCTCCTCAAGCATGTTATGAAGAAATTAATGGTCAGACAGATAGATTTGGACACTGTGGGATTGACATACGAAAGGGATTTAAGACTTGTTCTTTCCGGTATGTGATTAGGAAACAGAAGAAACTGAAATAAAATTTTCAGGGGGAGGAGTGTAGCAGGATGTTTGTGGGTTGGCGGCTTGGGCATCTTCTATTGTATGGTGCATGTTTTTACTGTTGTTATAGTATCAAGGTAGCCAGGTGGAGTGGGCTGTCATGATCCTCCCACAGGGACTAGGACACCCAGTTGGAGGCTCCTGTGTCACTAGCTGAGGGACGGCACTGGGTTTCTGACCCTGACCCTTGATGCTGGTGGTCAGTCCCACTAAACTGTGGTTGACAGTCAGGTGTCTGCTAAACCACATCCCACAGCATCAAGGCCCATGGTGCTGGAGCCAGGTTTGTCATGGGCATCTCTTCCCCCAAGACCAAGGAACACAGTGTCTCCCACACTGTCAGTCCAACGGTGCAAGAAGCACACCAAATGGGAGGTCATGGAGCACTGAAGAAGTGCCTATTTTCAGGCCCTTTAGGAGATTCTAATTCCCCAAAGGGAGCAGAGCCTCGAGACAGAGGTTTACAAGTCCTCAGTTCACTTCCAAGCAGGGGCGGATCTTGGTAATATGGTGCCCTGTGTGAGGCCCAAATTTGACGTGTTCCCCACTCCACCCAAAGCTGCCTTCCAAAAGCCGGGGAAGGGAGGCACCAAGCTTTGGGAAGGAGGCACAAATCTCCCTCCCACCTCCTTCCTAAAGCTGGGCAAGTGCTAACTAGGCTTTGGGAAGGAAGCAGGAGGACTCTAGGGTCCTGTCAGAGCCCTCACACCTCCTTCCCAAAGCCCAGTGCTTACAAAGCTTTGGGAAGGAGGTGAGAAGGTGCACCCTTGACTCCTGTGCCCTGGGCAGGTGAACCAGTCACGCTGCCCTAAATCTGCCACTTTTCCAAGTCTTGTTGGAGCAAGTTGCACACCAGGCTCTGTCTCTGGTGCTGTAACAAGGGACGTGGATGGCGCTGTGGTCTAAACCACTGAGCCTCTTGGATTTGCCAATCAGAAGGTTGGCGATTCGAATCCGCGTGATGGGGTGAGCTTTTGTTGCTCTGTCCTAGCTCCTGCCAACGTAGCAGTTCAAAAGCATACCAGTGCGAGTAGATAAATATGTAAATAAATAAATATGTAAATAAATAAATAATAAATAAATAAATAAATAGTAATTAATTAATAATAAATAATAAATCATAAATAATAATAATAAAGTAAGTAAGTAAGTAAGTAAGTAAATAAATAAACAAATAAATATGTTTCTGTGCACTCTGGCACCTGTCACGGTCTCCCATTGCACAAGAAGCTGTTTAGTCATGCTGACCACATGACCCAGAAAGCTGTCTGTGGACAAACGCCAACTTTCTCTGCCTGAAGCAAGATGAGCTGGACCATCCAGGGGTCCGTAACGTTTTACCTTTACCTGCTGTAACAACCAGCCTGTAGGAGGAGAACAGGACATTGAGGTACAAAACATTATCCTTGCATCTCTAGATTTGCAAGGGTGGAAAGGGAACTACCAAAATAGATGAAAAAGATAAGTTGATGCTAAATCAGGTGCCCTTACAATTACAGTCCGTTTTGGCATGTTGCCTGCCGGGCCTGTCTCCTCTCAGCCTCCCAGCAGCAGTCACCCAACAGAACTCACCACCTTCTCCTCCCACCAAGCACCTAGTAATCTGCTCTGTGTTCTTCCCCAGCCCTCTGAAGATTTTTGGGGAGTGTGGGTGGGGGAAGTTCTACTGTGCAAGCTTAAACCCTTGTGATATTTGGATGTGCAAGTTGAATACTGCCCATAATAAATAAGAACACAAGACTCTCTTATGCCTGCTGTGTCAGACAGGAGGTCCATCTAGTCCAGCATTCCGTTTCATACAGAGAGCCAGATGCAGAGCCCACAAGCAGAGCACCAAGGGAACAGCCCAAGCCTGTGGTTTGTCTCCTGCACATGGTACTGAGGGCTTTTCTGCCTTGGAACATGGAAATGTCAATACACTGGAATAAACTCCACCCACCACTCATTTGCCTGACCTGGCTAGCTAAAGGCCTACATCACCTAACCCAGTTTCACAAAAATGACAACCCCATATCAGCACAAGAATTACAAGACAAACTAAGGGACACTGACCTACCACCAACTACACCCCTTCTTAAACAACACAGCACCAAAAGCACCAGCCATCAGGGCACTGACTAACATTGAAAAACTCCTCCTAACAACAGAGAGACACAGCAAAGAAGTGGTATCTACAAAAATTATATATATATATATATATATATATATATATATATATATATATATATATATAACTCTACACTACAAACAGCACAAACCCCTCACCACAATTAAAGACTAATAGGAGCATGACATAGAATATGAAATAAACATCATTCAATGGTCAAAAATGTGGTGAAAGCCATCATTTAAATCCATCTCAGCCAAAAGAAGAGAACTCATTCTGAAACTTATCTATAGATGGAATCTAACACCACGGAATCTGGCACTTCCTCATCTAAATGCTGGAGAGGTTGCACTTCCATGGCCACGTACCTCCACATGTGGTGGGAATGCCCCCAAATTTAATCCTTTTGTATATCAGTGCTGCAGGAAATCTGCATAATAACAAAACAAGTAATAGAAGCAACTCCAGAATTAGTCCTATTAAATATCTTCCAAGGAACAACTCACATGACAAGTCACTTACTCTCAGCAACTAAAAACATCATGACTAGACACTGGAATGACCTATCAGGAGTGAATATAGACCACTAGTACCAAAAAGTATAGAAAACTGCCCTATTAGAAAAGTTAACCAACAAACCTAAAGTAGCACGGGTGTGGCTCCCCTTTATCATATATACAGCACAACAAGACAATGATCTATTCTTTCCCCCACCCCAACAGCATAAGAATCAATATGGGTAATCTGACCCAACAACCCCATACCCTCATACAAACCAACCAACCAACCAACCAACCAACCACACTGCAACTAACTGAACACAACCAACCAAGCGTTGGACACTCAAATCTCTCGCAGTGCCATCATAAATGAATAAATATATAAATATATAGAGGACCTACCCACACGATGCTGACATAAAAACCCTGCACAAACTACACAGCAGAACAAAATATCAATGTCCCCTCATCTCTCTCCCCTTCCCTCTCTCTTGTCCCCCAATCGCATATGTGTCTAGTACTAAATGTTAACGAACTGTGAAAAAAACTATGAATTGAAAGTAGAGACACTATATGTACTTTTTTTGTCTATTTGTTTGTTTGCTACACAATAAAATTTTAATAAAAACTAATTTGAAAAAATAAAGGACACAACACAAAAGAAAAATGGATTGAGAGGAAGGATTAATTAATTAATTAATTAATTAATTGTAGCTTGCCTTTCACCAATATGATTATAAGGTAGTTCACATAAGAAAATCAACAGAGCAAAACCATACTACAACAACAAATTAAGATATACCAAAATAAATCCGTTGGGCACAAACTGTTGGGCAGTAATCTTTGATGCCAGATGTTTCAAAGGTTGAGGAATGACAGCCCCTCCCACATGTCATCTGTGTAATGAAAAGCATGCATTTTTAGGTAACATGTTCAAAAATATACTTCAGTTGTTAAATCTGATATTTTGGAGGTGAAAAAAACATTTCCAATACATAATCCCCAACTCTTTACAAATGTGTGATCCTGTTCTTTTCTCCAAATGCCTTTGATAGGGATATCAAATGTGGAAAGTTAATTTGCGTCTATCCAACCAGAAAGCCTTATGTTGACATGAACATTCCAATTCTGTACACTCCTTTCCAAGATACCCTTTGTATATCTCTGGACCTTCAACAACCAGAGGGCTTTCCGGACCCAATGCTGGTGAAAGATGGTACAAAATGTGGAACTAAAAAGGTAAGGGATACAATCTGACACAGCATGACTATTACTGTGACTTAAATGTTGTCACCAGTGTGTATGGTGTCCTAGAGAGCAGCATAAGCAAAAGGAAGACCACTGGTCTTATGCTTGAAGAACTTAAAATCTAAATTTCAGCTTTGAGGAGACAGGTATGATGGGCTGGGAGCGATGGGAGAAGCAGAGATGTAAATCAGCAAATGCAATTAGATGTTGTTTGTTCATAAGTGCCGAAAGTGAGGGGGGGGGGACCTCAGGGCCAGGGGGCTTAATGCAGCCCTGCAGACTCTTCTTTCTCCTCAGGCTATGCCCCCTCCACAGATCTCACCTCTCGCTGGCCTTGCCCTGTGCCCTCCTGGGCTGCTTTTGCTTGGCTGCAACATGTCCCTGAGCAGTGCTGACACCTCTTGCTTGCTTGAGTGGAAGAGGGAGAGAGGGGTGCGCATGTCAACCCACACAGCATGGCCACAGACTTGCATGGCCGGCTTCTGTCATCTCTCTTGCTCCATCCACTTTAGCATATGGCCTATGCAAATAACGCTCCCTGCTCAGCTCTGCTGGGACTGACCTGGGCAGAAAATGCAGAGTCGCAGCAGTCCTGCCGTCCGTGTGAGATAGAGGGATAAAACAAGTCCAGAGACAGTTTCTTGCTATCTCTAAAAGCGTTTATTTACAAGCCATAAATCAGTCTCATTCCATCAGAACTCTCCGGCATCTTTCCCGTGCTAAAAGCACACACAGTCTCTCTGCAGTGTCTCTCAGTCTAATGTGAAAGTAGCTTTCACAGACAAAGATGGACAAAGCCTGTGATGTACGGCCCCTCCCCAGATACAGGACACCAAGGAGTTTAACCCTATAACCTCCAAACTCCACACCCCCTCTTGTCCTGCATCTGGGGGAAACAAGCAACAATGCTCACCCCAAACACAGACCTTCACAGAGTTCCTGGACCAAACACGCATAGAACTCCAGTTCTCTGCAAACCTCAGATAGCGCACTGAACTCAGCTTCAGTAGACGAAAGCGCTATGAGACTTTGCTTCCGGGACCTCCACCCAACTACTGAGTTCCCAAACTTCACCACTAGGCCTGACACTGATTTGCAGTCCTGAAGGCTAGCCCAATCCGAATCCACCCACGCTGTAAGCTTGACATCACCCTCAGCTGACAACTTGAGGCAAAAATCTTTGGTATCTTGCAGGTAACGCAGCACCCGTTTAATACCATTCCAGGCCTGTACACTTGGACTTGAAGCCTCTCTACTGAGCAGATTGATAGCAAACACTATATCTGGTCTGCTCCACTGTGACAGATACAGTAGACTACCCAGAGCTGATTGAAAGAGTTCAGCATTTTCGAACACTGAGCGTTCTACTTGCTGACATTCTTTCACGTAACCAGCCTCCATGAGTGTTTTGACACCTGCACACTCAGACATTCTGAACTTCTCAAGCAACTGCTCAATCTTACGTTTCTGGTTGAGCAAAAAGCTTCCATCTCTTGTTCTAGTTATCCCTACGCCTAGATACGACTTGACATCTCCAAGCTGCTTGAGCTTGTACAGCTTTCCAAGCTCCCTAGCAAACTTCTCCACTTGTTTACCTGTCTGTGCTATGTATAAAATATCAACAAAAATATGAGCAGCTACCTGTGTCACACCTGACCCTTTAAGGTAAAGACAGCTGTCAGCAACACTTCTCTTGAAACCTAGCTCTTCTAAGGCTTCATTCAGACACATGTTCCAGTTTCTGGCAGATTGACGTAACCCATAAATGGATTTGTGCAACCACCACACGATGCCTGGCCCACTGACCTCAAACCCTGGAGGAGGAAGCATGTACAACTCCTCCTGGAGGTCTGAGTTCAGATAGGCGACATCCACGTCAAAATGGTTCACCTTCCAACCTTTATATGGTGGTTCTCCAGCTTCTGTGGGTTTAAGGCGATAAACCCATCTGCAACTCATAGCCTGCTTGCCAGCCGGCAATTGTGTGAGTGAGAAAACACCAAGAGATTCCATTGAGTTCATCTCCTTCCGCATTGCCTCATGCCATTTGCTAGCTTCTTCCTGAGGCAACTTCTGAACATCCTCAAAGGATTCAGGTTCACATCTAGCCACACCTACCCACACGATAGTGGCTTCATACCTTTCCGGTGGCTTTCCCTTGGTTGACCTTGCTGACCTTCTCAGCGTGAATTCTGGAACTTCCCTTTGGAGAGGTTTGGAGCCTCTCCCTTGGGGACCCCGGTTCTGGACTCTGTGGCTGTGGACTGTGCACCTCAGCAACAGGTTCAGTTTCGTCGTCCTCCTCTTCCTCATCTGAGTCAAACTGTTCTGAAAGAACATCCGGGTTCCCGTGAAGACGTTTCCACCCACTCTGCTCGCAGAACTCAGCGCTGCCGCTAATAAGCAGCTTAGACTGGTTGCCAGTAGGGTATGCGAAATGCCACACCTACAAATTTTTTGAAAATTCTTCAAAATTCAAAATTTGTCAAAATTCTAAAATCAAAATCTCAAAAATCTAAAAACACAAAACAATCCTTCACTGCCTTGGGTCACTGTGAACTCTGAGGGAAGGGGGGGGGTTGCTTAATCCTCACTGCACAATGGAACAAAGGACCATGTGCTTACCAGGAAGTTATCTCAGAAAAATACTACTCAACTGAAAATCACAATCCAATGCAATCCTTCAAAAATACACAAAAATATGGAATACTGGGCCCAATAACCCTTTGTGGGAATGTTCAGGGATGCAGGAGAGGATATATTGTGAGATTATATCCTTATCCAACTTGTGCTAACAAGTTCCCAAAATATCAGCATAGTTAGTAGACATTCCCCTTTTAAGTTCGCAACGGTAATGTGTGCTCAGGTTCGCTAGAACCTCTATAATAATTACTCTGGTAATTTCCCCTTTGTTCCCTCTTAAAATAGAAGACACGACACAGTCTTTTATAAAAGTATAAAAAGAGTTTACTCACGTTCTGTTCACAATAGGATCCCAGAAGGCAGACAGGCTTTAAAAGGTAAAATACATTTAGAATCTATCTTATAGGAAGATAGTCCCTTTCTGCTCTCTTGGCTGGGAGCCAAGAGGGCATCTTTAGCAGATGTGGCTTCTTCGAAGGAAGATGGCAGAGAGAGCAAGAGGCAAGAGAGAGATGGCTGTCCTACCCTGTACTTTTATCATTACCTGCACAGGTGAGGCCACACCCACCTCTGGTCACATGCGGAGGAAGTCTGTCCCAGGAAGTTTACCTGCTGGCTGGACAGACATCCCTCCCCATGTCTTAACATGTACACTCTAGGAATGTTGTAATTGACTGCTCCTGTGTTTTACATCCCACACAGTTTTCCTGTAAAAAGGGTAGATCTGGATTAATGGAGGAGGGGAAAATATAGACTAGCACTTGGATGCAGATGACATTGTACATACTCTGGAAAAATCTTGCATTCAGATCTCACAATAAACACCTGTCTGGAAGCACTCATAGACGGGGTCTGGTGGACGCAAAAGGTCTGTTGCAGGGCAGCAAATCTTCTGAAAACTGAAAAATACTATTGCTTTTTTTAAAGGTTTGTATCAAACAAGTATGTGAAAAGTATGGCGTCCTGAAATATGATTGTGATCCTACAAAAAAGTGCTTTGGGCATGGAGTAAGTAAAATGAATGTTATATTTTCCATATTAGTGTTTCAGCTATAAAAAGGAGATGGTGGTTTCCCCTCAGAAACTATTTGGTATTTTCTTGAGTGCCTGAAGCGTTCCCCTGTTGATGGCCTCTCAGCTGATTCTCTTTGGACCCAGCCATTATGGGCAATTATCATCAAATCTTCAATTCTTAAGCAAAGTAATTGAGCAGGTGGTTGCTCAACAGCTCCAGGCATGTCTAGAGGATGTGGAACATTTGGATCCCTTCCATTTAAATTGGAACTAGTGAATGTCCGGTGTGAGTGTCTGGAAGCGGTTGGAGGATGGATGGCAGCTAACAGGTTGAGGTTGAATCTCAACAAAACAGAAGTACTGTTTCTGGGGGACTGGGGGCAGGACTTCCTAGTCCTGAATGGGGTAACTGTGCCCTTGAAGGACCAGGCGCGCAGCCTGGGAGCCATTTTGGACTCACAGCTGTCCATGGAGGCACAGGTTAATTCTATTTTCAGGGCAGCTGTCTACCTGCTCCATCTGGTACGCTGGCTGAGACCCTACCTGCCTGCGTACTATCTCACCACAGTGGTACATACCATGGTTATCTCTCGCTTGGACTACTGCAGCGTACTCTACGTGGGGCTACCTTTGAAGGTCCAGCTCCAAGGGCTTTCTGGCAGTTCCAGTGAGAAGTGAGCATTACAGGGAACCAAGCAGAGGGCCTTCTCAGTAGTGGTGCCCTCTCTGTGAACGCCCTCCCATCAGATGTCAAGGAGATATTCTATTCAACCTTTAGAAGACATCTGAAGGCAGCCCTGTATAGGAAATTTTTTAATGTTTAATGTTTTATTATGTTTTTATATATGCTGGATGCAACCCAGAGTGGCTGGGGCAAACCAGTCAGATGGGCGGGGTACAAATAATGAAATAATAATAATTACTACTACTACTACTACTACTACTTTATCCTTAATTTTATTTTAGACTAGAACTGAGGCCCTACTCAGGAAGTAATAAGAATAATAATGTTTTCTTAAAGCATATTTTTCTTTTTAAGATAAAGCACATAAGCAAGGAGTAAATGTTTGCTATTCCTCCCCCACCTTCAGATTTGCAACAACAAAAGAAACTGCCACTGTGATCCAGGATGGGCACCTCCAAATTGCAAGGAAAAAGGAGGCCCCCTAGGAGGAAGCATTGACAGTGGGCTTCGTATGTTGGCTTCTGGTCAGTAAAAGCAGGATCTTCCATCCTGACAAATAGCTCTGCTGCAGTAGTTTCCAAACTGTTTAGAATTAGGACCCACTTTTCATCTCAACCTGAAACCATGGGACTGGGTTTGATTTATGTTTTAACCCATTCATTCCCCTCTTTATTCTTCCCTTGAATTTTCTGTCTTTCTGAAGGCAGAAAGAACAAGATAAGAAGTGACAGCACATTAGCTTAATAATCATTCCTTCTTCCAAAGGAACTTTAGGATTGTAGGCTGTGTGTTTATGAGAGTGAGTGTGAGTGAAATGTTTCAGAATTCTTAGTACCTGAACTAAACTGCAATTCCCAGGCAATGGGAGAAGTGTGGCAGTTAAGCTAGTATAAAATTTTCAGTATAGATTTAACCCCTCTCTCCATACCTGTTTTCTAGTTCTCTTTCAAAGAGCAAAAGAGAAAAGCAAATGTTTTAGTACTACTGCCCCTCCCTAAACCAGGCTGTGATGGACTTGTGCATTCTGATGCACCAGCTGAATCCCAGTGGACTAGTACAAAGTCAGCATGGGTTTACAATTAATTGGGTCAGAACAATACTTATTGGTGCCAGAATGAAAAAATCCAAACAATACCTTCTTCTGCTTGTAATAACCCTGGAGCACAGGAGACACTCTACCAGGAGACACTCTTGCCCAAACTCCAGTGAAAGGAACAGGAGCTGCACATGAGGATAGCACTTAGACACAGAAGAGAGAGAGAGAGAGAGAGAGAGAGAGAGAGAGAGAGAGAGCGCACTGCAGAGAAAGAAGCCAACACATTCCTAGTGCTACCCAGTTACTGCTTTTCTGCTGTAAGCTGTAAGCAGAACTGCAACTGATTTCCTACATCATTAGTAGTAGGGCATTTTTCTATGTGTATAACCTGCTATGTTCCTCGGACACCTGTGGATTTGACATAACTTCTGTCTGCAGCTCAGTACACATTCACTATGACCTTTGTGAAGGATGCCATTTTATAACCCCATTTTATATATTTTTAAATGGTCTTTTAATTTAACACTTTTCCAGCTCTCTATTTTTTTAAATGAAAGAGAGGAATGGTGCTATAAAACTGTGTTACTACAATATTACATTTTTATACCACAATAATGCTAATTTAAAAATAAAAAACCTTTCTGGTTGTTGCTGTTTTAGCAATGTGGAAAGAGTTTGCTTTCTAATCTTTAAAAAATTCTATAAAATTGGAGCTTTGGGCAGTGCCACGCTAAAAATGTCTAATGCAGCAGCTTTCCTGGTTCAGTCTTTGCTGTGAAATTTGTTTCCATCTAGATATTACAGAAAGAGTCATAGAAGACAACATGCGGACGTGGGTGCTCCTGAGCATATTTCTCTTTCTGCCCATTGTGGTTGGGTCAGCCATCCTGATTGTCAAATGGGCACGAATCAGCAAGTACTGCATAGATGACAGCGAGTCTCTAGGCGATTCTGAGTAAGTCACTTTGGCCACAGTTTATCAGGGCCTGCCCTGTACACACCTGAAATCTTCTGGTCCATCAACAATTTGGACAAGTAGGACCTGCAACAGAATGCAGTCTTCAGCCATGGCTGCCTCCACATTCCCTTTCCCCTCTCACACACTTTTGCATTGGGCTGTGGGGTTCTATTGTGGGGTGTGTGAGAGGAAAGTCCCTTGCTTAGGGTTTTTTCCTAATATTTTTGTTGTATTTCTGCAAACCTTGGGGTTCGTCTGAGCCTGCTGATGCGTCAGAGGTGCCATTTCAGCTGCATAACACAGATAGGAGTTTGCTGTTAGTATATATCAGGGAAGGGTTGGCCATACTGGAGGGAGATGATGTCCAACAACAAAAGAAAGAAAAGCAAGGATAGGAAACCTGTGACCCTCCAGGTGCTGTTGTACTGCAACAACCCATGGTGGCTAGTGGTCAGGAAAGATGGGAGGTGTAGTCCAGCAACCTCTGAAGGGTCATAGGTTGCCCACCCCAGTACATATAATAATAATTAACTTTCAGACTTTATAGTAAAGCTAACTCCATGACAAAACTGAGGTATGTTTATCTGTATATAATTAAGGTTAAGTAATCTTAATTCTCATTACATTTCAGATCTTATACTAGATCCGATGAATATAGCATGTCAGACAAAACAAGGTAAGCTTCAACTAACTTAAAGTATATTGATTAATTTTCCTTCCAGAGCTGGCTGCAGTCTAGAAAAGGATCACTCCCTAATTTATTTTCTCCCTTTGTGATACTGAAACATGGATTAAATTGTCTAGTTTTTCCCACCACTTAAGGATGGACTGGGTTTATCTGCAAAATCTGCTTATTCCCTTTCCTTCCAAGGAGCCTCAAGGGAACACACAGTAAAATAAGACCTGAAAACAAACATGGGCAGAGCAGTCTTTTACTCAGGGGTTGTGCATGGGGGTGGCCGGAGAGTGATTCTGTTGCTCTGCCAGCGAAATAACTGTCTCACTCTTCACTATTCAGTCTCACTCTACCTGGGAGGGGAAAACACACCAGTCCAAAAATTAGAAGTCAGCTTAATAGTCACAGGCACAGCATTCCTGGAAAACCATCAAAGCCTACCATTCCTAGATTCCACCAGCAAGGATACCCACAGGCTGCCCCCACATGCAGCCAATGGACTCATAATGATGAAGTCCTGCTCTTAGCACACCCACTGCATCATCAGACACACAATGTGCATCATTGTCCCCCAATGGCACAGATTCAGTGGCACAGCCAGCAGTCAGCCCTCTACTGCTAGTCTCCAGGCTGCTTGAACTCACAGCTGTTGTTCTTTTAGCACAACACAGGAGAACCCCCAAAACACAGCACCCATATAGCTCTGGGCTTAGGGGGCCTTCAAAGAGCACTCACATTCGTCCTAAACCGAGACAAAGGTTCAGGGCCCACCCAAGGTTCTCCAAGGCCAAGAGTGGAAGATGCAACAGACAGAGTCACAGACACCCCAGAACAGCCATCAGCCTCCAGTTGATCACTGCACTGAGTGAAAGATTGTGATGCAGAAGATGAGAGTTTTTGCCACACCAAGGTTGAGCCAGTCAGCCAAAGCAACCCAAAGAGGTGGGTTCACTTGTGGTTGACATGGAACATGAGTTGGGATGGATCATACCGCATGCAGGAATTAGTTGCACAACCCGAAGCCTTTCTAAACAAGGAGGAATTTTGCTTGTCTCCTGGAGGGGACTGTCAGGCAGGATTCCAAAGAATTTTTAAAAAATGTTCATGACTTTTGCTATTCTGTGGGAATACAGTGGTACCTCAGGTTACATACGCTTCAGGTTACATATGCTTCAGGTTACAGACTCCGCTAACCCAGAAATAGTGCTTCAGGTTAAGAAATTTGCTTCAGGATGAGAACAGAAATCGTGCTCCGGCGGCGCAGCAGCAGCAGGAGACCCCATTAGCTAAAGTGGTGCTTCAGGTTAAGAACAGTTTCAGGTTAAGAACGGACCTCCGGAATGAATTAAGTACTTAACCCGAGGTACCACTGTATATGACTATGAGTCTCCTTAAATTATAGATCATAAATATATAAATACTACAAATACAAACAAAAAACTCATTAAATACTGTCCTATTAATTGCAGTGATGTTTGCTGTTTCTTTTCTTATTTTCTTTTGAATTTTTTGTTTACAGCATTATACATTCTTACAGTGGTACCTTGGTTCTCAGACGTCTTGGTACTCAAACAACTTGGAACCCAAACACTGCAAACCCGGAAGTAAGTGTTCCGGATTGCAAACATTTTTCGGAAGCCAAACATGCTCCATTTTGAGTGTTACACTGAGGTCTGTCTGTTTCTGCTATTTATTTTGTGTTCTTGTTTTTGCAGCTCTTTTTGTTTTTGTTTTTGTGACTATGTGAAACCCAGTTCAGCTACTGATTGATTGTGTGACTGCAGTACATTGATTATTGCTTTCTTTTCTTTTTGAATTTTTTTGTTTTCTTGCTTAAAAAACACAAAAAATAAAAATTAACATAAAAAATAAAATAATAACAAAAAACAAAACAAAAACATATATACAAATCCCCCCTGTGGCTCCCCCCCCAAAAAAACTCGACATTCTTTATTTTTTTCAGTCTTTTTACCATTGCATCTTTTATATCTTGTCCCTGATATTCCTAATACATCTATTCTATCTATTTCAGCTTTTACATACTTAATCTATGCATATTAACATGTTATCTTTAGACCAGTGTTTTTTCTTATAGTCTTCAAAACATTACCATTCACTCCTTAGTTTCTGATTTGTCTGGAGTCTTACGGCAGCTGTTAACTTTGCCAGTTGTATAGAATCACATAGTTTATTTAACCAATCTTCTTTTGTGGGGATAGTATCTCCTTTCCAATTTTTTGCCAGTACTAGTCTGGCTGCTGTAAACAAAAAATTCAAAAGAAAATAAGAAAAGAAACAGCAAATCATAGGTTTTAGATAATAATTTCTTATTGTTTTTTGTTAGTATTTTTGTAATTTAGATTCTTCTTTCTCAAATCCTGTTTTTTTATCCACATTAAATACATTATTTAACTGATGGAACTGGAGCCAATCAGTAAGATAGTGTCTTATCTCCTCAAATGATTTTAACTTCAGGTGTCCTTGGTCTTCTTTTAATAATTGGCTATATGTTGCCCAATTGCTTTGCATGTTTAATTTTTTAACTGTGAATGCCTCTAATGGGGACAACCACCATGGTGTTTTTGGTTCTATTAGTGGTTGATATCTTGTCCACACCTTATATAATGCATTCCTTACAATATGGTTGGTGAACACTCTTGTGAGCTTTTACCTTATTATAGCCAAGGTAGCCATGCCACCCAAATCTGTTGTTGACACTCTGCAAACCCAAAACATCTATTTTCTCTAATAGAATCCAATCCCTCATCCAAATTAAACACTGCCTGACAAAAGTTTTTTTAATTTTGGTAGTGCAAACCCCCCTATCTTTCTTTCTTTCTTTCTTTCTTTCTTTCTTTCTTTCTTTCTTTCTTCTTTCTTTCTTTCCTGTCTGTCAGTAATTAATACAAGGTTTCTTACCCTGCCAAATGAACCTTGTTAGATCTTACCTCCATTCTTCAATGCATTCTGTTTTCACTATAATCGACATCATTTGAAAAAGAAAGAGCATTTTGGGGAGTATATTCATTTTTATTACTGAGATTCTTCCCCAAAATGATAATTTCAGTCTAGCCCAAATTTCTAAAAATAAAAATTAAAAAAATCATTCCAGGTTTTTTTATAATTGTCATCAAAAATGTCAGTTCCCAAATATTTTGTTTTTTTCACTATCGACAACCCTGTTTTTTCCTGCAATTCCTTTTTCTCTTGCTCCTGTATATTTTTAACCATAAGCTTTGTTTTTGATCTGTTAAGTTTGAAGCTGGAGACCTCTCCGAATTCTGTTATCTTTTCCAACGCTTTGGGAATACTCGTTTCTGAGTTTTCTACTGTTAAAATTAAATCATCTGCAAAAGCTTTCAATTTGAAAGTCTTTTGACCTAAAGATATCCCTTTAATTTCTTCTTCTTTCCTCAGTTCCAAATTTAATATTTCTAGGGTTAATACAAAAAGTAGAGGAGAGAGTGGGCAGCTTTGCCTTGTGCCTTTTTCTATTGGGATGTATTCTGTTTTCCCATCATTGATTATTAGATTTGCTTTCTGTTTCTCATATATGGCTTTTATAGCCTAGGTAAATCATTCTCCCTTTGTGAATAGGTCAATCACTTTCCTTAGAAATTTCCAAGAAAGGTTATCGAAAGCCTTCTAGGCGTTGACTAGCATTTCCCATCTTGTATTATTTTATTCATGAGTGGTGGAGCTATAATCTCCCATTTTTTTTATAATGGATTACAGGAAGTCCATCTGGGCCTGGGGATTTGCCCAGCTTAGAACTAGAGATTGCCTGGTGTATCTCCTTCCTGGTAATTGGCGAGTTTAATTGTTCAAGTTTCTCTTGTGCTATTTTGGGAATTTCTTTCCCTTGTATTTCACTATGTCATGTTCTCCTTCTGTTCCTATCTTATATAGCTTCCTGAAATATCTTAAAAAGCAATTATTTATTTCTTCCTGTTTGTCGATTACCCTACCATCTTGTACTATCTTATCAATTTGTTTTTCTCTTTGTTTCTTTTTTAATTACCTCGTCTGTTAGCAAATTCAAAATTCTTTTGTTTCATCCTTTTGATGTTATTCTCTATTTCATCATTTAAGAATATTGATAGTTGGGATTGCAATATTTTAATATTTTGGTTTGCAGTTTTGTTTTTTGGGTTGTTCACCAATAGATTCTAATTTCTTTCAATCTATTGTCTAATCTGGTCTAACTTTGATTCTCTAATCCTTTTTTGGTATTATGTTTTGTTGGATATAAAAGCCTCATATAAAGGCCTTACCGGCATCCCATATTGATCTAATATCAGTCTCTTGTGTCATATTTATTTTGAAGAATTCTTTCATGGCCTTTTCAGCCTTTTAAATAATTTTCTCATCATTCAGGATTCTCTCATTCATCCTCCACTGCTTGTTCATTTTCTTCTTATCCCTTAATTCTAGTGTAATCAGGTTATGGTCTGAAATGGATTTGGGTTGAATCTCAGTTTTTTTTAATTAGTGTCATTAAACTATTCAATATCCATATTCCATCTATTCGACCTGCAGATTTTTTAGCTTCAGAATAGAATGTATACTGTCTTTCATTTGTATGTTTATTTCTCCAAGCATCTACTAAGTTCAGATCGTCAACCATTTGGGAAAAAAATTGGGAGTTTTCCTTCCTTAGATGCTTTCTCTCTTTCTGTTCTATCAAGGTTCAACAAAGTGACCCCATTAAAATCTCCCATAAGAATCATGTCCTCATTGTTCCAATAATCTTTCCTCTAGTTTTTTAACGTATTTTGATTTGTTTCCATTTGGAAAGTACACACCCACCAGTATTAATTTTTCTTTGCTTCTTGTTAACTGCACGCCCAGCAATCATCCTTCATTGTCTTTAAATATTAATTTGGATTCTAATTTTGGGTTTATGTATATAACGATTCCTCTCTTTTATGTAAATCTGAAGCTATAAATTATACCCCTAGTTTCTTATTTACCAAAACTCTCTTGTGCTTGTTAGCTATATGTGTTTCCTGAAGACAGATAATGTCCCAGTTCTTCTTTTTTAGGATATGTTGGGTTTTATTCCTTTTCTCTTTATTATTTAAACCATTGATATTCTACAAGATAATGTTCAAATTCATCAAATAACAATTACAAATTGGATTCAGAAAAATATATAGAATATAGATTTAATCTGGTGGGTTACGTCTTATTGTATCTCTCAATAAGAATTGCTTTTACTCCCCTCCTGTAGTTTCTAACTCTTCTCTCTCCTGCATGACTTCTCCTCCCAGTTCTCTCTTGTATTTTCTCCAGAACTTCCCTAAATATCCCCTCCAGGAATTCCCATTTGTATCTTGTTGTGTTGGTTTTTAAAGCATCTGTTAATGTCTTGTAATTTTGTCTTTTTTAAGGAGTCTTTTTGATATTTCTTTATGAATTATTATATTCCTTTCATCTACTGTCAACTTCCTTTTCTGGAGTACTTTATCCTTCAGTAGTCTTGAATTAAAGAAGACCATACAGGGGGGTAATTAAGAGGCTAATATGGGAGTAATTAGCCTCCTGAGTTTTCCCAGGGGGAATGGGAAAACGCTGCCTCGTCCGCGGATGCCTGTAAATCACCCCCGAGTTCGTAAGAAGGAGGGGGTGAGGGCACTGGACGGAAAGCCCTTGTGTGAGTTTTTTTTGGCTCTCCCTGACGCTGCTTCTGATTGCAATCCTAGTTGCATGACTCAAGATAAACAATTGGAGAAGAGTAATTGCACTTGTTTCGAGTGAAAGAAAGGGAGTATTGATTGCTAATTAAATCAACCTCTGTGAAGCTGAGTGACGGGTTGGATTGAACAGAACTACATCAAAGAAGACTACATCAAAGATGTTGGTATGTTGCAACGGAGCGGAAAGGGGGGGGGAACTTTTCTTTTTCCCCCTATGTTATTTACCTAACAACCCCTCCCTAAGAAGAACCGTCGCATGACTAATTAGCAAGTGAGATGGAATAATAAACTGTGTGGAAATGAATTATTGGCTAAAGGCTTTGTTTTGTGGAAGATCTGGAAAGGAATGAAAGGCTTTTGGATGACGCAGTTCTAATTGAGAACTGCCGTGACGAGGCAGGCTTTGTTGCAAGATTTACAGTCAAGAGGGGGAGGAAGCCACGGCTTTGCTATTATATCTGAATTCTACGTTTGATCTGGCAAGAACTCCCTGAAAAGACTGATGTCGGAGCAACAGGTCTGGGAAAGTTAATGAGCAGACGCTTAGATTGTATTTTATGGAAATGCTGAAATGGCGTCTGCCGTTCGAACAGGACCTTTGGACTAATGTGAAAATCCACACAGGACTATAACAATGTTCGTTTCAACTCACTTGTGGAGATTTACAGAGGTTAGAAAGAAAGGGGGGGGGAATGATAACAACAAGAAGATTGGAAGATGATTTGTAAAGAATAACAACAAGGAGATGGAAAGATAGAACTGTGAACATCAAAGCAGCAGAAATATGAGAGGATTGGACCCTCTCTGAGCTCGAAGCATGGGTACCCCCAACAAAATTTTTAAAATTCGGTTAAATATTTGAAATATTTGGAGTTTATTATGTATTGGTATAATTTGGAATTAATGTGATTTGATTGGTTTGTTAATAAATTTTTTTTTTTTTTAAAGAAGACCATACAGTTCCTGATCCTTTATTCGTCTTTGTTCCTTCAGATTTGATTCTGAAGATCTTATCTATGTCCATTATTAATTCTTCTTCTTGGACTCTGAGCCATCTAGCTAATTCTTTTGTCAGTTTGGTTTCAACGTCTTCATTCTGCATCTCTGGGATCCCCTGAAAGCATAGAATAAGCTCCCTTTAGTGCATCTCGAGAATCACGACTTGATTTAACATTTTCTCCTGTATTCTCTTTAATTCTATTACCTCATCATTTATAACGTCTTGGCCTTTTTTCAGCTCTTTACTTTCATTTTTAATTTTCTTGGTTTTTTTCCTTTGAGAGTTCCTCTTGTTTATTAGTTCTAGATTTCAAATCTTGGACTGTTTTCTCTATCTCCCTAATTGTAATAGTCAGATCTTTTACCTGTGCAGATAGGTCCATTATTAATTTTGAATTTTGCTCAATCTTGTTGCCCATGGAATCAAGTTTATCATTAATAGATTTATTCATTCCAATAACCAACTCTCTTATATCAGCATTCATATCTAACTCCACCACTGATTGGCGTCTTGGAGCTCCTGAAGAGGTCTTGGAAGTCATTTTAGTTGCTTCTCTATATACACATGAATATAAGCTTTGTCCCAGTCTTAATAAGTTCCTTTGATATTTTTGTACTTTAAATACCCTCAGGTCTGTACTGTTTCTATTCAGAGAGCTCTGGGAAGTATTTGTTCAATTATTCCTCCCGCATTTGGCATTTATGTGTTATTAAATACTCTGATTACCAACTTCTTAAAATATTTGTCAATCAATATTTCTCCTTGCCCTCCCTACTATCTCAGATCCTGAATCGAGATTTGTTACCCTTTATGTCCTAGAACTTAGTTAATATGATTTGTCAATATACTTATTATAAATTCCTTAATCAACACACTTCATAATGATTAAATCAAATGATTATTGCTTTCATTTTATGAATCAATGGTCTTGTTAGATAGTAAAATTCATGTTAACCTGCTGTTTTAGGGGTTGTTTTTAAAAGTATGGAACAGATTAATCCACTTTGCATTACTTTCTATGGGAAAGTGTGCCCTGGTTTTGGAATGCTTTGGTTTTGGAACAGACTTTCAGAACAGATTAAGTTTGAGAACCAAGGTACCACTGTATATTATTAATCATCATTACTCAATTTTAACTGTATATATATGATATATTCATTCTAATTGTTTAGATACTGTTTTCTCAATTCACATGGTTTCATCAATTCAACAATGTTAAATGGCACACCTAAAACTCTGCCAGCCTTCACCAGTGCGGTGCCCTCCAGATGTTATGGAGTGCAGCTCCTGTTGGCCTTAGTGAGCATGGCTGTTTGATGCCAGGCTAAAGGGAGTTGTGGTCTGAAACATCTGGTGGGCACCACATTGGTGAAGGCTGAACAAAGCAGTGACAGGCATTGCTTGGGGAACTGTTTCATAACAGCAGCAGCACTTCCAGGCAAAGCCCCACAAAACTAGATCTTGCCTCTTATAGGTAAGGTACAAAGTAGGGCCAGTCCACCCAAGAGGCAAGGTAAAGTGACTGCCTCAGGTAGCAGGATTCATGGGGACAGCAGATCTGGCCTCCATAGTACACATCACCCCCTGCTGCTGCTGTGGGGGCAGTGACACCACTCCTTGGAGGCCAGATCTGTGTTTCCCAGCAGCCTCTTGGCAAACAGGTTTCCTCCGACTCTTTTTCCCAATGCACAGCTTTATTCCCCCCGGTTCTGATGTAGATGAAGTGAACTCAGACCTTCCTCCCTGACAGGCAGGAGATGCCAGTTTGTGGTTTGCCTTAGGAGCCCAAGTGTCTTGGGCCAGCCATGGTACAGAAATTTCAAAGATTGTCCGGGGGGTTGATTCTCCTTATTGTATTGCTCCATCATGTCTTCTCTCCTCTCTCCTCTCTCCCTCCTGCTGCCCCTGGGATGTGAGTAGCTTGAGCAACCAAGAAGACACGATGTGACCAGACCTGGGTCAGGCTCCTGCTGTTTATGTGACTTGTAGCTGTTTAATAAATTACTGCTTGCTTATACAGGTGAAAAGTATTCTGTGAATGGTTCTCCAGGTCCTTCTTTGCATTTGTATACAGCATGCAGGGGCTTCATTATGGGTTGGCATCAGCAGACACGTGCTGCGGTCTACACCCCAATAGGGGCTTACTGCTTGTTCCAAGAGCCTCTTTGCCTTCCTCCTTGCTTTTATTGCCTCTTCATCTCCAAGCAATGAAAACCAGCAGTGAGCTAATCTCTCTTCGAGGGAATAGACGCCAATTCTGCCAGGGATTTCTGCCAGAGGGAGCAAGGGGGTAACAGGCACTTTTGCCTCTTGCTTCCTGGCTGCTATTTGCTACTATCCTATTTGCTCCCTCAGCTTTCTTTCATGGCACATAATAAGAAATGAAGCTCTCCCTAACCATGCAGATTACAGTGACAAGGGAAAGGTTTGCTTTGCTGCAAGTACTGCCAATTACCCATCAAAGCTCTACCTAAAAGCAATGCTTGTATTCTTAGGCACACATCCAAGCATTTTTCACAGCTAAAGTTGCCCCCCCCCCGCCAGCTCTTAGGCTTACCAGCTGTGTGGGAAGTAGAAATGAAACAATTACTTTGTCCCCTTCTTCCAGCTTTACATGAATTTTTGTTTGTGAATGAAATTTTGTTGCCTTGCACACTACTGCTAAACTAGGTGATTCTCGGGGAGGAGCAGGATGGCAGTGCAAATCTTATGTCCTATCCAGCCTAATTTACTGAGGGCAGCTCCCCTTTTCTGGTACCTGTCCTGGTCATTTGGGTTCGAGGACACATTGAAGCCTGGCGCAAACACACACAAAGGGTGGCAAAGCAGGGCTGGTGTGGGGTGTGGCCTGGGAAGACTCTCAGATCTAGAAGGCTGCATGTGCCCTGGAGCCTGAGGTTCCCCATTCTGGGTTCCCTCTAGTCAGGCCTCCCGTTACCCACAGCCACCAGCCTGATGTCTGTGGAAACTACAAGTCAAACAGCTGCGCTGGCAGCACCAAAGTGACCACTCCAAGGCACAAGCCTGGGCAGTGTGTCTGGAGGTCCTGGGCTGCCCAGATGGCAGGGTCCCCCTCTTGGCCTCGCTGATGGGGTCCAAAGGAAAGCATCATCTTGGCTGCAGGAATTGCCGGACGGAGGTGTACAAGGTGCCATCTGTTTCAGAGATTTGTGTGGGGTTTCTCCTGAGCATTCTCTTCCCCATGTTGACTTGCAACGCAGCAGAGATTTCAGATCAGTTTTCCTTCTCCTACATACCCTCCCAGGTTGTTGGGCTCCATCTGCCCCTCATTTCCCATGCTCATATATACATACAATCAGAATTACAGAGTTGGAAGGGACCGCAAGGCTCTTCTAGTCCATCCCCTGCAATACAGGAATCTTGCCCAATGCATAGCTGTCAACTTACAGATTTGAAAATAAGGGACCAGCAGCCAAAATAAGGGACCTGCAGCCTCACCTGTTCCAGGCACTCCAGTCTTCCTGTCCTCCTGCAGTCTGGTCAAACTCATGCTGGGTAGCTTCGAGAACACTGTCCAGCCAACTTTGTAACCAGAGGTTCAACTGGCAGGCAGGAAGGGAGGGAGAGGAGCTGCTTCCTTTGAAACACGGGAAATTTAAGGGACATCATCAATAAGGGACAGCAGCGGGACACGGCGCTGGGATAAGGCACTGTCCCTTCAAATAAGGAACACTTGACAGCTATAGCCCAATGTGGGGCTTGAGCCCACGACCCTGAGATTAAGAGCCTCATGCTCTACCAACTGGGAGACTGCACCACGCTCATATATTAGAAATCATGGCTTTTTGAAACTTGTTTATAGACATTTTGATGAATCCAAACGCCGGCTCAGGATGAGCGGTTCTTGCCCAATCCGCAAAAGCAGCAGGAAGGGGGCACGTTGGCGAGAACCGAGCCCCTTTTGCGCGCGCCCCACCCCTCTCCCAGCCCCGGCGCCTCGGCCAAGGCAGCCCGCAACCTGGCCCCTCGCGCGCCTCCGCCCCGCCCGGCAGCCGTTGGCCCGCGGCGGCGCCAGCGCGCCCTTCTCCCGGGCCCCGCCTTCGAGTTCCTCGGCGCCCGTTACTGGTCGCCGGCGGCTGCGGGTCGAGCGAGGGGCGCCATGGCGCTGCTTGGCCTGCTGCTGGCGCTGCGCAGCGTGTGCCTGCTTTCTGCGCTGGGTGAGCCTGCTGCCCCCGGGGGCCCCGCTCCTCCTCTGGCCTTTCTTCCTGGCTCCTCGGAGGGGCCGCCGTCGTTTTTCTCGGTATCCAGGCGCCATCCGTGCGCACTGCCCGTCCCGCGGAGCCCGGGAGGGGACGAGAGGGCCGGGAAGCGCTGCGGGGGCCGAGCGGGGGGGGCGGGCGCGCTGCTGCCCCCTCTCCTGCTCCCCGGGCTAGGCCTGACCCGGCGGCGGAACTGCGGCCCCGCACGAGCGCAGCAGCCCAGGAAGAAGCTGCGCCGGGGGCGGCGCCTCTTTGCTGCAGAATGAGGCCGAGGGGCACGAAGGCCGCCTTCCTTGGCCCCTAAACTCCTGCCCTTGAAAAAGTCACAGCTACACTGCAAATGTGTAGTTACATACATGCGTACGGACGGACATACATTCAAATCTGCCACCTTAGCTGTCATGGCTCCATGCCATATATGCTGAAAAACGGTAATTGGTTGAGGGGCTGAAAATTCTTGCAAAATGATTTCCCTGTAGTGCCCACCCAGAGCTTATCTAAGAGCACTGTATTCACGGATAAATGGCTATAGAAGGGTCTCTTCTGTCTAGGGTCTCAGCGAACATTCCTCCAAGTGACTGTTCCTCAGAGGATCCCATCTTACGTCACTGGAAATACGGTATTGTGTTTGATTATGAAAAGTGTTCTACCTGACCTTTCATTCCAGACTGCCCTGTCAAGGCTGTTTACTTTTAGGGTTGCCATATTTCAAAAATTAAAAACCGGGACATCCCGAAAGTTGTTGACCCCAAAATTGTTGATCATGATTTTTCATTTGACCTGCCTAAGATCCAGGACAAAGCACCACCTTTTGGAAATTCCCCCTGGATGACAATTTCGCCTTTGAAATCTTGGTAATGTCTGGGAAATTCTGGATGTATGGCAGCCCTAAATTAAAAGTTTTTTTTTTTAAAAAAATGCTAACTTTTAAAACCAACAATGTTAATTTGAGCAGCAGCAGACAAGTTGGTTTGCACGAGGCAGTTAGTGAAGCTATGGCTTACTGAGACTGCGCAAACGTGTAGAGTTCCTGGAGAACTTTGCCCCATCCCGGTCCTTTTTACTGCCACATTGTGCAGAACTAAGCCAACTCCCACATCATCCCATAAAGATAAATGCTTCTGTTTGGGGAAGCGGGGGAGGGCAAGAAAAAAATTCCCCCACTAATGTGAACAAGGTTCCTCTTGCAGGTAGCCTAGAGACAGGAACAGGAGCACTCCTCTTAGGGGGTGGACATATGCTGCAACATTTTGCTGTGGATCCCATTTGTAGCATTGTAAAGCGCTGCCATTTGTTAAAATCTGTTCTTCATCTGTACCACTTTTTACCATCTGTACCATGGGGAGTGTGCACAAATTCTTTGCATAGGCTGGAGTTTAATGTGTAAACAAAATAAAAACTATAGCATGATTAACCCTTTGGCTATTGCAGGAAAGGATGACCTTTGATATTGATATAAATGGAAAGCCATATATCATTCATCTGAAGCAACAGTGAGTAGAATAAATAACTGGGATTTGCCCCCCATTCTATAAGACATTGCAACCTTGTTTAATAAATCCTGGTAGTGTCTAGAAAGATTTCCTGGAAAGCTTTTCTGAGGAAGAGAGGGGACAAAGCACTCAGCTCTCCTCTGTAAAGAAAACAAGCTTACTTTCAGAAGTAAATCTTAATAGCCTCCTAGGCTGCCAATTTGAATAAAATATGGGGTGCAGGTAAGCCCCACCCTGAATAATTGATCACATGATGCAGCACACACAGACCACTTGAATGACAATGCCTATCAACTTGTGGGACCTTGGCCCCTAGGAGTTGGCTCCTTTGTAGCCTCCTGGGAAAACCTTCTTGCATTTAAAATGTGCCCACAAAGGTACCTCTGCCAGCCAGTGCACGGAATTGCTGAGAAGGTAAAATGTTGTAACAGAAGGGGAGGGGCACCCCTTATAAAGGCCCAAGGACCTCATTCCCTAGAGGGCAGCTTTTCTGGAGCTGCATGCCAGTGCGGTGGGGGTGGCAGATCCAGCGACAAATAATGGGTGCACCCTTGTGTGGCAGACGTGCCAGCCATGCAAAATTCAAAGGTTTATACACCTGCCCCCGCCCCACCACCTTCATCCAGGCAAGCAAGAGGTATGATAACAGTTCCATAACACATTCCAGCCATGCAGAAGCACTTTGGGAGGCTAAGATGCCTTTTCTTAAATGTTGCCAAGAGCCGCCACCCAAAAAGGCCTTGCGGGCTCCATGTGCACATCATGGAACTCCTTGCGCTGATGGTACGCATTAGTTGGATACTGCTCTGAGTCACTGTCACATGTCAGGACATGACAGCAGGCACTATTGTAACTTTCTGGACCATTTCTCCCTCCTTCCCTCTTTTCCGTGCCACCTTTGTGTATTTTTTATGCTTTGTTTTTAGATCCTTTTTAACCAATGATTTCAGAGTTTATACGTATAGCCATGGAGGGTCAGCAGTGTCTTTTGTTCCTCCCATTCAGGTAAGATTCTCTCAGGTGTAGGAAACAGGTTTCTCTTTGA
Organism: Podarcis raffonei; assembly: GCF_027172205.1. Classification (NCBI taxonomy): domain Eukaryota; kingdom Metazoa; phylum Chordata; class Lepidosauria; order Squamata; family Lacertidae; genus Podarcis; species Podarcis raffonei. The sequence goes on from NC_070616.1 coordinate 44,976,761, forward strand.
GTGGCTATCGTTTGAGCTACATTAGACCTGCCAACCAATTTTTAAAAATAGATTATAGTAGTTTTAACTGATTAGTTGAAATATATATGTTGATAATAATTAAGAAGGCAGGGAATTTTCGAAGCACGCATCAAACAAAAACAGACATCCTTACACCGAGTATGCCACACATTAGCGTAGCCGGGGGTGGGAAGGATCACGGCAGTTGTTGGTCATTTCAGGTGCTGCAGGGTGGCACCTGAAATTGGCGGCTGGTTGCCCTAAACAAAGCTCAACACCTTTGGCCTGCTCCTGCACTGGTGGGGGATGTTAGGCCGCTGGTGCCACATGTGCACCTTGTTTCACCACCACCACCAGCAGCAGAGGATTGGCCCATCGCACAAATTCATATGCGGGTTCCAGTGCATCCATGGTTAGGCAATATGCAGCGGAGAAGCAATGGATAGCTGCATCTATGTCTGGTTTGGGGGTACTAACCGCAAATGCCCTGCTTCAACTCTCCTTTTGACATGACCCCTTCCTTTCTGAGGTTTTGTCTTCTATCCTCAACATGACTGTGGCATTGGGCCCCTGCTGCAGACAGGGAAACTTGCAGCTTACTGCATTACTTTGCTGTGTTATAAAAAGGTCTGAAGCAGATGGGATGCTAGAATAGCCTTGTTATACCAAAGACTCGAGGAAAAATCTGCAAGTTCAAGTAAAAACTGAGCTCTAGCCAAGACCCACAGAAGGGAGTGAACTACAAATGGTTCTAGTCACAGTTTTGCTTGTAGAAAACTGAGGTGCTTAAATTCCACAAATATACCAAATGTTGAAGCAGTAAAAATAAATTTAGGTGTGGTAAAAAAAAAACACATTGCACCTATTTCAATCGTTCTTCATAGTTCATAGTTTACCCCTTCCTCTAGAAATACCCCCCTCCACACATACACACACATTTCTGGAAATTTTTTATTTCTGACACTTCACCCTTTCTCACCCACTGCTTTTGCATTCCACTTTCCCCACACACTTTCCCCACTTGATGGAGCAGGCACATATCCAGAAACCTTAGCTAGTGGGGAATCAGTTCTTTGTGGGTACGTGGCACCAGGAAACTCAGCCTGAGGGTTTTTGTAAACAAGCCTAGATACCCCACTCTCTATGGTGCTGCTGGAGCAGCTTTCAATGGACTGTCCACATGAGCATCAACCCTGACTGTGACCAGAAGGGAAACTGCAGTTGGTCAGCCCAAGAGGAAAGGTGAGTAACTGCATAGTTTGGTTTTAGGTAACAACCCCAAATTTAGCCTGTTAACCTCTCATTTGAATTGTGTGCTCTAGGATTGGATTTCATATAGCAGTGTATGTATTTCACTTTTGAGTTGCCCCCTGGTAGTAGGTAAAGTGTTCTGATTACTCTTTCTAGCGCAATTGCTACTATCAAGGCTACATTGAAGGCTATACTGATTCCATTGTGATGCTCAGCACCTGCCTTGGGCTTAGGTGAGACATATGTGTTATTCTTGAACAGAACCCTTTGTTCCTTAGTCCCAAGTTCAGCTGCCTGCAGAGCACTCCAGGGCTTTGAGCAAGGATGACCCCACTGAAATTTGACATCCTGCTTAATAAGCCAGAGTGGCAAAGTATAACTAGGCATGGATGAATCAGCTTCTTCACAAACACACACATGGTAGAAGTCAAGGTATAAATTGAACTCCCTTTTATAACTGACATTTAACTAACATATATCAACATTTTCTACTCACCAGTTACATGCAGTCTGAAGTATACATTTCCCAAATAGCTCCTCTGAACACACACTGAGGATCTGTTCATTTAATATGGATTGCCATAACATGCACACCTGATACAACAGAATAGTCGGGTGTTCTAGTCAGTAAAGGTAAAGGGAACCCTGACCGTTAAGTCCAGTTGCAAACGACTCTGGGGTTGCGGTGCTCATCTCACTTTACTGGCCGAGGGAGCTGGCGTTTTGTCCGTGGACAGCTTCCGGGTCATGTGGCCAGCACGACTAAGCTGCTTTTGGCGAAACCAGGGCAGCGAACGGAAACACTGTTTACCTTCCTGCCGGAGCGGTACCTATTTATCTACTTGCACTTTTACATGCTTTCGAACTGCTAGGTGGGCAGGAGCTGGGACTGAACAACGGGAGCTCACCCTGTCGCAGGGATTCGAACTGCCAACCTTCTGATTGGCAAGCCCTGGGCTCTGTGGTTTTTGTTTAGTACTCAGGGAAAAGGCTGTCTTTTTCAGTTTTCTTTCAAGTGGGATTATTTCCATCCCATGTCAGCTTCTATATTAGGGATGGGCTAACCCCAGACTGTGTACCAGATTTGGCCCACTAGGTCTTACTGTTTGGCCTAAACGCCTTTCCCCATGAACCATGCCTATGTGCTCCACGCTGATGCCATATGTGGTAGGTCATATGTAGAAACACAGTGGGATTGGCTGCTCACACAGCCAGTCCCTGCAGAAAGTAGGATTGAACTCCCTGCCCACCAGCTGAAGCATTGCATTGGACTGAAATGGGAATTTAGCTTTGGGCTACCAAGTCACGGTTTGCACCATCAACATTTTTTTGGGGTGGGGGGCTTCTTTTCCACCTTATCTCCTCCTACCAGTGGGCTGTTGCAGTTTGAGAACAGCAGCTACGGAATTGAGCCAGTTGAATCTGCTTCTGGATTTCAGCATCTTGTTTATCAGATTGAATATGAAGATGCAGAGCGTCCACTTTCTGAACAGAATTATTCCATTAGATGGAGTTCAGGAATAACGCCAAGGGTAGAATCAGGAATACCAGTGAGTGCTTTTTTTTCTTCAAAGAAAATTGTGTGTATAGATCCAAAACAAAATAGTAATACGTGCACCTATGCATGTACATGCTCCTTCCCTCCCTCCCTCCCCCCTCCCCTAAGCAGTAGGAGTTCCTGGGAGAAGCCTTTTCAAGGCCAGCTTTCTTTCGACGAGAACTGTGCCCGCCCCAAGACTTCAGTGTTTGTAAATGTTTGTCCATATACATGTGGATGCAGATCAGAGGTGAGCCCACAGTCAACAGAGAAAGCAATATGGGCCTTAAGTAGCACCCTAAAAGCAACTGCAGGTCCCACAAGCCTGTTGCTTGATTTCCAGGAGCAAAACCTTGCCGCCGCCCCCGTCAATAGAGCTGTTCCTTTTCTGACCACCTAGAAAGCATATACTCTCTGGCAGAACACTGCTTTTCTTCTTCTCAGCTTTCACACTGACAGTTATGATGCCCTGCTGGCTCTCTGAGCAGCAGCTTCATAGCTTAGCGTCTCCAGCAAGCTGTGTGTGATGCTCACCTCTGCAGCCTAATTCTGTGCATGTTTCATCAAAAGTAGGTACCACTGTTTTGACTGAGATTAGTGTGCACAGGATTGCAACCTTAAAGGGAGACTCCAAAATCAAGAAATAAAAGGGTGAAAATGCTGTCCACATCTAAGGAAGTCAGCAGAGTCCAGTGAAAAACAGCTCCAAAGGGCCTTGCTAAAGCAACAGATGTTGTCTCTGCAGAGAGGTGGAGCCAACTAAAACCTTATGAAAGCGGGCCCAAGTGCAGTTGGCTCTGCCTTGCTGGAGGAGCTGTTTGCCTGGCTGCTTAATGGGCCCTTGGCTTAATTATGTGTCTGGCTCTGGCAGGTTGCATAGAAAGGAATGTGGCCTCGGTTTGAAAAACATTCCCCATCCTTGTCTTAGGCCACATTCACACCATACATTTAAAATACTATGATACCAGTTTAAACAGTAATGCCTTCTCTCAAATAATTCTTTTGAATGAACATGTTGAGAATAGAGAATCAGGCTATTGGCCTTCCTAGCTGAGCCATGAGAAAGCTGTGCTCCCCCACCAAATGTTGGACTACAGTTCCTACTGGCCCCAGCCAGTATGACCAATGCCTGGGAACCCACCCCACATTTCTCCAGGCTTTGATGCAACCCCAATCTGCCAGATACTTCACCTACATTTTGAATTCTGATTCAGCAGCATTTAGAGTTCTACCTGTGAATTTTTCATGATGTTAGTATGAGTGCAGTAATGGTATGTTCTTTCTTGAATTACAATAGGTTAACTTCAGCACCACGAGATATGTGGAAATGCACATAGTTGTGGCCAAGGGATTGGTAGGTTTATTTGAAGGACTCCCTGTTGCCCACCCCCTCCCACCACGTACATCACTTCAAGCTTTCATTACAAGGTTTTCAGAAGTATGTTCTTTCTTCATATACAAACATAAGAAGAGAAGACTCATTGGGTCCAGCATCCCGTTCCCATGGTGGCCAACGAGATGCCCATGGGAAGCCTTCAAGCAGGATTTTAGTGTGACAAAACGTGGGCAATTCCCAGCCTCCTATGTCTGGCAGTGGAGGGGAAACATTTTGAGTTCTTGGATAATGAGAGTAGGAGGAAAAGCTCTCTGCCCACTTTCTCCACACATTAATAATAATAATAATAATAATAATAATAATAATAATAATAATTACTACTACTATTTATACCCCGCCCATCTGGCTGGATTTCCAAAATGACTCCCAGGCTGCTCACCTGGTCCTTCAGAAGCACAGTCACCCCATTCAGGACCAGGGAGTCCTCCACACCCGCCTGCCCCCTGTCCCCCAAGAATAGTACAGTGGTACCTTGGGTTACATACGCTTCGGGTTACAGACTCCGCTAACCCAGAAATAGTGCTTCAGGTTAAGAACTTTGCTTCAGAATGAGAACAGAAATTGTGCTCTGGCAGTTCGGCAGCAGCAGGAGGCCCCATTAGCTAAAGTGGTGCTTCAGGTTAAGTACAGTTTCAGGTTGAGAATGGACCTCCGGAACGAATTAAGTACTTAACCCGAGGTAACACTGTACTTCTGTCTTGTCAGGATTCAACCTCAATTTGTTAGCCGCCATCCATCCTCCAACCGCCTCCAGGCACTCACACAGAACCTTAACCACCTTCACCGGTTCTGATTTAAAGGAGAGGTAGAGCTGGGTATCATCCGCATACTGATGAACACCCAGCCCAAACCCCCTGATGATCTCTCGCAACAGCTTCATATAGATATTAAAAAGCATGGGGGAGAACCCTGAGGCACCCCACAACTGAGAGCCCAGGGGTCTGAATACTCATCCCCCAATACCACTTTCTGAACACAGCCCAGGAGGAAGGAGTGGAACCACTGTATAACAGTGCCCCCAGCTCCCAGCCCCTCAAGACGGTCCAGAAGGATGTTATGGTTGATGTTTCCAAAGGCTGCTGAGAGATCCAGCAGAACTAGGAAACAGCTTTCACCTTTGTCCCTAGCCCACCGGAGATCATCAACCAGTGTGACCAAGGCAGTTTCAGTCCCGTGATGAGGCCTGAATCTCGACTGGAAGGGATCCAAATGGTCCACATCCCCCAACCATGCCTGGAGTTATTGAGCAACCACCTTGCTCAATCACCTTGCCCAAGAATGGAAGATTTGAGACTGGGCAATAGTTGGCCATATTGGCCAGGTCTAAAGATGGTTTTTTAAGAAGCGGTTTAATGACCGCCTCTTTCAGTGGATCTGGGAAGGCTCCCTTACAGAAAAGCATTCACCACCCCGCAGAGCCCATCACCCAGCCCTTCCTGGCTTGCTTTTATAAGCCAGGAAGGGCAGGGATCAAGGAGACAGGTGGTCGGTTTCAGTTGTCCAAGCAGCCTGTCCACATCCTCGGCAGTAACAGATTGGAATTGATCTCATGCAATTTGACTAGACAGGACTCTTAACACTCTCCCGCCCTGGCCCTGCTCCCAAGGTAGAGTCTACCTCTTTCTGAATCTGAGCGACTATCTGCAAAAAACTTTGCAAAATCATTGCAGGAGATCTTGGGGCCCTTCCCAGGCCTCAATGGTGAAAGTGGTTCCATTAGATTATGAACCACCTGAAGGAGTCGCCTCCTGCTGTTTTCTGCAGATGCAATAGAGGCGGTGAACAATAGAGGCTGTCACTATCACCACTTGGTAGGCTCGACATTGAGCTCTAACCTGTTTGTTTGGGTTTTTTTTTGAAAATAACTTTTATTAACAGGCCAATCAAATCACATTAATTCCAAATCATATAAATTCCAAATTACATAGTGTCAGCGCTGCCCAAGGTCCCAGCTCACACAAGACCAACGCTGCTTCTTCCTCAAGTAAAAAGGTCTTTATTGAAGTTCAGTTTCATTTCCAGACGCGCAGCGCGCAACGCTACATCTATGCCTCAGACCGTAGAAGTCCCATCTGAATCTCCTCCCCCCTGACACCAGCTTAAGATTCTAGCCTTACTCCACCTCTTCCTCTGTTCCTTCTTTCTCTGGGTCCTCCTGCTAGTCGGAGTTTCAGCCCTCCTAGATTCTTCTGACGCTGAGTCCCCCGACTCTTCTCCTCCCCTCCTTCGGGCTTTAGGACCTGGCTCCCAATCCGGGTTTTCTGCTGTCCCGCGCTCCTCCACATTTGAACTTGGCGCGCGCGCGCAGCCTCCCACTTTCCTTCTGACCGTTACACTTGTGTCACTGCTCCCTCTTTCGGGGAGGCTAGCTGGACCTGGCCTTCCCTCCATTTCCCCACTCCCCGATGGGGGCGTGGTTACCCCTGACTCATCTTCTCTCCCCGCTGGAGGAGAAGCTGGTCCTGACTCATGTGACTCTTCCCCCCCACTGTGCTCTGGTGGGGGAACTGGTCCTGATCCTCCGCTACTCCCTTGGGAGTCCCCTCTGGTTCCTTGTTTATGGAGCGTCCCCCCTGGGACTCGCCTCGCCCTTATCATAGGCGCCCCCTCCTGGGAATCTTCTGATTCGCTGGAGAAGCTCATGGAATCTCTCGGGCCACTGTCATATTCCCCTACGCTCCCCTCTGATTCCTCTCCTCCGCTCTCTATTTGCTCTCTCCCCTGCTCTTCTGCTCCTGAGCCTCTGACACATAGCCAAATTTTAAAATTTTTGTTGGGGGTACCCATATTTCAAGCTTCGAACGGGATCCAAATATCTCTCTTGCTGCTGCTTTGATGACATAGTTCTGACCAAATAATAGTCCCAGTTCTATTCAATCTTCTCTTTGTTGTTTTCCTCATCTTCTTGTTGTTATCATATATTCCTTTCTTTGTGATCTCTGATAGTTTCCACAAGCAGGTTGAAAACAAACGTTGTTATCCTGTGTGGCTTTTACGTTCGTCCAAGAGTCATATCAAAATAAACAGACATCATTTCAACACTCCGTACAAAACAATTCCCACAGTCTGTTCTGTTTTCCACAGACCTGCCGCTCTCATAAATTTTTTTCAGGGGGCCCTGCCATGCCGAACTCACATTCCAATATAGTTACGAGCCATAGTCCTCCTCCCCGTCCTTCTGCGGACAGATCTGCCATAACAGCCTCTATTTCTAACTGCGTCACAGAGAACCTTCTTTCTTTTCTCGATGTTCCACAAGCCATATCTTTGATTAGTAATTAATTTCCACACAGTTCTTAATCCTCCTGCTTGTAATCAGTAATTTGCAACTATTCTTTCTTAGGAGGGAGGGTTATTGGGTACTCACATAAGACAAAAAAAAGAAAAGCCCCCCCCCCTCTTTTCAGTCTCACTCCGACATACCGATCCTTTGATGAGACTTCTTCTTGATTTATTATTGAATCCAGCCCGTTGCTCCACATCACAGAGATCCCTTTAATTAGCAGTCTTTACTCCCGATCTTCACTTGAAATATGTGCATTTGCTTCTTATCCAATTATATATTTCGAGCTGTTGCAAACCAGTGCGTGATCAGAGACAGCGTCTGGAAGAGCCGACCCACCCGAGGGCTTTGTGCCTAGTGCTCTCACCCCCTTCTTTCGAATCCGGGGGTGAATTATGGACACAGCAGGCAAGGCAGTGCCCCCCATTCCCTTGGGGGGCCAGGGGGGCTGCATCCTCCCATATCAGCCTCTTAATTACCTCGTGTGGGTCGGAGAGATGTTATTGTCGGCCATCTTCCAATGCGCCCCCTGGTGGCCCCCCGAGCTCTAACCTGTTTCCAGTCAGATTCAGAATGAGTTTTCTGCCACCAGCGTTCTAGCCATCTCAGCGATTGTTTCATCCCCCTCAGCTCCGGGGAAAACCAAGGGGCTATCTGGGTTCTGTGCAATCAGAGAGGGCACTTCGAAGCCAGACAATCAATAGCCCTGGTTAACTCCGCATTCCAGTGGGCCACCAGGGAATCAGCTGAGAGACCATCAACATGGGATAAAACATCCCCTACCACTCTCTGGAAACCATTTGGATCCCACCTCCCTGCAGAGGGGGAGGGTCGTGAAGAAGTCCATAATCTTACTCACCTTTGTCGTCATAGAAAGGGCCTCAAAGGTCATGTAATCCAACCCTCTGTAATGCAGGAACCACAGCTAAAGAATCCAACCTCTGTTTAAAAACTTCCCAGAAAAGGAGATTCTTCCACCTCCCAAGCTAGTCTGTCCCACTGTCAAACAGCTCTTGCTTGCTCTGTTTTAGATGTCGCACCAGCAGCCATCCTGAGCCTGACAGCCACAGCACATTGAAATGTGTATCCTGGCCCAGAAAATGTGGTGGCTTCTGGCTTAGAGCATCTTCAGTGAGCCTGATGCAATGGCTAATGAGAGAATCTTATTCTTTCCCAGTATGACTATATGGGTTCAGATGAAGATGTTGTGATGAAGAAAATCACTCAGCTCATCAGCTTTATCAACACGGTAAGTCAATGGCAACAAACAGCCTGAGTCAAAGTTGTGCTGGGCACAACAGCCCAGATCTATTTAAATATATTTATAAAAAGTCCAGAATCTGGTAGAACAGTTGCTGCTACATCTAGAATGGTTTGGTCTTTTAAGGGAAAATAAGAAGGGAAGAAGGTTACTCAAAATTAAGATAATGAAATGTGGAGCCTTGGTTTTGTAGGTCTAAAAACAATGAATGCTGTAAAGGAAAAATAGTATTATCTAACATGGCAGATTGAATATTATGTTAAGCAGAAGGTTATTCTATTTGTTTACTATCTTTTGCTTTAAAGAAATGTCATGCAAATCCTGAAATACTGTTCAAAGGTAGAGGGGTGTGTGCCAGTATATATTTATACTTTAATCAATCTTATTTTTGTAATATTGTTTGGAATGGATATTTTAAAAAAATATTACAAAATAAAATAAAACTGAGAAAAGTCAGTTTTTAAAAATGTCACCCCTCATGTGAATGAATGAATGAACCCATCCCAGATTCATGTCTCCTGGCTCTGCCCCCAAAAGCTTGTCCAACCCCCACAGCCCCCTCAACAAAAAAACACTATGTTCTGTATAACATTGTGTGGATGTTACTCAAAAAAGCAGCATATACGGTAAATAATTCCATAGGAAATTAGGGTTTAGGGAAGCTTTTAATGTTTAGCAGACTATGTATTTTAATATTTTGTTGGAAGCCGCCCAGAGTGGCTGGGGAAACCCAGCCAGATCGGCGTATTAATAATAATAATAATAATAATAATAATAATAATAATAATAAGATGATGATGAAGAATAATTCCTCCAGCTGGGGACTGAAGTCTGAACATGTAAAGCCTGTGGCCTCTATTGAACTTAACCATATTGCTCCTATTTTCAGATGTTTTACAAACTCAACATGAAGATTATACTGTCCTCTATGGAGTTTTGGAAAGACAGGGATAAAATCTCCACCACAGGGACAGCCAATGAGTTACTGGAAAAGTTTGTGGACTGGAAACTGGTCCACCTTGCTCTACGACCCCACGATGTTGCATTCTTGTTTGTGTAAGGAGTGTGTGCCCCCCGTTATTAAAGAATGCCTGTATTAAAGCCTTTGGTGTTGCCTGAGTAGACAACATGGCCAAAGTGCTGGGCAGGCAGGAGAGAGGGAGAGGGCTGTGAAGAGCAGTCCAAACAGTTGGGGGCTCCATGCATGTGAGGGAGGGACATGGTTGGTAGCAAAGAGGCATGTGAGGGAAGCAAGTATCCAAGGACTTCTGGGAAGCAGTCTTATATGGACTTGCACTGGTCCATGTAGATCAGTGTTGTCTATATTGATGGGCAGCGTCTCTCCAGGACATGAGGCAAAGAAGGGGTTTCCTTCCCATCACCTGCTTGCTACCTGGAGATGCTTCCAGTGATTGAACTTTGGTGCTCTGCCACTGAGCTGTGGTCCTTGAGCTCTGGATGCAGGTAAGAAGCTAAGTCCATTGAGCCCAGTATTGTACACCCCTGGTTGCCAGTGCCTCTCTGGGAATCTCCGAAGAAGGATCCTGAGTGGTACATGTAAATGGAGATGATGAGGGCTGAACCTGGGACCTTCTGTGTGCAAAGCACATAGTAGTTTTAAATGTATAAGCCACCCAAGCTTTCTTCATCTCAGCAATCTCAGGCTACATTCACATAATTAAAGCATCACTTTAAACAGTCATGGCTTCCACCAAAGAATTCTGGGAACTGTAGTTGGTTAAGTGTGGTGAGAGTTATTTGGAGAACCATATGGAGAACAGAGTCAATCGCATGTCACAGGGAACCCTAGGATATGTAGCTCTGTGAGGGGATTACACTAAAAAGGATATACCAAGAACTCAGGCCACAAGTTTCAATATAAGGAATAATTCCTACTCGAGAGTTGAAAAGAAAAACGTGTATATTCTGCTAAGAATAACAGTTTGAAGCTAATGGTAAATTTAAACACAACGTGTAAGTGCAGTAGTTTTAAGGTAAAACGTTTAAGTACAGAAATAATGTAGTTTCAAATATGCAGTGATATAGTATAAAGGTACATAAAATACCAGTACACAACAATTATTTTGTACAAGTCTCAATGGCAGTCAAAAGGAGTCCATATTATATAGAATCAGAATAAAGAATCAAATAGGGCCGAAAAGGAGTATCCGGAGTGTGAATCAGATGTACGACTCAGTAGTGGTGACCAGGACAGGGCCCTGTTTCGGAGTAAACGCCTTCTTCAGCTGGTAATATCAAATAATATGTCAAAATAAAACAGGTTCTTCAATACCATAGATCATAAATATAATAAAGTATATACATTCTAAAGTGTATTAACACATATCATGATATTTGGTTCCACACCTCGGTTTTTTGAGGGCTATAAATCTGTTGGAAGTCTGTATCATTTAATTCTTTTATGTTTCTTTTTCGACATGCGTCTTTTTCGACATGCGTCTTAGCAGAATATACACGTTTTTCTTTTCAACTCTCGAGTAGGAATTATTCCTTATATTGAAACTTGTGGCCTGAGTTCTTGGTATATCCTTTTTACTGTGAGGGGATTAGGCATCTCCTAATGACTCCTAATAACTCTCAGCACCCTTAACAAACTACAGCTCCCAGGATTACTTGGTGGAAGCACTGACTGTTTAAAGTGGTACCTTGAAATGCATGATGTGAAAGTGGCCTGTTAGAAGGTGGCAAACCCCCCATTGCTGCTGCTGTTGTTAAACATTTGAGACAGATCTGTCAGGAAATCCTGTTCTATCTTTTGTCAATCCCTCTGATAATGAGGTCCACACAGTGAGCAGGCTGGCAGAGAAGAGACAGGTCACTCCTTCCCTCCTCTGCTATATAGAATCAGAATTGTAGAGCTGAAAGGATCCCTGAAGATCATCTAGTTCAACCTCCTGCAATGCAGAAATGCGCAGCTGTCCCATGTGGGTTTTTGGGTGGTGTTGAAGAGGCATCCCATGAAAGCACACAGATGCCTGCCCCTGCTCCCCCCAAAAGAGCTGTTATGTAAGGAAGTGCTCCTTTTTATGCTTTTTGCTAAGGTGCTAATTGCAACAAAAGCATAAATCCTTTCTTCCTCACCCCAGCTACAGGAACAGGGGGGATTCTGTGGGGTCAACATTTGCAAGAAAGATGTGCCACAGACCTTCTTCTGCAGCAATTGCCATGGTAAGACTGCATGTACTGTGCTCATTCACTTGCTGAACTGTTCTTGATTTCTTAAAAGTTGTGATGTCTGAAAACTTTGGGCCAAACTAGACCTGAGGTTAAACACACGACTACAGCTGAAGTGGATGTTTCTGTAAATAATTGCTGGGTACTCTGAGCACCCTTGAGACCATGGGGTGGGGGTGGGGAGTAGAAATGTCCTCTCATTCCTTGACTGTTAAGCTTACTCTACCTGACATTAAACAACTACCTGACATTCAGAAGACATCTTAAGGCAGCCCTGTTCAGGGAAGTTTTTAACGTGTGATATTTCAGTGTATTTTTGGTTTCTATGGAAGCCGCCCAGAGTGGCTGGGGAGGCCCAGCCAGATGGGCGGGGTATAAATAATAAATTATTATTATTATTATTATTATTATTATTATTATTATTATTACTCAGAAGTCTTCGGTGAAGTACCAGGACTTTGTTGAAAGCTTTTTGAAAGTCCAAGTACACTGCGTCAACTGGATCACTTTTATCTGTATGTTTGTTGACGCTCTCAAAGAACTCACAATAGGTCTGTAAGAAAGGACTTGCTTAAGCCATGCTGCTGTGCTTCAGTAAAGTTTGTTGGTTTTTTAATCTTTAACAAAACTTTTCACCAGTTTTCCCAGGACAGGCATTAAGATAACTGGCCTGTAATTTCTAGGATCCCCCCTGGATCCCTTTTAAAAATGGGTGTTACATTGGATACTTTCCAGTCCTCAGGTCCACAGACTGATCTGAGGGATAAGTTATGGGTGTGGTTGTTTTTTTAGAAGAGCGGCAATTTCACTTTTGAGTTCTTTGAGAACACCTTCCAGAACTGGTGATTTGTTGGTTTTTATTTGTCTATTACTCCTAGAAGTGTTGCTTTAGTGCAGCAAATCCAGTTTATAAAAGAAGCAGACCAGCAGTTAGGAAAAGTGAGGGTCAGATACATTGAGCAGTTAGGAAAGTGAGGGTCAGATACATTGAATAGCATGGGAAGAACAAATTATTAACACCTCACCAAAGCTCAGGCCAAATACTTAATAATACACCTGAGATAGGCCCATGGGTTTTACTTGTGAAGGGGATATCTTTGTGCGTGTGAATGCTATCACGCCTCTCCCTAGGTCCCACCCCCCATCTTCCTACAAGGTCAATTGTTAGGCCACACACAGTTCTGGTCCTCAGAGTTTTTTCTTCTTGCTTTTGCCATTTTTTGTGTTCTTCCTGTCCCTGACGTCTCAGCTTGCAAGCAAACTGAAGGCTCCTGGGAGAGGTTGACAAGAAGCTTTTGAGTAGCGATTTTGCCCAAAGCACCAAGCAGAGTTCTAAACCCAGGCTCCTTGGGGCAAAGGCCTGTACTCTTGTACCCTTTAAAGCCCCCTTGCACAATAAAGATGTAGTAGCAGTAGTAGTAGTAATGGTAGTAATTCATAGCTATTGGCCATTAATGTTCATGTGCTCTTACTTAGTATGAAAATGGGATCACGCTGGAGACCTTCTCTGTGATCGTGGCACAGCTGCTGGGATTCAGCCTAGGACTGTTCTTCGACAACTCAAGACAATGCCACTGCCCAGGCACTTGCTTAATGAGTACCGATGCTGTGTAAGAGCCTTTGTTGCTTCGTTCATCATTAGCATGGTGCTAAGCCGAAACCTGGTTATTTTATCAGTATCAGCCTTCCCCAACCTGGTGCCCTCCCAATGTTTTGGACTACAGCTCCCACTAGTCCCAGGATAGGACAGCCATGCTGGTCTTGGCTGGTGGGAGTTGTGGTCCAAAACCTCTGGAGGGCTCAAGATTGGGGAAGGTTCATCTAGCTGTCTGTTAGATAAACTATCTAATCTATGCTAGCCACTTCCCAGCCTTCTAAGAGGCAATAGAGACTGAAACCGTCTCCTGATGGTACACCATTACTGCCTTCAGAAGTGAACAGCTGCCATTGTCCCCTAGGGTGGGGTGGAAAGGTTGAGAGGGCGAAGGGCAGCACCATAGAAGGGTCCTGAAGCAGGCAAGCTCTCCCCACACTTCTGCCACCTGTTTTAATGGCAGGCATTCTGCTAGAGAGCCCCGGGTCCTGCCGACCCCCCTCTCCCCTCAAAAAGGTGCCAAGCAATTAGGAGCAGCTCATCAGGAGTGCTCACTAGTTTCCTAACTGGTGGGTTGCTGCTGCTTACTGGTCAGAGTGGGGTGAGGTGGTCATCGTTGTGCAACCACACACCCTTTCCCCCAAGCGACACCCCTCAGTGGCCTTGTTCTGTACCTTATGTGTTTTTATAGGTCTGGAATGTGCCCTTGATTTCTGAGGTGCCTCTTGTTTGCCCAGAGAGAGGAAAAAGAGGCATAGCCTTGAAACTTGCCCTGCCATACCAAGGCATAATTTGCATTTGTTGCTCCACCGAGTCCTGGCCTCCACTGGCCTATGGCCCCTGGGAAGGTTGTCCAGAAGGGTATGTGGTCCTTGGGCTGAAAAATATTCCCTACCTCAGGTTAACTGAGACAAATAAACTTAAAGCAGTGTTTCAGTATACCTGAAGGAGTGTCTCCACCCCCATCATTCTGCCCGGACGCTGAGGTCCAGCGCTGAGGGCCTTCTGGCGGTTCCCTCATTGCGAGAAGCAAAGCTACAGGGAACCAGGAAGAGGGCCTTCTCGGTAGTGGCGCCCGCCCTGTGGAACGCCCTTCCAGCAGATGTCAAAGCGATAAACAACTACCTGACATTCAGAAGACATCTTAAGGCAGCCCTGTTCAGGGAAGTTTTTAACGTGTGATATTTTACTGTATTTTTGGTTTCTATGGAAGCCGCCCAGAGTGGCTGGGGAGGCCCAGCCAGATGGGCGGGGTATAAATAATAAATTATTATTATTATTATTATTATTATTATTCAGGGTGAAGGGCCTTAGCCAAACTTTCTCCCTGTCCCGCTGGTTTCCCACACATAAGGATGTGTGTGGGGGGGTATTTCTCCTTCTCCTTCTCCTTCTCCTTCTTCTTCTTTTCAAAGTTTCAAAAAGAAAAAAACAATTTTTTACACACACACACACACACACACACACACACACACGTTTACATTAAACCATAGTCCATATCAGTACCTTTATGGGGTTCCCTGAACCTCTCTCCACCCCTCCCTTGGCTTCCAAAATGTAGCTTCCTTTTTTAACTGCATCTAATTGCATTTATCCAAATTATTGTACTTTATTTTAAATTACAAGTGCTATGTCAATCCTGCTAACGTTTTTAGATTTTTACAGTGTTCTTTAATATATTCTATAAAGTTATGCCATTCTCTATTAAATTTGTTATCTTCTTGGTGCCTGAGCTTCCTGGTCAGTCTTGCCATCTCTGCATAGTCCATCATCTTAATTATCCATTCTTCTTTCGATGGGGCTCTTTCTTCTTTCCATCTCTGGGCAAATAGTATTCTTGCCGCTGCTGTTGCATACATAAACAGTACTTTCTTATCCTTCGGTAATTCTTCTCCTATTATACCTAGTAAAAAGGCCTCTGGTTTTTTAACAAAAGTTATTTTAAACATTTTTTTCAGTTCATTATAAATCATTTCCCAGAAGGCTTTAGCTATTTTACAGGTCCACTACATATGATGAAATGTACCCTCTTTAACTTTACGCTTCCAACATATGTTCTTATACATTTTTGCTAGTCTTGTAGGAGTCAAATACATCATTTTCATATAATTCTCTTTTAACGTACAGCAGGCTATAAATTTTAAATCCTCATTCCATAACTTCTCCCATAAAGCAAATTGTTTATTACAGGGATGTCCAACAGGTCGATCTTTAAGTTCTGGTATTGAAACGTTATTCTCAACTTGTAAAATTGTAAACTTGTAATCCAGTCAAGCTTGGTGCTTATTGTAATTCCAATTTGGTCTTTGCTGACTAGAAGCAAAAAAGAATAATAGCAAGAATAATCCAAATATCATTATAGTCCAAATATCATTATAATCCAAATGAGCAACAAAGATAATCAAAGAGAAATGCTGCACCCTGGTCTCCACCAATTGATTAAAGTTCCACATTTAAAACTCCAGCTATTCCAGGCACTCTGCCCCCCTTGGGGTACCCCCAAGTTTGGCTGAGTGTTCTCCTGCTTGGCTTCGGCTCCAATTGTGGAATTCCAAGGTGATTTTTTTACTTTCAAAAACTCAAACTATCCTTAATATAGCTGTGCACTTCCCCTTCTCAAAAGTTCAGTAATTCAAGTTCAGTTAAATTAATCACGTTCCAGCAGAAGGGAGATCTTTAAAGTATTTCTAAGTTGCAGTTTGAAAGGGTTAAAATTTATCCTGGAGGCTCTTCTCATTCACAAATTTCCGCTGCAGAGCCTGACCTTCAGAGAACAGAAGCTGACTTCCTTTTTAGTTTCTGTTTTCATCCAAATTGTTAATTGCATCCCAGATCTTCTTTTCTAATTTCTTGTTGTAATGTTACCTTATTTGGAAGATCTGTTTATCTTTGGTGGTGGCTTGAGACTTTGGCTGCCGAGCGCAATGTTTCCTTGAGCGGACTCAAGCCGTGGGTCCCCCCGCTGCAGGTTGTAGGGAGGTTGTTACCTCACTCCGCCGGATCCTTTCAAAGTCCCACTCTTCTGTGGGATTTTTTTTGGGGGGTGTTGAGCCCAAAACACTCTCCCCCACAGCCCAGAGCAGCCCCGAACCGGTTGCCTTTATGAGGACAACTCATATGGCACTGCCATTCTGAGTGGAAAACAGACCAGAAGCTGTTTTTGCCCGGTATACCATTACAGATTTTACTTCCTCATCTTTTGTTTCCCATTCCAGCAACAAATTATACATTTTTGACAGAACTTTTTCATTATTTTCCAACAATTCTTTCTGCAATCTCAAAAATTCTTTAACAAAATCCATTCCTTTATTCAACCTAAAAATGTCATTTAATTGACGGTATTGGAGTCAATCAGTTAACAGATGTCTTATGTCTTCAAACTTTTTTTTACTTTCAATTGATTTTCCTCCTCAGTTAACAACTCTCTAAATGTTGCCTATTATTTTTCCATATTTTTTTAAACTGACAACACTTCTAATGGTGACAGCCACCATGGGGTTTTGTTCTCTAATAAATTATTATATTTTCCCCAAACAACATAAATTGATTTTCTAATAATATGGTTTAGAAATCTCCTATGAACTTTAGCTTTTCTATACCAAAGATATGCATGCCACCCAAATCTATTATCATGACCTTTCAGATCTAAGATATCTGGATTCCTCAATGTCATCTATTCTCATAGCCAACAAAGGCAGAACACCTCACAATATAATTTTAAATCCAGTAGGGCGAATCCACCTCTTTCTTTAGCATCTGTTAATAATTTATAATTTATACTTAATCCTAAATTTCTTCCCCTGCCAAATAAATTTGGATATATTGCCATTGTTTGAAGAGTCCTGTTCCATTGACTTTCGGTATAGATTGAAATAGAAATAACATTCTTGGCAATACATTCATTTTAATTACTGAGATTCTTCCCCATGATGATAATTTCTTTCTTCCCCATATTTCCATATTTCTTTTTATGTCATTCCAAACTTTTATATAGTTATCTTTAAAAATGTTTATATTCTTTGTTGTCAACCACACCCCTATATATTGCACCTTAATTTCCATCCCCAACTCTGTTAGCTTTCTCAATTCGTTTTCTTCTGTTCCGTCATATTTTTTACCAGCAATTTAGTTTTATTTTTATTAAATTTGAAACCTGTGACTTGGCCAAATTGGTTAATCTTATCCAATACCCTTGGTATACTTCCCAAGGGGTTTTCTACCATTATTACCAGGTCATCCGCAAACGCCTTAAGTTTGTATGATCTGCGCCTCACTGTAATACCTTTAATATTTTTGTCTGCTTTTATGTTCCTCACCAATGTCTCCAGTACCAGAATAAACAATAATGGGGACAGGGAACAACTCTGCCTTGTTCCTTTCATTATATTACATATTTCTGTTACTACATTATTTACTATTAACTTTGCCTGTTGGTCTGAATAAATAGCTCCTATACCTCTAAGAAAGGATTACCCAAAGTTCATCATTTCAAAAAAAAAATTATAAACATCCACAAAACCTTATCTGTCAGGGTGATTGGTGGGTGCTAGCAGAGATAACAGCCTGGAACTGGAGGCCCCTCGACTGTCCTCGGGTCCAGTAATCAACCACTTTGACCGGATATCCCCAGCCGATGTGGACAGACTCCTCCGAGCTGGAAAGCCCGCCACCTGTCCTCTTGACCCATGCCCGTCTTGGCTGATTAGAGCATGCCCAGACGAGGTGCGGGCCCCCCTAGGGGATATAATCAATTTGTCCCTTGGCACCAGGACATTCCCAGGGGAACTGAAGGAGGCAGTGGTGCGCCTGCTCTTAAAGAAAACATCATTAGATCCCTTAGATCTATGAAATTACTGCCCGGTTTCAAATCTTCCATTCCCGAGTAAGGTGATTGAAAGAGTGGTTGCTGAACAGCTTGGTGGGTTTCTGGATGAAATATCGGCTCTGGATCCATTCCAGTCCGGCTTCCGCGCTGGTCATGGGACCGAGACGGCGCTGGTTGCCCTAACTGATGATCTCCGCAGGCAGCTGGATCGAGGCGGGTCGGGGCTGCTGATTCTTCTAGACCTGTCAGCAGCCTTCGACATGGTTGATCACAAACTCCTGGACCACCGCCTTGCCGACGTGGGGATCCAGGGCACAGTCCTTCAATGGCTGCACTTGTTTCTCTCTGGTCGGGGACAGAGGGTGGCGCTTGGGGGGTAATTGTCATCGCGCCACTCCTTGGTGTGTGGAGTGCCTCAGGGTGCGATACTCTCCCCAATGCTTTTCAACAACTTTATGCGCCCCCTCGCCCAGCTTGGGCTGGGTTGCCATCAGTATGCTGATGACACCCAACTCTATCTGTTGATGGATGGCCATCCTGACTCGGCCCCAGACACACTGATCAGATGTTTGGAAGCTGTGGCTGGATGGTTACGTGGGAGCCGGTTGAAGTTAAATCCTTCGAAGACAGAGGTCCTTTGGTTGGGACGGGACGATATGGGATTGTGGGGGGCAACTCCCATCTCTTGCGGGGGTGCAATTAGTGCCAGCACCGTCCGTTAAGAGTTTGGGTGTAATCTTCGACACCTCCCTTTCCATGGAGGCGCAGATTGCAGCTATAACAAAGGCGGCATTTTCCCATCTCCGCCAAGCTAAGCAGTTGGCTCCTTACCTCTCTCGCCCTGACCTAGCCACTGTGATCCACGCGACGGTCACCTCCAGACTGGATTATTGTAACTCGCTCTACATGGGGCTGCCCTTGAGACTGACCCAGAAACTCCAGCGGGTGCAGAATGCTGCAGCGAGACTCCTTATGGGGTCCTCGCTGCGAGATCACATTCACCTGGTGCTATACCAGCTGCACTGGCTCCCGGTGGAGTACAGGATCAGGTTTAAGGTGCTGGTTTTAACCTTTAAAGCCCTATACGGCCTAGGACCCTCGTACCTACGGGACCGCCTCTCCTGGTATGTCCCACAAAGGAACTTACGGTCTTCAAACAAAAGCATCTTGAAGGTCCCAGGCCACAGAGAGGTTAGGCTGGCCTCAACTAGAGCCAGGGCTTTTTCAGCTGTGGCTCCGACCTGGTGAAACGCTCTGTCACAAGGGACTAGGGCCCTTTGGGACTTGACATCTTTCCGCGGGGCCTGCAAGACGGAGCTGTTCCACCAGGCCTTTGGTCAGGGCACAGCCTGACTCCCTCCTTTGGCAATCTTCACAGAACTCTAGCCCAATGGTTGCCATCAATTTGATTTGAATTAATTTTATAATGAAATGATTTTAGAATGTTGTACTATTTTATTGTTGTTAGCCGCCCCGAGCCCTGCTTCGGCTACGGAGGGCGGGATATAAATAAAATTTATTATTATTATTATTATTATTATTATTATTATTATTATTTGTTCTTAACAGAAGGTCATTTACTGTCCGAATCGAGTCGATATGGCCTGCAGATTAATTGGGTTTTAAGAAATGTGTATACTCTCTCCCTAATGGATGTTTGAATCTCCAAACATCCGTCAGTTAAAATTCTCAACCTTGGTTGGTTTGAAGAAAGTAACAGGTAGTCTCCCTTCCTTAGAATTAATTTTCTTTTTTATTCTGTCCATATCCAGTGAGACCACCCCATTCAAATTTCCCAGCAAAATCATTTTTTGGTCCATAAACTCATTTTCTCTTCTATAAAATTCTGATTTTCTCTCATTTGGTGCATAGATTCCCACAATCACCATTTTTTCTCCTTGGGACATCACCTGAACAACTATCACTCTTCCCTGAACAACTATCACTCTTTCTCGCCACATCTCTTGCAAACATATTATATCCAATTTTTTTTATTTAACATATATTCTGTTTTTTTTCCTTTTTATCATTTAGTCCATTTACATCCCACATTAAAATTTTCAGCTCCATCTTCCTTTAATTTTTTAATTTATCAAAAAATTAAATACAAATTAAATCTTCTTGTACATTATTTTCATCTTTATTTCCTCCACTACAGCCTCCAACCACTCCTTCAATTCTTCCCCTGGTTGAGGTCTCTTCCCTCCTCATTCTTTTTGATATCTTCTCCAAAACTTATCTGCTTCTGCCGGGTCTCTGCATCTGTACTTTTTCCCTTTATATTTTAAGACATATCATCAAGACTCTTGTGGTTTTTTTTTTGTTTAATTCCTGTACTGATTTTTCCAAAACTGTTGTTTTTGTTGACAGTTCTTTTATCTGTACAGATATGTCCTCCATCTTTCCATCCATTTTAGTCTCAAGAGCCTTAGTTTGTTCCCTAATGTCCTTCTTCAGATCTAAAATTAAATCTGCAATTTCAGTCTTACGATCTGTATCCTGAGCAGATCCTCTTCTTCCTTGAGTTTATTATTATTATATTTATTTATTTATTTATTTATTTATTTATTTATACCCCGCCCTCTCTGGCCAGAGCCAGGCTCAGGGCAGCTAACAGCAGTAAAATTACAATAAAAACATAATAGGGAAAATACAATTTAAAATAGAGGTTAAAAATACAATTTAAAATGCAGCCTCATTTTAATAATAACCCATAGATCAAAACCATAAGGGGAGGGAAACATAAGTGTCAGACTGAGTCCAAACCAAAGGCCAGGCGGAACAGCTCTGTCTTGCAGGCCCTGCAGAAAGATGTCAAGTCCCGTAGGGCCCTAGTCTTTTGTGACAGAGCATTCCACCGAGTCAGGGCCAGTACTGAAAAGGCGCTGGCCCTAGTTGAGACCAATCTAACCACCTTGCGGCTTGGGACCTCCAAAATGTTGTCATTTGTGGACCTTAAGGTCCTCCGCAGTGCATACCGGGAGAGGCGGTCCCGTAGGTACGTAGGTCCTAGGCCGCATAGGCCTTTAAAGGTCAAAACCAGCACCTTAAACCTGACCCTGTACTCCACCAGGAGCCAGTTCAGTTGGTAAAGCACTGGATGAATGTGATCCCGTGGCAAGGACCCCGTAAGGAGCCTTGCCGCGGCATTCTGCACCCGCTGGAGTTTCTGGGTCAGCTTCAAGGGCAGCCCTGCATAGAGCGAGTTACAATAATCAAGCCTGGAGGTTACCGTCGCATGGATCACTGTGGCCAGATCAGGGCGAGAAAGGTAAAGGACCAACTGCTTAATACGGCGGAGATGGAAAAATGCCACCTTTGCTGTGGCTGCAACCTGCGCCTCCTTGGAAAGGGAGGTGTCGAAGGTTACACCCAAGCTCTTGACAGAAGGCGCTGGCACTGATTGAGCCCTCAAGAGATGGGAGTTGGCCCCCCAACCCCATGTTGTCCCGACCCAGCCAGAGGAGCTCTGTCTTTGAAGGATTTAATTTCAACCGGTTCCCACGCAGCCATCCAGCCACAGCTTCCAAGCATCTGGTCAGTGTGTCCGGGGCCGAGTCAGGGCTGCCGTCCATCAACAGATAAAGCTGGGTGTCATCAGCATATTGATGACAACCCAGCCCAAAGCTCTGGACAATCTGGGCAAAGGGGGCACATAAAGATATTGAAAAACATCGGGGAAAGGATTGCGCCCTGTGGGACTCCACACACCAAGGAGTGCCGCGGCAACAACTCCCTCCCTAGAGTCACCCTCTGTCCCCGACCTGAGATAAAGAAGCACAGTCATTGTCGGACTGTGCCCTGAATCCCCACGTCGGCAAGGTGGTGGTTCAAAAGTTCGTGATCGACAATGTTGAAGGCTGCTGACAGGTCTAAAAGAATCAGCAGTTCTGACCCACCTCAATCCAGCTGCCTGTGGAGATCATCTCTTAGGGCGACCCAAGCCGTTTTGGTCTCATAACCAGTGCGAAAGCTGGACTGAAATGGGTCCAGAGTTGGTGTAGTTGTTGAGCTTCCTGCTCCAGACGGTGGTTTATTTGCTGCCATATTTATTTTTTTATTCTTATTTCCTTTATTATTATTGTCCTGTGTCATTTCTTCCAACCTCAATACTTCACCTCCTGTCTCCCCTCCCTATGTCTAATGGATGATATAGCTAGGTATAGAGGAGGTATTCCAAAAATATAGTCAGGTCTGTGTAATAGCTCCTTCTAACTACTAGGTGGCTTCCCTATTCTTTCTCTCCTTCCCCTTCCCCCTCATCTCTGTCAGCCTTTGTCTCAGACTGCTCTTTTTAACTTCTCAGTCTGCCTGCATTAGATAAGGAAGCCTGTTCTCAAAACAATTTTGTTTTCCTGACCAAAGTCCTGGATGTTAATTGTAATCCACAAGGGGGGTAGATTCAGTTGAACAATACTGGTAAATATAAGGAAAATGTAAAAACGGCAAAAGTAACCCAATCTATCAAACAGGAAATATACAAAATATTATCTTCAGTTCTTCTACGCCTAATCCAATTTTCACCCCAATCTCTGGGAAATGGGGGAAGTGGAGTTACCTCCACCAAACAGGGCAACGTATTACCAGAAACAAAGCAAAAAGAAAAATAGTATTTCAACTCCCAGTTGAGTCTAATCCACTTTTTGCTGATTCTCCTTACACAACAGTTCCACAGGAAAAAGGAAACTGTTTTACACTGACACATAAAGACTATAGCTTCGCCCATGGTTTCAACCTTATATCCATTGTTTTAAAAGTCACTTTCTGCTGGGTATTCTAATAAAAGACACTGTTCATTTCGCTCCACAAACTTTTTAATAGATAAGGCACCCTTGAGGCAAGGTGAGGCAACTGCCTCAGGTGGCAGGATCCCCAGTAGCAACTGGTTGTGATGTAGATATTTATTCACACTTATTCCTGATGCAAATCTTCACTCTCACTTTCTTCCCTGGCGGGGAGCGGAGCACCAGTTTGTGGTTCACCTCAGGTGCCAAAATGTATTGGACCAGCTCAAGGGGTTCTTCATTGGGCAAATCAGCTTGGAGGTAGAAAACGGATAAATCTGGGTGTCTTTAGTCTGTCTTCCTCACAATATCATACCACCTTTGGCATGGTTTTCTGTGCTATGGAAGCTTTTCTCTACTGCCTATTGCCCACAGGCAGGCCAGCGGCATCAAGTCCTTCAGCAGCTGCAGTATAAAAGATTTCCGGAATTTTCTGGAGTCCGGAGCATCGCAGTGCCTCTTGAACAAGCCACGCATGGATCTCATGTACAGAGCCCCCTACTGTGGAAACAAAGTGGTGGAAGACGGGGAGCAGTGTGACTGTGGCACAGCAAAGGTTTGTTAGAAAGAGAAGCCAGAAAGAAGAGCAAATAAAGGAGAGTGAGCTAATGGTAAACCACATCTGTGCCTTCTCAGTGGTGTTCCCCTGTTTGCGGAATGCACTCTTAGTGAGGGCCTCAATCTCCCTCGTTATTAACTTTTAGGAGAAATTTTAAAGCATTCCTCCTGTTCACTCAGACATTTGATCGCTGAAATATCTGTCCTTAGCAGCCTAGAAGTCATTAGTTTTGAGAATTGCTTATTGCTTTTAAGAGTTTTAAAGGTTTTTTTTTTTAAGTTCTAATAGTATTGTTTTAGCATTGACATGTTTGCCATGCTGGGATCCTTTGGTGGAAGGTTGAGAAAACAAATGTAATAAATAAATGAAACATGAAAAATAAATGTTTTTATATACAGTTAACTTGTCACTCAGTTTATTTATACCCTGCCTTTCTTTCATCATGAAAACCAAGACAGTTCCTAGGCTGTTTCCCATCCAGACCCACATGGGCATAGCCCCCCCCCCCCAACTACACCCATGCAGACACAGTTCGCCTTCAGTGGGAGAAGGAAAAAAATAACTGGTCCCACACTGACACATTGACAGCCACGACATAGGATGCTGTGCAGTTCAGCACCCAATTGCAATGCACCACAGTCGATAGATAAACCCAACCCAGGGAGAACATAGCTCAGAAAGGGCAGCAAAAGACCATGTACACTTTTAGGTCACAAGGGGAATGCTGGTGAGAGAGGCAGTTTGCACAAAACAACTTGGCCTTCCTAACTTCCACACTTTTCCAGCTGCCTGAAAAGGTCTCTGCCTTACGTGTTCAGTTTGTATTACTTTAAAACCTATGTATGTCTGTTTTTTGTACTGTTCAAAAAACTATTTTAGCTGTTTTTATATGTCTGTTACCACCTCAAGACATGTATGTAAAAGGCGATTTCTGAATAATAATAATAAAGTCTATCTGAACTTTGCCTTGGAACTCCAAACACTCTGGTGGGGCTCAAGCTACCTCCTCTGTCCCTTTCCTGGGCTTGGAAGCCTCTGGAAGCTGCTGCTGCCTACTAGTGTTTGTGGAACCCATTAGCAAAAGGAATGTTCCCTTCCTGGATGGATCTTGA
Source organism: Podarcis raffonei (assembly GCF_027172205.1). Classification (NCBI taxonomy): domain Eukaryota; kingdom Metazoa; phylum Chordata; class Lepidosauria; order Squamata; family Lacertidae; genus Podarcis; species Podarcis raffonei. Next base: position 45,001,558 of record NC_070616.1, read on the forward strand.
AATCTCACCCCAGGGAAGGCTGGGGGGGGGGGTTGCACAGTCCCCCGTGTCCAGGAAGTATTGTGTGCTGTGTGTCTTTCTCTTCTTCCTCCCTTTTCAGATGTTATGCAAGCCAGAAGGAAGGCCTGGGGACTGTCAGTGTTATTTATATTTATTTCGGTGGTTTTTGTACCACTTAATCAGATTGCCAGAAATCATACAGTGGATAAAACAGAAAGCTTACTTAAAATGCCTGCTGATAATTGCTGATAATTTTGGGGTTGCCAGGGACAGGTCTTTCGGCCATCAAATGCCCAAATTGAAACAGGAGTATTTAAATTTTTTTCCTAAAAGCTGATGATGAAGGAGATTGACACCCCATTAGGGAGGACGTTACACAAATGGGGAGCCACCACCAATAAGGCCCTGTCACAGGTCACCACCAGCTGGGATGCTTCCTTTGTGTGAGTTGAGTTTGCATAGTGGGGGGAGGTAGAGTAATGGAGTTGATCACCTGGCCCTTCCAAGTACTGGAGTTGATCACCTGGCCCTTCCAACATTTCTCTCAAAGTGGACTGCAATGTGTCTATAGGTTCCTGACTCCTGCTATCCCATTTTCCCCCTTCCAGGAATGTGAAAGCAATCCATGCTGTGAGCCAAATTGTCTGTTGAGAAGAGGGAAAGCCTGTGCCCATGGTGATTGTTGCTGGTCGAGGTATTGCAGGGTAAGCTAGCCTCAAGCCCCATGCCCTCTTAGAGATGCCAGAGAATTCTGACAGAATCATCCATGTTCACTTGTTTGTCCTGTGTCCAGAATGGAAATCAGTCCAATGTTCACTGTTACTGTTGCTTTCGATTCACAAAACTGTTTACACCTCCTCCCCACTGTTTGTGTTTTGTTTCTTTTGCATTGGAATGAATGGGGTTGTAAAGACAGCAAAGTTTATGTAATTATAGGCCCATTTAGCTCAATCTTGTCTTCAGTGACCGGCAGGCACTCTCCAGGGTTTCAGACAGGGGACAGTCTCAGCCCTACCTGGAGATACTGAGGATTGAACCTGAGACCTTTTGTGTTCAAGCTATTCCCCAAAGCAGGATTGTAGGATGGTGAGGGATGCAGAGCAAATTTTGAATATGGAGGCAAGCTCAACAAATCTGAAGGAAACCAATGAGATATATAAAGCCCACAAGCAGCCTCCAGAGGGCCTTTGCTGAGGAATAGGATCCATGATTAAGATGCAGAATATATGGAGACAGTGGATAGAGAGTTTCTCTTTCATAATGCTAGAACGTGGAATCACCCAGGTGGATTGTTTCTTTGATGGAGTTGTAATACATTGAGATGGTCATACTACTGATGTATGGAAGGGATCAGATTTCTTGTTTTATGTAATTTCAGTCTATTCAGTGGGTATTGTTATTTATACAAATCTGTGTTATGTATTTTAAGGGTGTGAACAAAACATGTTTGAAAGAACAGTAGGCTTAAACAGTCCATCATTAGGGAGCAGGCTGTCCTCCCTTCTCCTTGGTCACATGAATGCGAAGCTGGGATGTGACACTATTTCATTAGCCAAATATAAAGGTAAAGGACCCCTGACAATTAAGTCCAGTCACGAACGACACTGGGGTTGCGGTGCTCATCTCGCTTTTGTGGCTGAGGGAGCCGGTGTTTGCCCACAGACAGTTTTTCCAGGTCATGTGGCCAGCATGACTAAGCTGCTTCTGGTGCAATGGAACACCAAAACCAGAGCAGCACATGGAAACACCATTTACTTTCCCGCTGGAGCAGTACCTATTTATCTACTTGCACTGCATGCTTTCGAACTGCTTGCTGCTATTTCTAGGGATTGTTTTGTGGATTTTACAAAATTGCATGCTTTTGTTTTAATGTGTTCCTTTACCTGTGCTTATGCTCTTGAGAACTGTTCTAAGTTGCAAGGAAACGTTTTGTTTGCTTTCACTGAGCAGCTGACAATTACTATTGTCTATTACATGTCTATTGCATAAATACTATTACTATTACAATTATTAGCAGAAACAACAAAAACAACCCTGTTTCCCACCCCTGCACCACTTCATAGAGTGCTGGAAACAATGCTGATGTGATGGCAGGATCCCCCCCCCCCAGTCTTGACCACACATTATCAAGGAGAAGGTAGCATCCACATACTTGAGGTCTAAGTATGTGCCAAAATGCCTGCAGAGATCGATGTCTCAGAGGCCTGAAATGCAACTCAGAGCTTTCCTTTCTCTTTTCTTCCTGCCAGTTGAAAGCAAAAGGCACATTATGCAGAGGTACTAAAGATGAATACTGTGATCTGAAGGAGTACTGCAATGGTACCTCTGCTGAGTGCACAGAGAATTTTTATGTCCAGGATGGGCAGAATTGTGAGGGGGAGACAGGGATTTGCATGGAAGGAACATGCCAAAGTGCAGATTTGTGGTGCCGCAAAGTATTTGGAAAAGGTAACTGAAAGCAGTTTTTTCTCTCATCTCTCCCTTCTGAACAGCCCTTCTCTCTTTCCTTCTCTGTCCTTCATTCCCCACACCTCACCCAGTATTCAGACTAGAAGATTTTGATTTTTAATCTGGCAGATTTCAAGAGATGCAGCAGTCTCCTTGAAGCTGCTGTGTACATTACTCATGCATCCCTTTTCAGGGACTGGCAGGGGTAGCAAAGAGTGTTCTGAGGTGTCTGACAGGCCATTACAGAGCATTATGTCCCCAATCTGCAGCCTCAGGAAAGAGAGCAATGGGATTGTGGGGCCTTCTCTGTCTGCTTATCTGAAAGACCCAACAGGTTTGGTTCCTCCCCACTGAATCATTCCATTCTAGCTACCGTATTTTTCCATCTATAAGACGGCCCCATGTATAAGACGCCCCCATGTATATTTTTGGGGACTCAGATTTAAGAAAATGGGGGGAGATGGCCCAGAGTATAAGATGCCCCCTAATTTTTGACATTTTTTTAAGGGGAAAAACCTAGTCTTATACACAGAAAAATACGGTAATCATTAGAAGAATGTCGTAAGTTCTAAGAACTAGTACCTGAGCTTTCTTCCCCTCCACTTCCCTCTCAATCCCTTTTGCCTTTTAGATTACAGAAAGGTAGCCGTGTTGGTCTGCCATAGTCAAAACAAAAAATTTTTTTTCCTTCCAGTAGCACCTTAAAGACCAACTAAGTTAGTTCTTGGTATGAGCTTTCGTGTTCTTCCTATCTGAAGAAGTGTGCATGCACACGAAAGCTCATACCAAGAACTAACTAACTTGGTCTTTAAGGTGCTACTGGAAGGAAAAAAATTTTTTTGTCTTTTAGATTGTAAGCCTGAGAGCAGGAACCATCTTATCAATGATATTTCTATGCCATTCTGGAAACCTTTTGTTGTTGCTGCTGCCACTGCTGCTAAAGAATAGGATGAAAATGCTTCATATCAATAAATAATAATTCTGATCTATATTGCAGATTCAAAAAGTGGATCATCTCAGTGTTATGAGGAAATCAACAGTCAAAAGGACAGGATGGGACATTGTGGTTCCTCTGCCAAAGGATATGAAAACTGTCAGTGGCAGTACGTTTTGAACAAAAATGGAAATTGTGTGATGAGAAGGTCACATTCCTACCACTAAGAGCATTTATGGAATACTGCCCAAAGCAGCGGTGTTTGTGCAGCAGGAAGTTTTACAGGGTGGATATACAGGGTACAACTTATTCTGTCACACACCTGCACCTGATGTGTGCTAAAACTCATTTGAATCAGCATCACTTGACAGCATGATACAGAGGTCATAGTCCAGGCAAACAAGAGATGTGGTAAAACTACTAGAAATATGGCTCCCTCTTTCATGCAAAAGTCACAAATTTGGTTAAACTACTGTTATAACTGTTATATAGTGCCTGAGTTCTGTTCGACATAACTGGCAATCTGGTGTGTTCCTGTCCAGGACCAAAATAGCCTTCTCCTCAGCAGTTTTATGAGGAGCAAATTAGAACAGGTGTGAAAAAACTTTGGCCTTCCAGGTGCTGCTGCAGTACAATGCAGCAGCATTGGCCATTAACCATGTAGGCTGGAGCTGATTGGTGCTGTAGTTCAGCAACATCTGGAGAGCCAAATGTTCCCCACACCTGGACTAGAACAACCAGCATACCAAATGGTTACACAACCTTTCCGAATCTGGTGTCCTCCATGTGTTTTGGATTGCACCTCCTATCATTTCCAGCCAATCCTGTCATGCTTGGGCTGATAGGAATTGTAGTCCAAAGCATCACCATATGGCTTTGCTGGCCTGTGTGCTGCTTATTGGCAGCATATTTCCAGGTCAACTCTAATAGAATCGTAGGGTCATGGAATTGTAGAGTTGGAAGGGTCCCAAAGTTAATCTAGTCCAGCCCCCTGCAATGCAAGAATCTCAGCTAAAGCATCTGTACAGATGGCCATCCAACCTCTGCTTAAAAACCTCCAAGTTCACAACCTCCCAAAGGAACTCCCAAAGTTCCACTGTGAGTTCTCACTGTAAGAAGGTTTTCCCTGGTGTTTTGTTGGAATCTCCTCCCTTGTAACTTGAATCTTATCCTCCAGAGCAGGAGAAAACAAGCTTGTTCCCTCTTCCATGTGACAGCCCTTGAGATGTTTGAAGATGGCTATCATATCTCCTCTCAGTCTCCTCTGTTCCAGGCTAAACATAGCTCCTTCAACCATTCCTAATAAGGCTTGGTTTGAGCTATGCTCATGCAATTCCCTTTTTCAGGAATTCTGGCAATGAACCAACACTTTACTTGTAGGTTCTCCAATAGCTGTGTTATGGGAGATTCATTATTCTAGGCATCTGATATCACATGTGAGTCCTCCCACACACCCATGCTTCTTTTGCAGGGACCTCAAGTGTGGCAAGCTGGTGTGTGAATATCCAGGTAAAAAGCCTTATGCTATCGAAAATGCAGCAATAATTTATGCAAAGGTGCAGAATCGTTTGTGTGTCACTTTGGACTACATGAAAGGGCCGGGAGTGAAGGACCCATTCTTGGTTCGTGATGGCTCCATCTGTGGGGATAATAAGGTAAGGGTCTGAAGCATGGATTCTGAAGCAGTCCCAACAGGTTTGATTTCTGGTCTGGATAGTGCAGTTCTGTTGGTGTGGACAAATTGCCAAGAATGTTGGGGTCTCTATCCTGCAAAAGTGAACTGGAGCAAACAACTGCTCTGGGATGTGGTGCAGCAAGGCAAGGGGATGTGCATTTGCAAGGGTCTGGTATATTCAGTGGCATGCTGTCTCTCCATGTTGCCGCTGGCTAGATCTGTCCATGAATTTGTTCAGTCCCTTTTAAAGTCATCAAAGCTACACACACACACACACATTTTCAAGTTTTCTATTTACACAACATACTTTTTTATCATGCATTGTACAGACTTCCCAACCTGTCACTATATGATATACCCCTGTACCCCTCATGAGGTTACAATTCCCAGAGTTTTCTGGAAAGAGGGATTGACTTACATTGTTCTGGGAATTATAGCTCTGGAGTGGGAGGAGTAGGGATCTCTTAACTCTCAGCACCCTTAACAAAACTACAGCTCCCAGAATTCTTTGGGGGAAGCCATAATTGTTTAAAGTGGTAGCATACTGTATAGTGCACATATGACCTGTTATTGTAATGATATACCTCCGTTTATGAACTGCCCGGTTCACGAACAACTCAGAACCCGAATGCTGCAAACCCGGAAGTAGATGTTCCGGTTTGTAAACTTTGCCCCGGAAGCCGAACATACTCCCGAGCTTCCGTTTTTCCTGTTGCGCAGCAAATCTGAGTCCCCCGCATAGTAATTAAGCCTTTCCCCTCCTGCTTCTGCCCTTGCACGGCTCATTTGCATCCCCCCATTTTAATTTAAGCCTTTTCCCTCCCACTTCTCCCCTTGCGCTGCTCATCTGAGTCCCCGTCCCCCCTGTCGTAATTAAAGCCTTCTGTTTCTGATTGCAGTGTTCTGAGGTAATACTTGATGCTTTTGTTTTTGCTATTTTTTGCGTTTTTGTTTGCATGACTTTTTCATTTTAGTGACTGTGGCTTGTTTTTCGTTTTATGGCTACCATCAGTAAAGGTAAGGAAAAAATAATTATTATAATTTTTATCATCTACAATACTGTCTTATTTATAGTACAGAACATTGATTATTGCTTTCATTTTATGGATCAGTGCTCTTGTTAGATAGTAAAATTCATGTTAAATTGCTGTTTTAGAGGTTGCTTTTCATAGTCTGGAACGGATTAATCCATTTTCCATTACTTTCTATGGGAAAGCACGCCTTGGTTTAAGAACGCTTTGGTTTAAGAACGGACTTCCAGAATGGATTAATTGATATTGATATGCATTTATGCTGTTCTGTTCTGAGTCACTTTGGGCACATTTATGTAGGAAAGCAGCATACAAATAGAAATAATAAATGCATATTACCTGTTAAAATGGAGATGATAGGGGTATATGGAAAAGGTGTACAATCCCCCTCTTTCCCTCTGCATGCAATCTGTCACCCCTCCAGTCTCCTCTGTCAGTTACTTAGGTATGTATGTGTGTCCAGCCTCAAAGGGCGAAGGTCTCTCATGGCTATTATTCCATCTGGCTGCGTCTTTGCCTGAAGTGGTCCCAATTTTATTTTTTAGGTTTGCATGACCCAGAAATGTGTGGATAGGTCTGTATTAAAAACAACTTGTGATCCAGTGAAAAAGTGCAACAGGAAAGGAGTGAGTAAAAGCAACATTATTTTCCTAATAGTATCAGATGTGTGGCATATTGCTTTGCAAATATGTTTAGCAGTCATCCCCTCTCCAGGGCTACGTGGGAAAGGCAGTTTTTCAAGGAGCAGCTTAGGAGGAGCTCCTTTTATTCAAGTTATGCATCTCTTTACTCAGCCAGAATGAGACAAGTTACAGGGATAGCAACATATAAAATAATATAAAGATAGAATAAGAATCCTGATATCAAGGCTGGTGTGCAGATACCTATAACATTTTTTAAAAAAAGATTGATCTAGTATTTTCCCATCACACCTGCTGACCTTGGGCTTTCAAAATTCTGACATCTGGGTAGAATCAGTGGTGTAACCTAGGACAGGTCAAGGGGTGGAGCCGGGAGTCTAATGACCTCTAGTACGGTATTCTTTAACCTTGTGTCCCTAGGCTGTTATGTATTCAGTGGTCTGTGTTTGCCTTAGCTTGAGTCTGAGCTCCTGTGTTCTGATTCGATACATGATGTCCAATCACAGATATTTCAGGATTTGGGCCGCTGCCATTGCCCCTTGAATTCTGAGTCGTGATTCGCAGCTTGGAAGTTTAGACAGCCAATCACGTTGGGAGTGGGAGTGGCCAAGGTTTCCAGAAATGTATATAAGCACTTGCTTTGCTTCTGTTTCCCAGTTATGTAGTTCAATAAAGGTTCTTGCTGTTATCACTGTGTCTTGCCTCGTGGCAACCCACCTACACTTCACTGGCGATGGAGGTGGGATGCTAGGCTAGGTATACAGCCCTGGCTAGCTTCCACGAGCTGAAATCACTGCTGGGGAACTTTCGCCTCAGCTGAGCTGAAATCACTGACTGCAGCCACAAGGCAGATCACACAGAGCGAATATCATTGCCACCCATGGCCGCATTGAGAAATTTGACACCACGGTTACAGGGAAATGGGACTCCTATGCCACCTGGCTTGAGTTCTTCCTCATAGCCAATAAGGTGACTGTCCCCGAACTGAAGCGGGCTATGCTGTTCAGTGTGTGGGCCTGCTACATTTGAGATTGCCCAGGCTCTGGTGGCCCCAGCCAAGCTAAACAAGACAACGTTTGATGCAATAATGCTGAGGCTGAGGATGCACTTCGCTTCCCAGCCATCAGAGATTGCCTGCCAGTATGCCTTCTACAAATGAGACCAGGCCTCAGGTGAATCCATTGTGGCCTTTGTTGCAACTTTGCAGCAGGCCGCCTGCCACTGCAACTTCAGTGACCTGGAGACAATGTTCTGTGACCGTATTGTGTCTGAAGCTACAGCGCCACCTTCCAGGTTGCCTTAGATGAGGCCCTGACAGCAGAGACAGCTGACAAAACAACGAGAGAGACTCGCCAAGCGCACAGCCCACCCATGGCATGGAAGGCTGAGGCTGTGCATTCTGAGGAGATTGTGGACAGTGAGGAAGACGAGGAGGTCCTGAGACTGCTCCTTGACTCATCCAAGCGTTTTGGCCAACAGGGGTGCCTTGCACCAGTTGTGGGGGCCTGCATGAACGTCAATCATGCTGTTTCCACGACGCCCAGTGTCAGACATATTGCACACACCTGCCAAATGAAGGAGCAGCACATACCTCCAGCACACACCCGGCAACCAATGTTAGGGACTGGGGAGGGTCGTCGTGGGATTTCACGTGTGGAAGAATGCCACACCATCACAAACTGTGCCTGCACAATGAGGCCAGCTGCCATGTCTATTCAGAGTGTGCAGCAGCCAACCTGTGACTTCTCAAGTCTCCAGGGGGTCCCATGCAAAATGGAGGTTGACTTCGGGTCAGTGCTCTCAATTATTTCTGCAGAGACGTACCATCGCATCTGCCAGAAGGGGAAAAAACTGCAACCGTTTGAGGTGTGTGCCTGTTTGGGGCATCAGCACATTCGCAGTCAAGTTCAATCATTTTAGCAGACCCCTGCAGCTGGTGGTTGTTGATGGCCACCTCACCAGCCTCCTTGGCCTCAACTGGTTCGATGCACTGGGCATCCATGTCACCAGGGTGCAGCACACCAGCCAGTTCAGCTACGAGGCCATCTGTGACGAGTTCGCAGCTGTGTTTCATGGGGTGTTGGGGTGCAACAAGGGCCCACCAGTTGCACTGAGTCACAACCTGGCTGTTGTACCGATTCACATGAAGGCTTGGTGGGTGCCATTTGCCCTGAGTTTCTTTCGTTTTGGCTGTTCAGCTGGAGAAGATGTCCGCTCGATCTTCGGGTTGATTTATGATGTTTTTCTACTCATTAAAGACTTCTGTAGATTAGCAAGAAGCCTGCGTACAGTCTTTGATTTATCACTGACACAAGGCACCTTTCTGCTGCTGCAATACTCTGCTGAGAGCCAGGAAGAGAGCTTGAAGCTCAGATCGGGACAGGGAAGTGTGCCGGGCTCCATTACATTCCTTACAGACCAGCATTCACCTGGTGACCTAAAAGTGAAACTAAAGAAGTGCCATGGACAGATCACTTCCTGGTGCAACTGGACTTCTCCGCGACCCTTCCCCTCTGCAGGGAGGTGGGACCGATTGGGATGGTCCGCCCCTGCCGCTTAATGGATCCAAATGGTTTCCAGAGAGTGGTAGGGGATGTTTTATCCCATGTTGATGGTCTTTCAGCTGATGGCCCGTTGGAATGTGGAGTTAACAAGGGCTATTGACTGTTTGGCTCTGAAGCACCCTCTCGGATTGCATGGAGCCCGGGCAGCCCCTTGGTTTTCCACGGATCTGAGGGCAATGAAACAATCACTGAGATGGCTAGAGCACCAGTGGCGGATAACTCATTCTGAATCTGACCGGACACGGGTTAGCGCTCAATTTCAAGCCTACAAGTGGTGATAGTGACGGCGAAGAAGACCTTCTTCACTGCCTCTATTGCATCTGCAGAAAACAGCAGCAGGAGACTTTTTCAGGTGGTTCACAATTTAGCGGTGCCACCTGCTCCATCGGGGCCCAGTACAGGCCACATGATCTCCTGCAATGGTTTTGCAAAGTTTTTTGCTCAGATTCAGGAAAAGGTAGACTCTACTGTGGGAACAGGACTGGGGCGGGAGAGTGCTAGAGTCCTGTCTAGTCAAGTTGCGTGGGGTCAGTTCCAATCTGTTACCTCTGAGGATGTGGACAGGCTGCTTGGACGACTGAAACCAACCACCTATCTCCTTGATCCTTGCCCATCCTGGCTTATAAAAGCTAGCCAGGAAGGGCTGGGCGATGGGCTCTGCGGGGTAGTGAATGTTTCTCTCTGTGAGGGAGCCTTCCCAGACCCGTTGAAAGAGGCGGTTATCAAACTGCTTCTTAAAAAACCATCTTTAGATGCGGCCAATATGGCCAACTATTGCCCAGTCTCTAATCTTCCTGAAATATACTCAGAGTCGCAAAGTGATTTCATGCTCTTTATTCAGCTCATAGTGGTGAGGAGGAATGGAAGTCCCCTCAAAGTATCTGCTTTATATACATTATTTACACAATGGGCTGCACGTGATTGGCTAATTCTGGTCTTCTCCTGTAGGCCAATCAGGTTGTGGATTCACTTCTATCTGGAGCTGGATTGGGTGGCTCCTGCCGACCAATCATACTGCTGCATTGTTCTAGGACCAATCAGACTGCTGCATTCTGAATCCTATTGTTCTAGGACCAATCAGACTGCTGCAGTTTGGATCCTATTCAACTCAGTACATAACACTTCCATTCTTGGGCAAGGTGAATGGCAAAGGTTCTTGCTGTTATCACTGTGTCTTGCCTTGTCGGAACCCACCTACACTTCACAGGTATTGCTGGACTGCAACTCCCTTAATACCCAGACAGATTAGGCAATGAAAAACACTGTTCTAGCAGAAGCAAACTTAATTTGTTTATAGTCCCATGGGTGGTGTTGGCAGTTTAACTGGGCTGAACCTTTGCTTGTATCCAGTGTGCAGTGAAGATGTTGCTCAGTGAAGTGATTGTGGGAAATCAGTTCCCCATGGCTGCTACAACAAGGTGTTGTGTTGCTCTGCCTCCATACAGCTTGTATAACTAATTGTCGGGGCCAGAATTTAACTGTTGGTCAGGGCTTGCCTCACTCCGTGTGTGGCACTTTGCAAGCAAAGCCCCAACAACCAGCTGATTGTTGCCAAGAGAGCACCTGTCAGATTTGACCTGCTTGAAGTTGGGGAGATAAGGATCAGGCCCACTGGCTGGACCTAGTTCCCCATCCCTGATTGAACAGAGACAGCAACTGCAGACGAAGCACAGAAAAGCATCCTGGCATTTCCAGAACAATCCTGTAATGGCAGAAATATATGGAGTGAGTGGAGTAGTCAGGATGAAAGTTGGGCTTCATCAAACATTCTTTGGAAGCACTCATCTCAAATGCATTTACCCTTTGTTGGAAAAAAGTAACTGTCTGTCTTCCTGAGAGGTCACTGATAGTGGCTTGCCTGGTGTTAGGATAGTGAGCCACAGTTTTGGGAGGGCTCCTGTCACAGCTGCAATGGAGGTATAAAAGCAGGACTTGTTGAATTGCCACCTGCTAGTCAAGTTGGTGGAGCCCTGCTTGAGGGAGGGGGCATATAACAACCAGATCTGGGAGATTACTATGTGTGAGATGGGAAAAGAACTGAAGATGGCAGCCTTCCCCATGCTAGTGTCTTCAAGATGTTGGATGATGAAGACTACTGGGGGATGGGTAGTCATGGCAGATCGATTGCCTCTCATCAGTAGCTGGCTGATGAGAGATAACTGCATGGCATATACAGCCAGATATATTTCCCTTTTTTCAATATTTTTTGGTCAAACATAGGAAGTTGTTTATTGACAAGGTAGACCATTGAACTGCCTACATAATGGCTCTCTAGTGTTTCAGGCAGAAGTCTAGCCTAGCTGTTAGATGCCAGAGCATTGAACAAAGCTTGCATTTTCCCATTGTGCTACAGTCCCTTCCTAAGGTGAAATTATGGTTGCAAAAGCCCTCAGAGTGGCAGGTTGTATAAACCCTGGCAAAAAAGATAGTCAATTAAGCAGAGGCTTGACAACCATATGTCAGGAGTGCTCTGATGGTGTTTCCTGCTTGGCAGGGGGTTGGACTCGATGGCCCTTGTGGTCTCTTCCAACTCTATGATTCTATGATTCTATGATTCAATTAAAGGAATTGCTCATGGATCATAAGTACCAAGTTGTTATGTGCTTATATATCATATATCTTCTGCAAACCTTCATAATGGCAAAACAGATTCAAAATATTGTTTTAGTCAAGTATGGCTTTAAAGTATGTCACTATTTGAACTGAACAACCCAGGTGAATAATTTGATACAAGGAGAAAAATTGCTTCGCTGAACTCAACAATAACTGTTCTAGGGGTGCAGCAAGTAATCCAAAGATCCAAAATAGGGAAGACACCGTGCCCTGATCGGCTTCTGGCAACTTATTATAAAAAACTAGAGGAATCATTATTCTTACCTGTGAAAGATACAATGAACGATTTTACAAAACTGAAAGTTACCAAATTCATGGAATAAAAGTTTCATCACCCTCATTCATAAACAAGGAACAGATCCCTCAATTATTGCAAACTATAGACCCATCGCCTTGTTAAATAATGCGTATAAAACCTTTACTGACATCATAGCAAACAGACTAAAAGCAGTCCTAAATGACTTAATTCATAAAGATCAAACTGGATTTCTTCTAGGACGTCATATGCAATCCAACCTTAGATATGTAATTAATGTTTTAGAATACCTAGATTGTAAAATTGATAAACTGCAGCTTTAAATGTTGGTTGATGCTGAAAAGGCTTTTGACCACATTTCCTGGAAGTTTATGAAAAACTTAATACAAGAAATTGGACTTGGTGAAAATCTCTGTAAAGGAATAAATGCCATCTAATTGGAACAATCGGCTAAATTAATCATCAACTGCAAAATCACACATGAATTTAAGATAAACAAAGGAACTCGGCAAGGGTATCCATTGTCACCCCTGATATTCATCCTGGTGATGGAGGTTCTGAATATCCAGATACGGAAAGACCAGCTTGTTAAAGGAATCACCTTGAGGAATAAGGCATATAAACTCAAGGCCTTTGCCAATGACCTACTCATTATGACAGAAAATCCTGTCGAGAGTGCTGGAACTGATTAGAGACTTTGGAGAAGTGGCAGGCTTCAAAGTGAATACCATTAAAACAAAATCCTGGTGAAAAATGTATCAAATTTGGAAAAGGAGGAGTTAGAAAAAACATTGGGCCTAAAGATATGCAATAAAGTAAAATATTTAGGTATTTGGATTACCTCTAAAAATATAAATTTGTTTCAGGATAACTATATGAAAATTTGGCTCGAGATTAAAAGAAATCTTGAGATATGGAGCAGGTTGAAATTGTCATTTCTGGGCAGGATCTCCATTATAAAGATGAATGTGCTCCCAAAATTAATATTTTTATTTCAAATAATCCCTATACTGGGTGGAGCGGGCTGCCTCAAAAATTGGCAAAAAGAAATTTCCAAATTTTTATGGTTAGGGAAAAGACCTAGAATTAAACATTTATTTTTAATTGACATAAAAGACAGAGGAGGCTTCTCCCTACCTGACCTGAAATTGTACTATGAAGTGGCCTGCCTCATCTGGTTAAAGGAATGGTGTTCGCTGCAGTACCCAGACCTCTTAGATTTGGAGGGTTATGATAACCGATGGGGATGGCACACATACTTAGCGGATGGGAAAGCAAAAGTTCATAGGAATTTTTCAAACCATATTATTAGAAAATCCTTAGTGACGGTTTGGGAGAAGTATAAAAACCTGCTCGAACCCAAGGTTCCCTGGTGGATCTCGCCAATAGAGGCGAAGGTGGTCAAGAGAAAAAATACCCAGGGACCCTGGCCAACATATAAAGTACACCTAAAGGAGGATAATAACCAACTGAAATTAAAAAGCTTCGGGGAAATAAGAGAGTGCCTTTTTGATTGGTTTCAATATCACCAATTATTTGAGACATTCAAAATTGACAAACAAAAGGGTTTTTCCACTGAGACCTCTAGATTTGAATCGGATTTGGTGAACTCCAGAATTAAAACACTTTCTAAAGTATACTGACTCCTCCTTGACTGGGAAGTCGAGGAGGAGGAGGTTACAGCGGCTATGATTAAGTGGTCGCAGGATTTTGGGTACTCAATAACAATGAAGCAGTGGGAAAACCTGTGGAAAACAAACTGGAATTTTACAGCCTGTTACACTCTGAGAGAGAATTTTCTTAAAATGCAGCATCAGTGGTATTTAACCCCCTGGAAATTGTCCAATATGTTCAAAAATGCCCCAAATAACTGCTGGAGGTGAAAAGAAAAGCCAGGTAAAGAACTCAAAGTATTTTGGGAGGACATCCACATAGAATTGGAAAAAAATGTTAAAGATATCTTTCAGTAGGAAACCAGAAGCTTTGCTTTTGGGAACCACAGATTCAGATATTCCTAAAAAGGCCAAAGAGATCTTCTTATATGCTACGGTAGCACAAGAGTTCTCATTGCGGCAAACTGGAAAAGTGATAAAGTCCCATCAATATTAGAATGGTCAAAAATTGGCTGAATGAAATTAGATAGCATGTCAGAAAAAATAAAAAATAAACCAAAACAGGTATTTATCTCAAAATGGGAAGTTTTAAAAATATATATATTAGTCTAGTTAGTCTAAGGTCATTTGCTGCATTTGAATAATTTCAGTAGCAGTATTAAGAATGTGGTAAAACCTATGAATGGATCAAAGGATATTAAATTTGAACAAATAATACAGAATCTGTAATAAGGAATAGTTGGGAAGTCTGGTCAATAGAAAAAGACCACTTTTATTTTATGTTTTGAAGGTTATTAGTTGATGTATTAGTTCTCTTCTTTTTGCTTTGGTGGTGATGGAAATTTATTTTCTTTTTCTGTATGTTGTGTTAATGTGAATGGTATGTGAATGGTATCAATAAAATTAATTTTAAAAATGCATGATTTAATGGGGAAGAAATTTTTGTTAGAATATACAGATGGAACAATGGGAACATATGTCGACTAAGGGTTTAAAATTTACATTGTGTTATGATCGTAAAGAGAATTTCCATAAAATAATGTATCATTGATATTTAACTACTAAGAAACTATTCAGAATGTATAAAGATGTTTTAAATGTTTGCTGGAAATGCCAAGAACATGAAGGGACTTTTTTTTCATGCTGGGTGGACGTGTAAAAAGGCTAAAAAATATTGCATACAAATACATCCATTGATACAGCAGATTTTAAAGGTTAATATTCAGCTGAAGTCAGAATTCTTTTTTTAAGGTTAAATAGTTACACAACTGGAAAAGGATTATGGAAGATTACTCCAATGGGATTATTGGAGATTGCTATATGCACAAAGATGGAAAGATGCAGAATGATTTGGTTCAGATGGGAAAGTTAACATGTTTAATTAGCGAAAACATTGGAAATTTCTTATGTAAATACTAGTTTACATAAGACAGAAAATAGAATAGTTTGATCTTAATGAGTAAATACTATATATAGCAGCAGGACAGAGAGCTGGAAGTCCTTTTGTCTTTTTAAATTTTTCCTTAATCTTTTATTTCTCTTTCTCTTTCTTTAGGTTTTACTTTTCTTTTTGTTTTCTCCTTTGTTCTTTTTTAGATTAAGTAGCTGTTTATTTTAGCATATTATAAAAAGATACTTTGTAATGGGTTTGTATTTTTCTATATCTTTGAATAAGCAGGGGCAAAACTAGGCTTTATTTCACCCGGGTCAAAGACCCAGTTTGGCTCAAATCACCCACACACATTTGTGTACACACACAGTCTCAATAGTGCCCCACTGGAGGCTTCACACAAAGCAAAAAAACCCCTGGCTAGCCCCCCCCCCCTCTATGGCTCTGGAATAAGTATCTTTGTTTTGTTTTGTTTTGATTTGATTCCAACTCCATTGAGCTCCATTCTGCATGGCCATGTTGACTTCAGCTGTTGGAAGCAGTAATCCAAAACATTGAAATGGATATCTTGGGAAGTCTGGACTCTGGTAAATAAATTATTGTGGCTTCCTTCCTCCCCTTCCCATGCAATCCAGGTATGCAACAATAAAGGAAATTGCCACTGCAATATGGGATGGGCCCCCCCTGACTGCACGATGGAAGATAGAGGAGGCTTGGGTGGAAGCATTGACAGCACATTTCGAAGTGGTGAGTTGGTTTCTTGGTTTGTTTTTAAAAATAACTTTATTAATTTTAGTTCATATTTGTCCATAAGCAGAATGAGTTTTAAACAATATATCACGTGGAGGATTGTTTGGCACGTAAAGATAAAGGTAAAGGGACCCCTGACCATTAGGTCCAGTCGTGACCAACTCTGGGGTTGCGGCGCTCATCTCGTTTTATTGGCCGAGGGAGCTGGCGTACAGCTTCCAGGTCATGTGGCCAGCATGACTAAGCCACTTCTGGCGAACCAAAGCAGCACATGGAAACACCGTTTACCTTCCCGCCGGAGCGAAACCTATTTATCTACTTGCACTTTGACGTGCTTTCGACCTGCTAGGTGGGCAGGAGCAGGGACCGAGCAACAGGAGCTCACCCTGTCGCGGGGATTCAAACCGCCGACCTTCTGATCGGCAAGTCCTAGGCTCTGTGGTTTAACCCACAACAATCATGAGGGGTGTCTGTTGATGACTCAGTAAGGCCATCCCAAGCTCTCCAACACCCAACTGCTGATTTTCTTGGCTGACCATGAAATGATTTTGCCTGTCTGTTGCAGGAGTGGAAAACTGGATCTGGCCAGATCTTCATCTTCTCCACCTCCTGGGCCAACTCTGACAAGTGGGCTTAACCACCCACCAGTCATTCACCTGATGTCATAATGGTATCAGTTGACATCAGTCCAAGTGCAAAGGAGGTTGATGAATCTGGTGATCAGCTGATCAGTGGTTTCAGCATCCTCTTTGGAAGACATGGTTTCAGTACCATACCATCAAAGAGGCTCCTTTTCATCATTATCATCATCATCACCATCATCATTTTATTTGTATGCTGCATTTCCACAGTTAAAACAATGCTCAAGACGGCTTACTATATGAAAGATTTACATAGTTACAAATATAGCAAAGTAGTTATAAAAATAAATAAAACACATTAAAAGCTTCATAATCAAACTGAACAATTGCCACATAAAAATAAAGATACAAAAAGTTAATATCAGTAATATCAGTTAATATCAGTAACAACAGCAAAACTTTCCCCAAAATACCCCAGTCCTTGCTGGGCAGCAGCCGCAGCAGCAGTCCTTATGAGGCCAGTCAGGCCCCGCCCTGGGCCAGGTGGAGAGAGGCAGGAAAGGGGCCATCAACAATCATCTTCTGCAGAAAAAGTGCTTCTGTCAGCCCCCTTGGCTGCTTTAGTGCAGCCAGTCCCAGCTGATTGTCAGGGCTTCACATTTTTCTTTCTTAAGATGGATGCTGTCTAGGCCTGGTGAGTTCTTACTTTTAAGTTTGTTGGTCCAAAACTTAACATCAGTTGAACGCAGTTCTTTGGCCCCTGCCCCTGCAACTTTTGCAGGAAAGACAGATCCAAGTCTCTGACTCCTGCTCTGGCAGGAGTGTATAACATTCTTATTTTATTTTTTATTTTCCTTGCTAGCTGCAACTGTAGACGAAACTCTCAACGTTGGTACAGCTACAAGAAACTGGCTCCTGATTAGCTTTTTCCTTTTCCTGCCTGTCCTGATTGGCTCGGTCATCTTGATCATAAAATTGAGGGACTTTTTCTCAAATGTGAAAGGGGAGGAGGAAGAGGAGGAAGAGGAAGAAGAGGAAGAAGAGGAAGGAAAAGGTTATGATATGAAAAGGTAACTTGGCTTTGTTTGCCTAATGATCAAATTGGTGCGTCTGGTGCAAATGTGCTTCCCAACTTTTCCCGACCCCACACAGTTATTCCTTTTCCCAGAGGTGTATGCCACTTCTGTAACCTGTAAATGCAGTTTCTCTTTTTTATATACATAATAATTTTTATTGGTTTTACAATTTAGTTTTTCATTCACACAAAAAGAAAAATACAATCCAAAAACATAGACTTCTCCAAATTCTCTGACTTCTATCTTCCCTTTCGTGGGGTCCACTAATAATCATTTTCCCTGCATATTATAACTGCATATTATCTTACCTATTTTCTCCTCTAAATACAGTTTCTCAGTCTGCTGCCAGGGCAATAAACAGCTGTCCTCCTTGCAACTGCACAGTAGACCAGCTCACAGCATGTTGCCTCTCACCATCCCAACCAGTGGTGGAGTGAATGCAAATGCTTTGTGGGACAAGTGCATGGGCACCCCTGAGGGGGGTGGGGGCGGAACGAGGGAGACCCCTGTGGCTTGGCTCACAATGCAGTGCAGGGGGTGCACTTGCACACCACAGTCCAGGTGCATGAGCAGCAGTGTTGCCGCCCACTCTCCTCTCTCTGCTGGAGCTTCCGAGCCGCCAGGTGCCTCACATGCCTCAGCCTCTCTCTGCCCCTAGGTCTGGCTTGACACCTTGACTTGTTGGGCCATTGTGTGAGGAAGCTGTCTCTGCAACTCCTCCATTCACTGTCGCATGGGTGTAGCCGGGGGGGGCAGCTGCCCCTCCAAATCAATAAAAATCAATAAAAAGACATAGCAAACTGAGGTTCTGCACCCTGTAACAAAAGACCTGCCCTCCCAACAAAAATCTTGGCTACACCCATGCGCTGGAGCCAGACTCTGATGAGGGAGCCTGTTGTGGGGGCACCTAGTTTACGCCGTCTCAGACAAATGCGCCCTGGGCCATGTCCTCCCCCCCCCACTATGCAACTGATCCCCCCTCCAGGGATAGCTTGCATGGTACTCCCTGATGCTGCTACCCCTGGAGCCACCCTGGACTCTTTTGGTAAGAGGGGAAGGAATAAATAAAATAAACCAGTTGTGATTCAGGTATCAGACTGGGCTGAGTGATGCTTCTGAGATTCCCTAGGAGCACATTTTACACCATTGAACCCTGGTACATCCTTCCTTACTCTTCTGCCCACCTATTGGCAGGAGGGGACCAGTACTTTAGACATGACACTCCCCACCCCGACAGATTCAGTGTGGTGAGGTGAATGCATCCAGTCTGGTGCTTTAGTTTATCTCAAGACTCACAGGGAGAGAACTCACACTTTAGTCTATGATTAGGGGTAGAAGACAAGCCTTCCCTAACAAGCAATTTTCCTAAAGTTCAAACTCCCCCTCCCACACACACACATGGGGGAACAAACATGCAATCCCACCATTACCTAAAGCAGGGGTGAGGGGCCATTTTGAAGCCAAGGGCCAGTTTCCAGGGGTCTAATGCTAGTGGAGGGCATAGCCAG
Organism: Podarcis raffonei; assembly: GCF_027172205.1. Taxonomy (NCBI): domain Eukaryota; kingdom Metazoa; phylum Chordata; class Lepidosauria; order Squamata; family Lacertidae; genus Podarcis; species Podarcis raffonei. Next base: position 45,020,638 of record NC_070616.1, read on the forward strand.
AGGCAGAAAGTAGGTCGAACAACAGCTGTGACTCTTATCTTTGTACATCAGGTCACACATTCCTGACACACACAAAGTCAGAGGTTTAAATGCAAGCACATGCATTCTTTCCATCCAGGGAAGCAAGATGTATTTTCACAGTTCAATGGGGGGAGCGGGAGGATCAAGCCAGACAAAAGCACTCAAGCAGAACCAATGAAGAGTGTGGCCCAAGGAGAGTCCTGAAGGCCAGATGGAGTGGTCCACAGGGCCACATCCAGCCCCTGGGCCTGAGGTTCTCCACCCCTGATGTAAAACCTGAAGTGGTACAAGTTACAGGTAGGTAGCCATGTTGGTCTGCTGTAGTCAAAACAAAATAAAAAAATTCCTTCTAGTAGCACCTTAGAGACCAACTAAGTTTGTTATTGGTATGAGCTTTCGTGTGAATGTACACTTCTTCAGATACCAATAACAAACTTAGTTGGTCTCTAAGGTGCTACGGGACGCGGGTGGCGCTGTGGGTAAAACCTCAGTGCCTAGGACTTGCCGATCGTATGGTCGGCGGTTCGAATCCCCACGGCGGGGTGAGCTCCCGTCTTTCGGTCCCAGCTCCTGCCCACCTAGCAGTTCGAAAGCACACTTAAGTGCAAGTAGATAAATAGGTACCGCTTTATAGCGGGAAGGTAAACGGCGTTTCCGTGTGCTGCGCTGGTGCCGGCTCGCCAGAGCAGCTTCGTCATGCTGGCCACGTGACCCGGAAGTGTCTCCAGACAGCGCTGGCCCCTGCCTCTTAAGTGAGATGGGCGCACAACCCTAGAGTCGGACACGACTGGCCCGTACGGGCAGGGGTACCTTTACCTTTACCTTAAGGTGCTACTGGAAGGATTTTTTTTATTCTGAAGTACAGCTTTGCTGTTAAATTCTGCCAAATGCATACACTTGGCTTCCTGATGACAACCCACAGTGACCTGGCTGCAGAACTGGGTAGTAAAGCTTTGGGAGATGTCTTCATGTACCCTAAAATATTATTTTTGAACAGTGTGTTTTCCTCCCCTTTTCAATTTAGATCTCAACAAGCTCATCAGCCACAGACTGCAAGGTAGATTTCTTATACATAACCCTATATGTGTATTCTAATTTCTTGTCTCTGTTTTAAAGGGGTTCTAGGGTGGAGCTTGTACTTTATAGCATTGAACACCACCCCAATCTCTGGGATTCCAGGCCTTTATCCAGGGTTCAGTTTCCTCAGAATGAGGGGCAGCACAGACTGTGGTGTTCTCTATGATATATGCTTTATATAAAACCATGGAGGAGATCACAGCATTAACACCCCGAGAGGGTTTTAGGAGGGTCTCTAGTATTGTAGAGTTAGAAGGGACCCAACCCCCTGCAATGCAGGAATCTCATCTAAAGCATCCGTACAGATGGCCATCCAACCTTTGCTTAAAAACCTCCAAGGAAGGAGAGTCCACAACCTCCTGAGGGAGACCGTTCTACAGTCAAACAGCTGTTGCTATCAGAAAGTTCTTCCTGATGTTCAGTAGTAATCTCCTTTCTTGTAACCTTGAATCTATTGCACCTCCTGCCATCCTGCCCAAGATGGATTCCAGTCTTCCTTCTTCCCAGAACACCCTGCTAAAAACTCTCTTTTCCTGTCTCCTCACACCTGTTCCCTGGCAATCTTCCAAATCCTTTTCTCTGGTGGGAAGGTGGAGAGAAGGTGGGAAGGTTTCTTGTCTTGTCAATGGCTCTCAATGACCCTGAATTGTTTCTTAATGGACCTAGCTTGGCATAGGCTAGCTCAGGAATTCCTCTGCAGCTTGTATTTCTCAACATCCCAAATAATCAAAATCCTACCATTCATTAATTTCTAGGGTTTAGGCCCTTCCCCACAAAAATCTATAACATAGTAATAGCAGCAGCAGTAACAAGAAGCAGGTACAGCAACTGAAGCAGTATATTTGATGTATATTCCTGGTAATTCTCTGCTCTGTTTTTTATGCTCTGCACCACAGTGTATAGGTAAGGACAGCAGAAGCCCTGGCTTGCCAAAAGGTTACAGAAGTTCCTGTTCTTCTCTCCATGAAGTACAATGCATGAAAATATTTTAATTAGAATCTTTCTTTCTGCTGTGAATGTGACTGCTGCTTGCTTCTGTTTGTTTCTACGATAAAGTGTATTTGTTCTAAAAAAAATTAGTTTGAAGTATGTGTTTGGGTGGAAGGCAGGGAGATCAACAACTGGGGGAGTCAGTGGTGTAGCATGGGAGGCAGAAGGGCGGGGGCCCAGGTGCAAAATTCTGAGAGGGGTGCAACCAGGTGCCCTCATGACAGGCCATGTGGCTGAGCTCCTGCTGCCTTCCAGAGCCACAGGGAGGCAACCCCCTCCCGCCGGGGCTTCGGGGCTGGGGCAGCCCATGCGTGGGAGGGAAGAAGGGAGGGTGCCAGAAGCCACTGCCAGCGGTGGAGCACAAGCCGCTCGCCCAGTCGCTGACTCAGCACCCACCTGCCAACACTCCAAGCCAGATGCTCTCCTCTCTTCCCCAGGGTATGCCCTGCTGCCATGCGATGGCCATGCTTCATGCTTCACAGCAACAGTGGTGATGGGCCATGGCTAGTGGGCAATGTCAGGGTGTGCAAGAGCAGCCCTGAGCTCTCCCAGTGCAGGTGCCTGCCAGCTTGCCCCCCACCCCATGTTTTTATACCTCAATCTACACTCTGCCTGTCCCGGCCGAGATGGAGGGAGTTGGGGCAGTGCTGCTGCTGCCCACTGAGGAGGGAGTGTGTCATGTGTGGAGAGTCCACTTCCCTCTTCAGTGACTTCACAGATAAGAATTAACAAGCAATTTGTATTTTATAGTCCTTTTTATTCAGGTTGCAAGCAAAAAGCCACCTCCCTCCACAAGGAGGGATTGTAGAGTTGTCTACTCTAATTCTTCCCCTTTCCATCTTCTGCAACATCCTAGGTGCCAACAGAAAGTCCCCCCTCCTCTCTGCATCCTTTGTGCTCTAATACATTCGGATCTCCTAGTTTGTGGGGAGGGAGGGTCCCCCACACTCTCTAATGACGTCTCTGCTATCTATCCCTTCCCTTCTGTTTCTCTTGTCTAATCTCCTGCCTAATCTGCTTTGTGTATGTGTCTCTTTCTGCTTCTGAGCCACTAGAAATGGGGGGGGGGGGATCTTCCCCCTCCAGCTCCTTATCTGAGAGAAGCTGCTCTGCCTCAGAATGCATTTTCCAATCCTTTGCTTCACACCATTCCCTGACAGATGAAGAGGAAGGGGCCACCGCTCTCCAGGCCCCACGCTCTCCGCTGCCGCTGCCACATGTGGTGACGCCAATAGTCCTCTCCAGCCTCCACAGTGGCCAAAGCTGTCCAACCGAGGCAGTGAGAGGACAGGAGGCAGCACCAAACTGAGAAGAAGTGCAGGCACCGCCACCAGCAGCAGCAGCAGTGCTGACAGCCATGTGCCTCCTGGGCTCCCTCCACCTTCCACACAGGCTCCTCACGCACCCTCAGCCCAGCTGCTCAGTCCACCAGATGGGTGCAACACCTGCACCATCCTTGGGCACTGGCAATGCATGCTATGCCACTGGGCGGAGCCAGAGGCAATGACAAGCAGAGCCATTCTTTGACTAGCTACAAGTGAAAAGGCAGGCAGCTACTGGAGTAAGCCAGGCCGAGGTTGGTGGGGCAGTTCCCTATTCATCCTTACAGACCAGCCTCCACTCTGGTTGCATGGAGTGAGGGTGGTTGGGCTCAGCTTAGGGGAAAGGATACATTTTCTGGGAGCGACTGGACCTGGTCTTTGATCAGCCTGAGAATGGTGCTTCTTCTGGTAGAGGTGGGCCAGAAAGTTTTATAAGACCAGGGGAGTGGTGGTTATTACTAGGAGGACTGGGGATGGGGCTTTTGCTGCTGGTCTCTGCAGCAGCACCTTCTTTCCAAGGCCATGCATGGGCAGAGTGAGATGGGAGCAGTACATGGACTCAGTGGTGCACTGAATGAGGGCCAGTAAACTGACTTTACTGGCAAAATGGAGGTGCTGTGACTGAGTGGGTGGTCACAAACTCTGGATAATGGGTGATTTTTTTGCTTTGGATGGGAGTTGCACACTCCCTGGGAGTTGCACACTCCCTGAAAGTGCAGGTTCGTAGTCTGGGACTGCTCCTGGCTCCATCTTCGTTACTTCATTACAGATGACCTCAGTGCCCAAGAGTGCCTTTTACCGGCTTCAGCTGGTGAATTAGCTACAGCTGTTTCTGGACTGAGATAGCCTGCCCTAGAAGTTGCAAGTGGCGCAAATTTTCACTCACTGGGGCAGGATTTCACCAACACATTACTCTGCTGTTGAAAAAATTACACTGGCTGACAAGTAATTCAGGGCTAAGTTCAAGATGATGGTTTTGGTGTATAAAGCCCTATATAACTTGTCTGACCCCTTATATTCGCAACCACTTGCTGTGCTCGGCAGATGATGGCCTGCAGATTCCATCTTATCAAGAGGTCCATTCTACATGGTGTAGGAATTGCACCTTTAATGTCGACACACCTACTTTTTGGAATACCCTCTCACGGAATATTAGGTGCCATCTCTTCCAACAAGTCTTTTTACTGCAATATCTTTCCCAGTTTGCATCTATACTGGAATAGTTTTAAATACTATTTTTGAATGTTTTATTGCTTTATCACTTGTTTGCTGCCCATCCATAATTGAATTGTACAATAAAAACAAACCCATTGAACAACATTGAAGTAATTAAAGCAGGAGGCTCTGGCCAAGAGACCAAGATAATATCTGTGTAAGCAGATGCATCTACAAAAGACAGTGAAATGCCCATACAGAGGGGGCTTCTCACATGACAGCCTTCTGGAATACTGGTGCCACGGGGGGGGGGGGCACTTCCATATAACCAGAAGCCAATAATCATTAGGCCATGGCAAGACCAACCCAGTTCTACTTGTTGATCTTATTACCCTTACCAGGCCAGTCTTTCAGGTGATCTGTTCTAGAATTCTTTAAAGCTTTGTATGTAAGTAACAAGACATTAAAATTTGCTCAATGGCTAAGAGGCAGTCAGTGCAGATCCATTAGCATGGGTGTGAAAAGTGCCCTGTAAGCAGCACCACTAACCAGCTGTCCCATAGCATTCTGCACCATCAGCAGGCTTTGGATCAGCTGCAAGGGAGACCCTGCATAGAGCACATTGCAGTAGTCTAAACATGAAGTTGCCTCTGGTGATACAAGCACCAGCAACTGAGGCTAGTATAAATTGAAAGATCTTCATGCAATTTATCTATTTTTTTTAAAAAACCACCCTAGCCAGTAAGCTACATCCCATCTTATTACAGTGGGTGCCTAAGCTAATCGTTGGTATTCTAAGTTTTGAACTGGATACCAGTCCATACAGTAGATGCTAAGCTGCTGCATTACTCCGTGCCATTTTCCTTACCAACTAAACTAACTTCCCTGTATGGTGATCCTATAACAGGCCACTGGCGGCCAGCCCTCCCCCCACCCTGTATCTAGATCTACTTAGCAGCAATCTTCAATGTTGTTTACTAGGCTTTACTGACCATTGGTCACTGAGGATGCTCCACCCAGTCCAAAGGTTCGATACCTAGAGTCACAAAGGAAAGGTTTTGCCTGCACAGCACATACCGATTTGAATACGTAGCCGATTTGAATCTAGCACCCAGTGCAGCAAAGGCCCTTCATTTCCAGATCAAGCTCCTGACTCTAGCTGAACACTGTTAATGATGGAGGTGAACACTGAGTGCACGAAAGAGCAGCTGCCATTCATTTTGAGGAGATTCCATATTTCTGAAGATTATGGCTTCCTCCTTCCAAATCCACTGGTAGGAACATGGTGGCTGCATGAGATGCTTGGAGCAGGAGGGGGTTGCGGTGTGTGTGTGTAGCAGGTAGGGAGAGGAGATGATCCAGAGACCTACAGGGGATTGACATGCATTTTACCAAATTCAATCACTAATGTCTCCTCACAGGATTGTGAGAAAAGGCAGGCTGGGAGGTTGGCTGGAGTACCAAGGGGACCAAGGCTTTTAAGGGAGAAAGCAACACTTCAGGAGGAGCCTAAGCATGCTGACATTCTCAGTTGGGTTAACAGTGGAAACAAAATGCAGCAGAGAATGTAAATGTGTGGTTACCCTGTTCCCCTAACCCCAGATTTTATTTTTCATTTATTTATAGAAAATATAGATTTATATAGTTGGTAGAGCATGAAACTCTTAATATCAGGGTCGTGGGTTCAAGACCCACATTAGGCAAATGATTCCAGCACTGCCGGGGTTTGGCCAACTCAATTATACATAAAACCAATACAATAAAAAACAATATAAAAAGTTAAGAGCAGAAACCAAAGTACTATTGTTGAAATATATATTCTTCATAAGCAAGGTGGAATAGAAAAGTTTTCAGCAGGCATTATTATTATTATTTTATTTATTTATATCACAGGACTGTTTACAGTATAAAACACAGAAATACATAACATAGGGCTTATCACACTTACCTTTCCTCCCCTCCTTCCAGGCACTTGTCCATACTTAAAAGCTCTGTTTGTGAGCATGGGTTTGTTTTTTCCTCCCTGAAGCTTTCCGCATGAAAACCCTCTCTATAGTGTTCAGTTGGAGCAAACATAAATTAAAGTGTGCCATTTGCTCTGATTGAGCTTTAAAGAGTGAGTTTTTGTGGGAAAAGCTCTGCAAATGTGTATTCTTTCCACATTTGTTCAACAATCAATTCTTCATGGAGAATTGTAGCTTTGGTAAGGGAAAAGGGGCTCCAAACTATTCTCAGCACCCTTAACCAACTACAACTCTCAGAATTCTTTGGGAGACCCACACCTGTTTAAAGTGGTGTCAGAATGATTTAAATGTATGGTGTGAATGTGGCCAAAGTCCTCAATGGAGTGCTTGCATATGTCTGGTGGCTGGTGATCTTTGCCTTAGAGGGTTAAAAAGCAGGTGTGCTGAGTAGTGTGGGCTGAGGGGTCTTCAGCTCCCCCCCAAAATTCAAGGAGGCCCAAATCCTGTGGCCACGCTCCTCCTCCTCTCCACCTGATGTTGCACAGGCTGAAGGAGGCTGAGCACAGAGCACAGCTCCTTGCTGCTCAGGGAGAAGGAGCCCAACTCTGCTCTCCCCCTTCCCTACAAACGCTGGCATTGTGGCAGCAGGAGTGGGACGCCAGCCCAGCTCAGCATGCCAGTGTTCACATGCTAGGCAGGGGCAGGACGCATCACAGGATGCACACCCCCCCACTGTGGGGGAAGTCGGCATCCCGTCACAAAGTATGCAGGTAGGGTAGGTATGTACGATATTTTACTTCATAGTGAATGGTCCTCTGTTGGCTGGTCCCAGTCTGGTTTAAAGATTGAAAAGCCATAAGAAGGGAGTCAAAGGGCCTTGAAGTTGCCCATCAAGAGTGAGTACCTGGACAGCAGACTGAGCAGGTACACAAGTGACCTGGTCACTAGGGGGAGATGAAATGTATTTCTATTTCTATTTTAGCAGTTATTTCTAAATGTGCATCTACATACATAATTTAGCATATGCAAATTTTGTGTGAGTCTACCTCCTGTTTTTTTAGCAATGCATAAGTTCTTGGCCTATGCACAGCTCTGTTTTCATCTTTCTGGCCTATATCAAAACCCACAATGAACTAGTTTTCCTGATTGATGATAATTGGTTCTTCTTCTTATCAGAAAGATCTTCCTCCTTTCTATAGTCCTTGGATGGAGATCGCTCACAGCCTGCCTCACCTTATTGAGAACCATCAACTTCGCTCACAGGTGAACAAGGTATTGCATTTCCCATCCCATAGAGGGTTGTGAGGATAAAATAGTGAGGAGGGGAACCACATGCCACCTTGAGTTCCTTGGTGGAAGTAGTAGGGATATAGATGAAATGCTAGAGGAACATGCCAGCTAATCAAACTCTGGTTAGCTTCACTCTTCCTTCTACGTTTTAGGTCAAAGTGTCACTTTTCATTATTAGCCTCAAAGCAATGCATAGACATTTGTGTGCTAATCCTTGTTGTTGTTTTTTAAAAAATAAGTATAGATGCAGGTGTGCTTCTTAGTCTGATGCAAATTAAAAGAACCAATTGCTGCCATATCTGCAATGCAGGGTGAAATCCTCTAGAGGTCACTAGTGCTGTAGCAGAGAAACAACCTGCAGACCATGCTCTTAGGCAGGCTTCCTCAAATTCAGCCCTCCAGATGTTTTGAGACTACAACTTCCATCATCCCTGACCACTGGTCCTGCTAGCTAGGGATCATGGGAGTTGTATGCCAAAAACATCTGAAGGGCTGAGTTTGAGGAAGCCTGCTCTTAGGAATGGGGTGTTAAAATATCATGATACAGGTATTTAAGGCTGCTGCATCAGGTGGTCAGCTGAAAATGAGAACAGATCTCCTGCATTCTTCATAGTGGTATAGAAGGGGACACTTCAGCCAGAGGCAAAGCTACCTGCACGGGTACCCGGAGTGACGTATGTCCCAGTGGGCATGGTGTGCATCCTGGGGGCATGGTGTGCACCCCAGGGGATGCCACCGATCGGGGGTGGGCATTTTGTCATCCCCCCTTTGGAATGGTACGCAGGGTGGCCTGCCCCCCCCGCCAGAACACCCCTGATTTCAGCAGGTCTAGCTGCTCTTGCACAAGCTGAAACGACCTTTTCTACACAATTATTAGGGATGCGGGACTTGCCTAGGACTTGCTGATCAGAAGGTCAGCAGTTCGAATCCCTGCGACGGGGTGAGCTCTCGTTGCTCGGTCCCTGCTCCTGCCAACCTAGCAGTTGAAAAGCACGTCAAAGTGAAAGTAGATAAATAGGTACTGCTCCGGTGGGAAGGTAAACGGCGTTTCCGTGTGCTGCTCTGGTTTGCCAGAAGTGGCTTAGTCATGCTGGCCACATGACCCGAAAGCTGTATGCCAGCTCCCTCGGCCAATAAAGCAAGATGAGCTCCGCAACCCATTTCACACAATTATTAAAGGTGCAGGAATCTAGTTCTCTTTCCCCCACCAAGTCAATCTACTTTTAAGCAACCTTCTACATGGTTGATAGAATTTAATGTCTGGTTCTAATATGTCCATATATTGCTTCATCTCTTTCAACTTTGTTATTCATTCTTAGATGAATGTGTGGTTTTACTCTATTGAAAATTGTGCAAGAGGACTGACGAGCAGGTTCTGTCAGTAGTTGGGGATCTGTGGTGTTCAGTAGTTGGGGACTAAGTTAGGACTACAGTAATTTACACATGCAAAACACCACTCAGTGTTGCAGACATCAAGTGATGAATGTGTACATGAATTCTGAGCTAGTGGCTTATGGCACTTACGATGGAAAGAAGCAGCAGTTTCACCAACTACATAACAATATGTTTTTTTAAAAAAAAGCTTTATGTAACCTGTAACTGTCTTAACAGATGCCTCTGCTAAGCAGCCAGTATCTCAAAGGACACAGAGAACTGTATCTAGCCCACTTGGTCCTTAGCTACATCACAATGGGCTACGTTTGGCAGGATGGTGAAAAAGGGACTGCAAAGGTACTGTCCATGCCCATTTAGGGATGTTGAAGAATTTGATCTTCCATACATCCCAAACTCATCTGTGGATTGGAAGTTAGGACTAATTCACATCATGCATTTAAAAGGCTATGATGTCACTTTAAACAGTTATGGTTTTCGCCAAAGAATTATGGGAGCTGTAGTTTGTTAAGGGTGGAGAAAATTGTTCAGAGATCCCTGTTCCCTTTCCAGTTCCCAAGGTGGTTTAACAATGAATCCCTCTTCATAGTGAACTCTGTGACTCCAGGACCTGGGGAAGAGCTCAAAGGAGCACAGTGTCCTCACCAACACTCTCTTTTACCTGGAAGTGGTCAGGTGGGACATGCAAACTGGGAAATTTTTGAGGCTCCACCTGATCTTCTCTGATATTTTGTACAAAGTGAAAAATAGGGTTGATGTTAGAGAGTTGGGTCTTGGGGTCCAGGCAAATGCCCAGGTTTGTCTCCACAAGGAGCTGGCACTGTCCTTTTCCCAGCTGTTCCTGGGTTCAAGGTTCTAGCTGCCCTGAAATATGACATCATTCATATATTAGAGTGGATTTGCGAAGAGCTTTTATTCTCCCACTTCTTCCAACAAGCCTTGATAGGGAGCAACTGTGTAGCTCAGTTTATAGAGTCTGAAAGATGCTACAGTACTGCATGGGTGAGCCTAAGCTTCACAAGCAACCTAGTCACTTGGAGGCAGTAGTAATAATGAAACAATGAATAATTCAACAGCTGTACCCCAGAGTCTGTTGCCACATCATACTGTGATGAGGGTGCAACACTTGGAACAGGTATGTCTGGCTGCATGTTACAGGATTGCTCCAATAACATTGCAAAGGAAACAACGCAAGCACATTTAGCCAGAAACACTGTGCAAAAGCCTTGAGGGGCAGCACAACAGTGCAGCATTCTCATGATAACAGGTTTAACTAAACAGCTACATCTTTGGGGGAGCATGAATTGGCTTTCTGTCATTTTGATTTCCAGGTCTTGCCACAAAACCTTGCCATCCCCTTCGTGGAGATTTCTCGGGTGTTAGGATTACCTCCAATCCTGGTTCATGCAGATTTTGTTTTAGTAAACTGGAAGAAAAGGAATCCTTGTGGGTAAGTATAAGAAAGAGGACACCTGGGCCTTAATGGATAGAAAGTTGGTGCCGTCAGCCTGAGCTACACTCCTTAGGTCAACTGACACACACAACTAATATGGCTTCATCAGATAAAGGGTGACCAGATGGACAGAGGACGCAGGCTGGCTCCTGCACCTTTGATAGATGCATTGAAGAAATTTGTGCATGTTTAGCATAACGACACTGTTGGATGTTCCAACTACTGCACAACTTTTTAAAAAAACAGAAAAATAGTATGATTTTAATTTTTTTTCACATTGTCAAGTACACATTACAACATCACAGATTCCTATACCACTATATTGTTTTTGTCTTCAAGTTTGAAAAGTGTCCAGAATGAGGGACACAGAGTACAGAACAATATATTATGTTATTAAGTTATTGTATTTGTACCATTGTACCATTTAAAACATGGATCTGAGACATCTATTTGATAGCATTGTTAATCAAATAAAAATAGCCTGTAACAAATATCATAACATTTGTTTTTGTGCCACTGCTGCAAGCAAGACAGGGCATTTGGGGAGATTTTGGTTTTTTTGGGGGGGAGTGCTATTATTTGGACTGGACTTTGCTCAGCAACTGACTTGGATCTTTCTATTTCCTTTCCATGTGTGTTTGCTGTTGATAACCCAATCTGTCAAAAGGCCTCTAGAAATTGAGTAAGTATTTGGGAAATGATGTTTGCCTTTCTCGTTCAAAGTCTGCTGAGGTCACTCTTCAGACTGCTTGAAGTTAAACAGCTGCAACAGTAGTTTATATCTGAATGCTTCTGAGAAATATTCTTTCTGCATTTGTGTCTGTATAGATTTATTACATTTTAATCCCAAGGTGCTCAGGCTGAGTTCTTTTCCATTCATAACCCTAAAACAACCTTGTGAGTTTTGTGATCTGAATCCAGTTTTCTTTGGTTCCAACCCAATGTTTTTTAACATTACAGTACACTGGTAGAAAACAGTTTGTGTTTGGCTGTTTTATGGGCACTATGCTCTGCTTAATTTAGTAAGCCAAATTTAATTTTCTAGGTAAGTAAAACCTGTCACCAGACTACAGCTCAGATATAATTTTGTGGTGCAGTATTGTTTCTCCACCAGCATTCTGGTGTTAGCCTTGGGTGGAGGGTTTATTTTTAGTATAAGGTAGATAGAAATCTACAACATTACATAGCTGCAATGTTCCCTTGTGCCACCTCATCCTCTCATTGCTTACACTGACCTCTGCAGTAAAAAATATCTAGTCCCAGGGTGGGGAACTCACAACCCACAGGCCAAACTTGGTCCAACAGGTCCCCTTTTTGGCCCATGGGGCTGTTCCCCCAAAACCGTGCCCCCTGCCCCTCAGCTGACATCATATACAGTGGTGCCTCGCAAGACGAAATTAATCCGTTCCGCGAGTCTCTTCGTCTTGCGGTTTTTTCATCTTGCGAAGCACGGCTATTAGCGGCTTAGCGGCTATTAACGGCTTAGCGGCTTTAAGAAAAAGGAAACAAACTCGCAAGAACTCGCAAGACATTTCGTCTTGCGAAGCAAGCCCATAGGGAAATTCGTCTTGCGGAACGACTCAAAAAACGGAAAACTCTTTCGTCTTGCGCGTTTTTCGTCTTGCGAGGCATTCGTCTTGCAAGGTACCACTGTATCATGGATAGGCAAACTAAGGCCCGGGGGCTGGATCTGGTCCAGTTGCCATCTGGATCTGGCCCGTGCATGGTCCGGGAATCACCGTATGGATCGGCGTGGATCTGATCGTTCGGGCTGCGCCAGCACATGCATTCAGTGGCGCCTCCTCCCACCCTCCTCCTGGCTTCTCCCTGCCCTGCCTAGAGCTGAGAGGAAGGGGGCTGGGCTTTGTTGGTGCCAGCAGCAGCATTAGCGCTTGAGCAACCGCCATTGTAAGCAGGCTCAATTCGGGCTTTGTTGCTGCCAGCTCCTCTCCGGAGCCCTTTCGCGCGCCACTCATCGTCCCACCACTGCCAGCCCCTGTCACTCGCAAAACACAGGTAAGCAGCCACGAGGGCTCATCTGGTGCTGTGGAGAAGGGAGGGGAGAGTCAGTGGGGGGGGGTTTGCTTACCTCAGTAGAACGTGTCCTTTAGCTCTTGCATAGAATGCTGTGTCCTTTTATTTAAAATTCATCTCTGGGTTATTTGTGGGAATTTGTTCTTTTTCTTTCTATTTTTCAAAATATAGTCCAGCCCCCCACAAGTTCTGAGGGACCTTGCTGAAAAAGTTTGCTGACCCCTGTCATTTATGATGTCAGGTGTGGGGCAGTTAAGAGTTGAGGTTGTCAAAAACAGGAATGAATTGCCCATGTGTCAGCTGGTTCGTGGAGAGTTCAGTCTTGCTCCGAGGGATGACCCACCAGTCAATCAACTGATGTGAGGTGGGGTGTCTTGGACAGACATTTCTCTCTACCTTTGACTTTCATAACAGTCTCCCATGCCCTAGCACTTAATATCTAAAATTGTACTGTATTTTCTAGGCTTTCAATTCTGCCTTCCCCACAGGAATCTGGAACCCATCATTTGCTTGCCTGGTGAAGCAAGCCTCAGGGGCTTCATTCTCGTCACTTTTCTGGTTGAGAAAGCTGCCGCACCTGGGATCAAGGTAAGGTCTGTCCCAAATTATTTGGCATCTTTTTCTTGGGGTGCCTTATGAGCAGAGATGAAAAAGAAATCTGATTAAGTTAGCATTTGAAGACAAATCTACCAAATACACACTTTTTGAAATAATATGCAAACCAAAACATAGGTGTTCTTTGTGCACACTTCTTCGAATTTTGTAATGCACTTCTCCAGTCAAACAATGTTTATAAAAATGCATTATATTATTGCTTGCAAAAAAGTGTGCATTAGTAAAAACTACAAGCCAAAGTATGTTTCTTAGGAGATATTAGCACCAGAATGCTGAAGAATTTTCATGAGCTTTTTAAAAAACACACCAATAAATCTTCATTGCGATACAAAGACAAAACTGTTGCAAAATCTTTCCTGGGGCTTTTATGGTATCCCATGCAGCGATATTCCTTCTTAATCGCAGAAGTCTTGGGAGTGTCAGTCACCTGCCTGTCCTCAAACTTGCCTCTTTTTTAAAAATGCAGTGGTACCTCGGGTTAATAACTTAATTCATTCCAGAGATCCATTCTAAACCTGAAAATGTTCTTAACCTGAGGTACCACTTAAGCTAATGGGGCCTCCCGCTGCACCGCTGCGTGATTTCTGTTCTCATCCTGAAGCAAAGTTCTTAACCCGAGGTACTATTTCTGGGTTAGCGGAGGCTGTAACCTGAAGCGTCTGTAACCCGAGGTACCACTGTATATTTTTATTAAAAATTTCTTGGTTTACACATGTGCAATGTCTGGTTTTTTTTAAAGTTACGTTTTCTACAGATCAGTTTCATTTGTTGAGACATTAGTGTTATGTTAGGAAGAAAAGGGGGAGGGGGAATGGTGAGTGGGGTGGGGTCGGGTGGCAATGCTTCTATTCTACTTAGTGTATGTGTAAAGGGAATTGGGGTTGCTTGTGCGTAAAGGGTGCTGCAGCTCTAGACAGCGTTGCCTGGATAAACCTTTCCCTGGCTGGACAGCCCTTTCTCCATGACTGTCTCAGTCACTGGCAGAATCCGTTAGTGGGCGTTTTCTGAACTTCTTCCAACATAAAAATTCCTTCACTCCAAGTCTCCGCCTAGCCTCTCTGCGCGGAAGTCTCCTGCGCAGAGTGGGCGTGCCCAACGGAGGTCCTGGGCTCTCCCTGCTGCTCTCTGTGGAAGAGTCTCGGAGCCCTCCCTCCGCAGCCTCCTCTTTCTTCCTGGTGTCCCTCCTATTTCCTTCCTCCAAGGAAGCTCTCTCTCTCTCCCTGCTGGTTCCTTCTCCTGCATCGTCAGGGAGCCTTACCTCCACCCTAGGCTCCGATGGCAGTTCCCTGACAGTATGTGTGGGGTTTTGTGTCAGCGTCACGTGGGGTTGGTTGTAGTGAAATTTGTTTTTGTGTGTGAGGTGTGTGTGTGTTTTTGGATCAGGTTAGCCAGATTGATTTGAATGCTGTTGGCGGATTCTTGTTCTTCTCTTGTTGGGCTGTGTATGTGATAAAGGGGAACCAAACCAGGGTGAAGGTGTCTTCTTCTATTTGTCCCCATGTCAGTTTCAGTTTGTTGGTTAGTTTTTCTAGTAAGCCTGTTTCCCATACTATTTGATACCATTGGTCTATGCAGTGTCTGGCTATGATGCTTCTGGCTGCTGAGAGTAGGTGTGTTATAAGCTCTATATAATTCAAGTAGTCATTATAATCTTGTAGGGCCAGTTTGGGGGTGAGTTCTAATACCTGTTTAGCTATTTTGCATATCTCTTGCAGGACTGCTGTCCGGAAAGGTTGGATTTTAGGGCATTCCCACCACATGTGGAGGTATGTGCCTGTGGAGGTGCATCCTCTCCAGCATTTTGGTGAGGTTCCTGGGCTTATTAGCATTAGTTTACGTGGTGTTAGGTACCACCTGTAAGTAAGATTCAGAGTGAGTTCTTTTCTTTTCACTGATACGGATTTAAAGGGAGGTTTAGACCACATTGTGGTCCATTAGGTGAGGTTAATCTCATAGTCTATGTTGTTAGTGTTGTTTTTTGTAAATAATTTTTATTCATTTTCCAATAAAGAGGGAAAAAATTCTTATTAATAACAAATCAGGCCAAATATTACCACATTCAAAAACAATAAACAATACTGTCAATTATAGACTCCAAATTAATTAATTTCAATCGGACTTCCCATGTCCATCCTTTATCTTTCCGCTATCTTCTTTGTTAATTCACAATTTTCCAATCCTGATGTTGACAATCTCCACTCTCGATCAGTCGGTCACTGGTATAACTCACTATCTTGTTTTATTTAACCATTCCCTATTTCTATAATCACGCAGGGGGCTTTTCCCACATTGTTCTCAGTATTAATATTTTGAAGCACAGTCCTCCTTCGATTACACCTCCTTTTTCTGCTTAAAGGTAAAGGTACCTGTCAGCGCTGCCCAAGGTCCCAGCTCACACAAGACCAACGCTGCTCCTTGCTCAAGTTTAAAAGTCTTTATTGAAGCTCAGTCTCATTTCTAGACGCGCAGCGCGCAACGCTACATCTATCCGTCAGACCGTAGAACTCCCATCTGAGTCTCCTCCCCCCTGACACCAGCTTAAGATTCTAGCCTTACTCCACCTCTTCCTCTGTTCCTTCTTTCTCTGGGTCTTTCTGCTAGTCGGAGTCTCAGCCCTCCGAGATTCTTCTGACGCTGATTCTCCCGACTCCTCCCCCCCCCCTCTTTCGGGCTTTAGGACCTGGCTCCCAATCCGGGTTTTCTGCTGTCCCGCGCTCCTCCACATTTGAATTTGGCGCGCGCGCGCAGCCTCCCACTTTCCTTCTGACCGTTACACTTGTGTCACTGCTCTCCCTTTCGGGGAGGCTAGCTGGACCTGGCCTTCCCTCCGTCTCCCCACTCCCCGATGGAGGAGAAGCTGGCCCTGACTCACGTGACTCTTCCCCCCCACTGTGCTCTGGTGGGGGAACTGGCCCTACTGCTCTGCTACTCCCTTGGGACTCCCCTCTGGTTCCTTGT
This sequence comes from Podarcis raffonei, assembly GCF_027172205.1. Lineage (NCBI taxonomy): Eukaryota > Metazoa > Chordata > Lepidosauria > Squamata > Lacertidae > Podarcis > Podarcis raffonei. The sequence goes on from NC_070616.1 coordinate 45,036,909, forward strand.
TTATGGATCGTCCCCTCTGGGATTCGCCTCGCCCTTACCATAGGCGCCCCCTCCTGGGAATCTTCAGATTCGCTGGAGAAGCTCATGGAATCTCTCGGTCCACTGTCATATTCCCCTACGCTCCCCTCCGATTCCTCTCCTCCGCTCTCTATTTGCTCTCTCCCCTGCTCTTCTGCTCCTGAACCTCTGACAGTACCCCTGCCCATACGGGCCAGTCTTGACAGACTCTAGGGTTGTGCGCTCATCTCACTCTCGAGGCCGGGAGCCAGCGCTGTCCGCAGACACTTCCGGGTCACGTGGCCAGCGTGACGTCGCTGCTCTGGCGAACCGGCACCAGAGCAGCACACAGAAACGCCATTTACCTTCCCGCTATAAAGCGGTACCTATTTATCTACTTGCACTTAAGGGTGCTTTCGAACTGCTAGGTGGGCAGGAGCTGGGACCGAACAATGGGAGCTCACCCCGCTGCGGGGATTCGAACCACCGACCATGCGATCAGCAAGTCCTAGGCGCTGATGTTTTACCCACAGCGCCACCCGCGTTCTGCTTAGTGTTGTTTTAATAGGCTCTGGGCTTCCATCCGAGGTTGAAGTTAATTTGCAACTTTGCACTGTCTTTGATCTTTCCAAACCAGCCAATATTTCAAATGTACTGTAGGACTGACTTTGCAATCCGTAAGTTACACAAAGATTGTTTCAGTTTCCCCATAAAAACCCACGCCAGCTTTCCAGGACCCTCAGACAGCTGGCAGGCATCCAGAGTTTTCCATCACTCTCTTTTCAAACTGTATGATAATATTTCATGCAAGCAAATGCATCCTCTGTAAAGTACACTCCTTTTGTAATTCCAATTAAAAAAAAAATCTCCAATCTCCTCCCGTTAAAGGAGACTTTTTCTGATCATGTCCTTTTTCTTTCTACATCAGAGCTTCCCGTCGCCATTTTCCCTTCTCAGCCTGAGCTAATCTGATCATATCTGATCTTACTCTGCCAATTTTGATCAGGGCTCTCCGCCGAAGACTGTGATGATGCCAATACGTCCAGTTATTTTACGGCTCCTGTGTTTGCTTTGGATAATTAATTCTTTCTTGGTGAGGTTCACCAAATCATGAAATAGCAGATATAACAAATACAAAAACACGACAGCCTCTCACCTCATTCACCAAGATAACAAGATAGGAGTCTTTTTGAAGTCCGAAACTTGGCCTCCAGCGACTGTGTAGTTTAGCAGATTTTTCTTTTAACTCTTTCCATTTAGAACACGCCTGTTTTTTTGCCAAATCTTTTTAATTTTTAGGAAAGAGGGACTCCTGGCTGATGAGACTGACTTTGGACATCACCCAGCGTCCCTGCCTCCGCATCTTGTTGCGGAGTGCAGGTAACGGATGGTCTCCAGGTGACACTCCCTCCCACCGCCCTCATTTAACCCTGAATTACTGTCCGATCTCTTGGGAGGCCGCTATATCTCATCACCAGAAGCTGGAGTCCTCCCATTGTTTTTTGATTACTTTTTTTAAAAAAAATATTTTATTAGTTGAATATAAGAACAACATATAATCAAATACAAGCAATCAAATACAGTTTCCCCCTACCCCCCCCAAAACAGCCCCAATTACTTCCAGATAATTACATTAGTAATATAGTCAAATAAAAAATTATTTCTCCAGTTGCTGGTTTAAAAAATATCATTCCACATGCTTCCATGTGTCTTAGGTGGTTTTAATGCATGTTCTTTCTTTGATGCATATGTAATAAAGGAGGACCACGTTATGTAAAAGTTATGTAGTTTCTCACATTGTTTTCTTTCACATACCCTTTCTGTTAAGTTTTCCATCAAAATTAATTCCCAGACATAAGCATACCAAACTTCATATAGGTTCACGTTTGTCAGAGCTGCCCAAGTTCGAATGTACAGGCGCGCGGGACAGCAGAAAACCCGGATTGGGAACCAGGTCCTAAAGCCCGCCGGAGGCAGGGGGAAGACTCAGGGGACTCAGCGTCAGAAGAGTCTAGGAAGGGCGAGACCCCGACGGACAGGCGGAACCAGAGGAGGAAAGAGCAAAGGAAGAGGTGGAGCAAGGCTAGAGTCTTAAACTGGTGTCTGGGGGGAGGAGATTCAGACGGAGCTTCAGCGGTCTAGAGTTTGAGACGTAGAGCTGCATGCTGCGGCTGTGAAAGCGAAACTGAACTTCAATAAAGACTTTCGCACATAACAACGAACCGGCGTTGGTCCTTTGTGAGCTGGGACCTCGGGCAGCTCTGACAGGTGTCATCTGCAAATTTGATCAGGATGCCCTTGAGTCCATCATCCAAGTCGTTGATAAAGATGTTGAATAAGACCGGGCCCAAGACAGAACCCTGTGGCACCCCACTAGTCACTCTTCTCCAGGATGAAGAGGAACCATTGATGAGCACCCTTTGGGTTCGGTCAGTCAGCCAGTTACAAATCCACTGAGTGGTAGCATAGTCAAGACCGCATTTTACCAGCTTCTTTACAAGAATATCATGGGGCACCTTGTCAAATGCCTTGCTGAAATCAAGGTAGGCTACATCCACTGCGTTCCCTTCATCTACCAGGTTTGTAATTCTGTCAAAAAACGAGATCAGGTTAGTCTGACATGACTTATTTTTCAGAAATCCATGCTGACTATTGGTGATCACAGCATTCCTTTCTAGGTGCTCACAGACTGTTTGCTTAATGATCTGCTCCAGAATCTTCCCTGGTATTGATGTCAGACTGACTGGGCGGTAATTATTTGGGTCCTCTCTTTCCCCCTTTTTGAAAATAGGGACAACATTTGCCCTCCTCCAGTCTGCCGGGACTTCGCCTGTTCTCCAGGAATTCTCAAAGATGACTGCCAGTGGTTCTGAGATCACATCTGCCAGTTCTTTTAATACTCTTGGATGCAGTTCATCTGGCCCTGGAGACTTGAATACATCTAAACTAGCCAAGTATTCTTGTACTATCTCCTTAGTTATTCTGGGCTGTGTTTCCTCTGCTGAATCATTTGCTCCAAATTCTTCAGGTCGGGCATTGTTTTCTTTATCGGAGAAGACTGAGGCAAAGAAGGCATTGAGGAGTTCAGCCCTTTCTGTGTCCACTGTTTGCATTTCACCATCTTCTCCTCTGAGTGACCCCACTGTTTCTTTGTTCTTCCTTTTGCTACGAACATACCCATAAAAGCCTTTTTTGTTGCTTTTAACCTCTCTAGCCAACCTGAGTTCATTCTGTGCTTTAGCTTTTCTGACTTTATGTCTACATGTGCTGGCTATTTATTTGAATTCCTCTTTGGTGGTTTCCCCCCTTTTCCATTTTTTGTACACATCCTTTTTTAATCTTAACTCAGTTAAAAGTTCTTTAGATAGCCACCCTTGCTTCTTTAGGCACCTTCCATGTTTCTGTCTCATTGGTATTGCCTGAAGTTGTGCTTTTACTATCTCCCTCTTAACAAACTCCCAGCCATCATGAACTCCCTTTCCTTTTAGTATTACTGTCCATGGGATCTCACCCAGCACTTCCCTAAGTTTTATGAAGTCGGCTTTCTTAAAGTCAAGAAATTGAGTCCTAGTATGCTTGGCTGCTCCTTTCCGCTGTATAGTAAACTTCAGAAGAGCATGATCACTCGCGCCTAATGATCCTTCCACTTCTACCCCACTAACCAGGTCATGAACATTGGTTAGGACCAGATCTAAAATGACTGTTCCTCTTGTTGCTTCTCCCACTTTCTGGACAATGAAGTTGTCTGCAAGGCCAGTGAGGAATCTGTTTGACCTTATGCTCTTGGCTGAGTTTGACATCCAACAAATATCCGGGTAATTGAAGTCCCCCATTACTACTATCTCCCTTCCTTTTGCATGCTTGGCCATCTGTTCCAGGAAGGCATCATCTATGTCCTCCGTTTGGCTTGGGGATCTATAGTAAACTCCTACAATGAGGTCACTGTTATTCTTCTCTCCCTTAATTTTGACCCAAATGCTCTCACTTTGGCTTTGAGGTTCTAAATCTTGGATCTCTTCACAGGTATACACATCCCTGACATATAACGCCACTCCTCCTCCTTTCTTGTCTGGTCTGTTTGTCTGAAATAGATTGTATCCCTCCATTATTACATTCCAATCGTGGGACTTATCCCACCAGGTTTCAGTGATGCCTATTATGTCATATTTAATTTGCTGTACCAAGAGCTCAAGCTCATCTTGTTTATTTCCCATGCTTTGCGCATTAGTGTACAGACATTGAAGTCCATTAATCATTCCCCCGTGTCTCTTATTTAAGGATTTTTTCCTCCCACCACTAGGTCTGCGTGCTGTTTGCTCCATTTGGTCTATGACATTTGGATGATCATCTTCATCAATTGACAGACTCCTAGCTTCAGGAGCACTGTCTCCCTCCCCCACATTAGTCAGTTTAAAGCCCTCCTGATGAGGTTTCTGAGATTTTTGGCAAAAACATTCCTCCCAACCGTTGTGAGGTGCAGCCCATCGCTTGCCAGAAGTCCATCTTCAAGAAACTGCAGTCCGTGATCTAAGAATCCAAACCGTTCCTGTTTACACCATTTGTGAAGCCAGCTGTTCACTTCCACTATTTTTCCCTCTCTCCCTGGGTCACGTCGTTCAACTGGGAGGACAGATGAGATGACAATTTGTGCATTTAATTGCTTCAATTTCCTGCCCAGAGCCTCGTAGTCTCTTTTGATCTTCTAGAGATTGTTCATAGTACATTTGGTTGGCTGCAGGGGCATACGAAGGGGCAGTGGGGGGTGGTGCCCCGGGGTGCCACGCTGGGGGGAGGGTGGCAGTATGGTCGCTGTACTAGCTGCCACTCTTGCGCAACTGTACAGGCAGCCCCTCTTGCAGCAACCATATGGGCCGTACGGGCAGCTGCTCTCCTGGTGACTGTACAGGTTGCTGCTCGCGTAGCATCCGTACAGGCAGCCGCTGTCACGGCAGCCATACAGGCTGTACGGGCAGCCGCTCTCCTCGCAACCATACAGGCTGCCGCACGCGTGGCGTCCGTACAGGACATTGTGTGCGCGCCCATCATCCAGGACTTGTTACCATATTATAGCTGCCACAAAATCTATCGGCATGCCACCAGAACCAGGGAAGCCTTGCCAGTTGCAGCTCACACAGTTGAAGCGAAATAAAACAAGAGTAGATCGGGAAGAAAGTTCCCCAGACTGCAGGAAAAGATAACAGTAGCTCCAGCATCTGATTCAGTGCAGGCTGCTGAGGGGTTGGACTCCTTAAGATCACCAACTGACTATGAGACACCTGGAAAGCACTCAAGCTCAGATGACCTCCACTCCAAAAAGTGGGAAAGAGGATTTGACAGTGACCAATATTGATTCTTTTGATAGCAGCCCCATATTCTCAACACAAAGTGAGAAGTGTTTGGACAAATCACTGATTTGTACATCAGTTCCCCCATGGCACAACTGTACCTTCCCCACACTCAGTCTACAAACCATGGGACTTGTGGGTTCAGTTGCCAACATCTGTGTGTATGACTATGACATAAACACACTGAAAGGATCAAACTGGATAAATGACCGCCTAATAGATGCCTTTCTTGCCTCCAGGGTGATCATGGCCAAAGAGCTAGGTCACGATGGAACAATTTTCCCACTTACTTGCCAATTCATGCAGATATGTCAAAGACTTCCGGGTTAGCGCCAGCGGCGAATGGCGGAGTTCCTCCGATCAGAGGAACGGGCTCCGTGGAAACTGGGTCTTCCCGCCGCGGCGAAGGTGGGGACCCGCTAGAAATCCCAGGTGGAGGAAGCCTGGGAACGTGGGGTTCGGCAGGGCACCAGGAGTGCCTCCCCTACTCGCGGGGACCCCATTTTGGGGACCCGGAGCGACGTGGGGTGAGTGGCGCGGTGCTTCGAATTGACTGCTTCTTTCACGGAGTGAAGCCACATTGCTGTTGCCGGAGAGCGCTGACTTTTTCCTGTGGACAATTGGACAACTACCCGTGAGTAGAACGGAAAATTGGATCCTTAAATACCTTAATTTGGCACCGAAACGGGAAGGTCTTAAACAGGAAGTCCGCCTTACTCTTTTGTAAATAGATTGAAGCAAAGACGTTACAAGCTAAAGTCTTGGAAAGCCTTTGGCAAAGGATTAAATTTCCATCAGTTAAAATTACAAAACCCCCCTTGGAAGCAGGAGAAGAGGGGGGAAATTTTGGACCTAGCGAGCCTGCAGGAGAGAGTGAAAAATCAAATTACCACTGCTCTGAACCTGGAAAAGGGCTGCCAGAAAGAGTGACGTTTTGGGAGAGTTCATTGACTGCGAACAGAACGTATTTGACAGCTAGCTAAATAAGAGAAAGATACTGTTTCCATTGTCCTCTTCTGCGTTCAAAAAGGAGGAAAAGTAACTGAAAATTGAAACTATCTTTATGGCTTGAGTTGTGTTTGAAAGGATTGGTACAAGTGGAGATTGTTTCCCTCTAGAGGGAGCTTTTGAAACTGTTACAGGAGTGTAACTGGGGAATCTCCAGCTGCAAGATAAGAAATTGTGAGAACCAGAGATTGACCTTGGACCATTTAAAAATGTTGACAGGAGAAGCCATAGTGACTTTATTATGCAAGATAAGCTATTCGCTGGAACAGCTTCATAAGAAGACGGATGATATGGCTTTTAAAATTGACAACTTGGGACAAAAAGTGATTAATATGGGACAAAAAGTGAGCACCAACACAGAAATAATTCAGGACTTGGTACAGGAATCTACTTTGACAGGACAAATTGTGGAGGAGAAGGAGAAAGCTGTTGTTGTTGAGCCTAAAGTAATACAAGCGGGATCTTCAGTCTTACAGAAGAAAATTGACGACTATAAGTTGAGGCCTTTTATGATCGAATCTAGAAAAGTCAGATTCTGAGGATCGGATCCCGGCCTGGACTGAAGAAGGAAAGTTGGGAAGATCCCTCTATGCAGGGATTAACTGACTTCTGGGACATGGACTTGGGTCTGAAGGAGATTGAAGTTCTGGGGGCCTTTGGATTTTGAGGAATCTTGAAACATGTCCTGAAACACTTTATGGATCTTAGCTTCAACTATGGAAATTTGGCTGACCTGTCCAGAAGGAATAAAAGTATTGTCAGGTTGGAGTCTTCCAGAGATCTGCTCTTTAGAATTAAAGAATATGAAGAAGACCTGCAGAAGGGACCTGGAAAAGAGTTAAGAGCCTCGGACATAAGATCTCCAGGTTGATGGACTATATGGAATTGACGGAAAGGACTGGCAGAATCCGAAACCAGGGAGAGGAGATGGTGGAAGAAGATTGGAAGATTAAAAGTTTATATATAGAAATACTGTAAAATTAATGAGTGATAGAAAAATGATGGAATGAAATTTTATGGCCTTAGCAGAAATGTTATAAGGAGTTAAGCATATATAAGTATTTTAGTCTTAATGGAAAATAAGGTTAAAAATATGTTGAGATATTTATAATATGATAGAAAATAGAGAAAGATGGAAAGGATTTGCTGAAACAATTAATAGAAGTGGAATACAAAAAGGGAGGTGAGAGGAGGTCGAGGAAACAAGGGAATGAAAGATAGAGTATGGAAAAGGTGTGATGTATGTTTTTAAATTGTTTTTGTTTTGTTTTATTTAGGGTTAGGGTTAGGGTTAGGATTTTGTTTAGTTTAGTTTAATGTGTTTAGTTTAATGTGTTTAGGTTGTGTTTTGTATTGTTTATATATTGTATTGTATTGCTTTTTTCCTCTTTTGTTTCTTTTTTCTCTTGTCTTCTTTTCTTTTCCTTTTCAGTAATCTTTAAAAGTAATAATTATTTTTTTAAAAAAAGACTATATATTGTACCAAGATATGGTTCATCTTCAAGAACAGATCAAATACATTAAATATATTAAAGAGGAGAAAAAATATGAAACTGCTTACATACTGTCAACTAATATACAGATTCAAGAAAGACTGTATGGCAAACATTTGAATCAGTGAAAAGACAGAATTTGAGTCCATCATAACAGAGTTCTACCTTTTGGGTAAAATTTATAAACTCTTACTCAAATATGACACCGAGCCCGAAGAAGCAAAACCTTATATGACAAAATGGATGCAAAAAGTTTGAGCACTTTACAGTGGAACAATGAGAACAATTGCGAATAAAGGAATAAAATTTACTGCAAGTTAAGCCCTAAAACAAAATTGGTACAGTGGAAGCTCGGGTTGCAGACATAACCCGTGACGGAGGCACGTCCGCAACCCACAGCGCTCGCATCGTGTAGGCCGCATCTGCACAGGCGCCAGCGCAATTTGGCCCTTCTGCACATGTGCGAGCGGCGAAACGCGGAAGTAACCCGTTCCAGTACTTCCAGGTTTCCCGTGGTCCGCAACCCAAAAACACGTAACCTGAAGCGGCCGTAACATGAGGTATGACTGTACAAAAATGTTCTTTCAATGGTATATAAATTTGAAAAATATACAGAAGATGAATAATGAAATGAATGGACATTGCTGGAAATGTCATAGACCTTAAGGAATCTTCTTCCATTTATGGTGGACCTGTGAAAAGACCAAAAGGTTTTGGAGGAAAGTTCATTTGAAATGAAAAAATGTAAAAAAAAAAACCTAAATTTTCATTGGACCCCAAAACTATGCCGTTGGGAATGAAATCGTCAGTGGAACTATTTAGTTATATGACCACAGCAGTCAGAGTGGTGTTGGCTAACATATGGAAATCTGACATATGTCCTGAAATAGATGCATGGAAAGAGAAACTATCAGAATATGCAGTAATGGCAAAACTCACCAATTTAGTAAATAATTGACTCATCTTTATAATTTGTATACAACTTAACAGAACTGTAACAAAATGAACATCTGTATGGATTTGTATAATAGACCTTAGTTACAAAAATATTTCCTGTTTAAAAATAGAAGCTTTGTGTGTGTGTGGTAAAGAAAGAAATATATAGTAGAAGAAATCTTGTCTGTCTGATCTAGAAATGAAATCATATTTTAAAATAATTCTTGCTTTAGATTTTTATAATCATATATGGTATTTCTCCAATAGCAAACAACCTAGAATTGGAAATAATATTTAGTACACTAACCTTTGTTTAACTCTTGATAAATGTCAGCTTGCTGAGTTATTTTGTACCATTGTGATTCAATGTTATATTTGCGCTCAACAAGGGAAACCCACATGACCTGAAGGTGTTGCTGTGCAATGCTAGGTCAATGATTCATAAGACCACTGCCATCCATGACTTGATCGTGGATGGAGGACTTGACCTGGCATGTGTAACAGAGACTTGGTTGGATGAAGCAGATGGTCCTGTCCTAGCTGCTGCTTGTCCACCAGGTTTCTCTTACACACAGCAACCCAGGTCATATGGGTGGGGGGGTGGGTTGCAGTGATTTTTAGGAAGTCACTAGCTTGCATCAGGCGTCCTACTGGGAAGACCCAGTTCTCTGAGTGCATGTTCTGGAAGCTGGGCAATAGGGGCAGTACAGGATTTCTTTTGGTGTACTGACCTCCCCGCTGCACCAAGGATTCCCTGCTCGAGCTGCTTCAGGTCATGGCGGATGTTCTCCTGGAGACACCTAGTTTGGTTGTCCTAGGGGATTTTAACATCCATGCCAACACGAACTTACAAGGGGCTGCTTGGGACTTCGTGGAAAGCATGGCCTCCATGGGGCTGTCCCTGAATAAGTTTGGCCCAACTCATAGTCACGGACATGCCTTAGACCTGGTGTTCACCTCTAGTGACGTGGGTGATCTGACACTAAGTAAAAGTGAAACAAAAGAAGTGCCATGGTCAGATCACTTCCTGGTGCAACTGGACTTCTCCGTGACCCTTCTCCTCTGCAGGGAGGTGGGACCAATTCGGATGGTCTGCCCCTGCCACTTAATGGATCCAAATGGTTTCCAGAGAGTGGTAGGGCATGCTTTATCCCATGTTGATGGCCTTTCAGCTGATTCCCTGGTGGCCCGCTGGAATGCGGAGTTAACCAGGGCTATCGATTGTCTGGCTCCGAAGCGCCCTCTCTGATTGCATGGAGCCCAGACAGCCCCATGGTTTTCTTTGGAGCTGAGGGCGAGGAAACAATCGCTGAGACGGCTAGAGCGCCGGTGGCAGAAAACTCATTCTGAATTGGACCGGACACAGGTTAGAGCTCAACGTCGAGCCTACCAAGTGGCAATAGTGACGGCGAAGAAGACTTTCTTCGCCGCCTCTATTGAATCATAGAATCATAGAATCATAGAGTTGGAAGAGACCACAAGGGCCATCGAGTCCAACCCCCTGCCAAGCAGGAAACACCATCAGAGCACTCCTGACATATGGTTGTCAAGCCTCTGCTTAAAGACCTCCAAAGAAGGAGACTCCACCACACTCCTTGGCAGCAAATTCCACTGTCGAACAGCTCTTACTGTCAGGAAGTTCTTCCTAATGTTTAGGTGGAATCTTCTTTCTTGTAGTTTGGAACCATTGCTCCGTGTCCGCTTCTCTGGAGCAGCAGAAAACAACCTTTCTCCCTCCTCTATGTGACATCCTTTTATATATTTGATTGCATCTGCAGAAAATAGTAGCAGGAGACTCTTTCAGGTGGTTTGCAATTTAACGGAACCACCTTTACCACTGGGGCCTTGTAAAGACCCCAAGATCTCCTGCAACGATTTTGCAAAGTTTTTTGCAGATAAAGTCGCTCATATTTGGAAGGAGGTAGACACCACCGTGGGAGCAGGCCAGGGCGGGAGAGTGCTAGAACCCTGTCTGGTCAAGTTGCATGAAATCAATTCCAATCTGTTACCTCCGAGAATGTGGACAGGCTGCTTGGACAACTGAAACCGACCACCTGTCTCCTTGATCCCTGCCCTTCCTGGCTTATAAAAGCAAGCCAGGAAGGGCTGGGTGATGGGCTCTGCGGGGTGGTGAATGCTTCCCTCTGTGAGGGAGCATTCCTAGACCTGCTGAAAGAGGCGGTCATTAAACCGCTTCTTAAAAAAACATTTTTAGACCTGGCCAGTATGGCCAACTATTGCCCAGTCTTAAATCTTCCATTCTTGGGCAAGGTGATTGAGTGGGTGGTTGCTGAACAACTCCCTAGAGGATGCAGACCATTTGGATCCCTTCCAGTCAAGATTCAGGCCTCATCATGGGACTGAAACTGCCTTGGTCACGCTGGTTGATGATCTCCGGCGGGCTAGGGACAAAGGTGAAAGCTGTTTCCTAGTTCTGCTGGATCTCTCAGCAGCCTTTGAAACCATCAACCATAACATCTTTCTGGACCACCTAGAGGGGCTGGGAGCTGGGGGCACTGTTATACAGTGGTTCCACTCCTTCCTCCTGGTCTGTATCCAGAAAGTGGTGGTGGGGGGATGAGTGTTGAGACCCCTGGGCCCTTACTTGTGGGGTGTCTTGGGGTTCCATCCTCCCCTCCATCCTTTTTAACATCTACATGAAGCTGCTGAGAGAGATCATCAGGGGGTTTGGGCTCGCTGTCCATCAATATGCGGATGATACCCAGCTCTACCTCTCTTTCAACTCAGAACCAGTGAAGGCGGTGAAAGTCCTGTGTGAGTGCGGTTGGAGGATGGATGGCAGCTAATGGATTGAGGTTGAATACTGACAATACGGAAGTACTGTTCTTGGGGGACAGGGGGTGGGCTGGTGTGAAGGACTCCCTGGTCCTGCATTGGGTAACTGTGCCCCTGAAGGACCATTTTGGACGCACAGCTGTCCATGGAGGCACAGGTCAATTCTGTATCCAGGGCAACTGTCTACCAGCCCCATCTGGTATGCAGGCTGAGACCTTACCTGCCCGGAGACTGTCTCACCAGAGTGGTGCATGCTCTAGTTATCTCCCGCTTGGACTACTGCAATGTGCTCTACGTGGGGCTACCTTTGAAGGTGACCCGGAAACTACAACTAATCCAGAATGCGGCAGCTAGTCTGGTGACTGGGAGAGGCCACCGAGACCATATAACACATGTCCTGAAAGACTTACATTGGCTCCGAGTACATTTCCGAGCACAATTCAAAGTGTTAGTGCTGACCTTTAAAGCCCTAAACGGCCTTGGCCCAGTAGACCTGAAGGAGCGTCTCCACCCCCATCGTTCTGCCCGGCCACTGAGGTCCAGCACCAAGGGCCTTCTGGTGGTTCCCTCACTGCGAGAAGCAAAGCGACAGGGAACCAGGCAGAGGGCCTGGCAGTGGCGCCCACCCTGTGGAATGTCATTAGATGTCAAAGAGATAAACAACTACCTGACATTTAAAAGACATCTGAAGGCAGCCCTGTTTAGGGACGTTTTTAATGTGTGACTTTTTAATGTATTTTTATTTTTTTAAAAAAAATGATATTTATTCAGAGTTTCCAAAGTACAGGAGGAAGAAGAAAAGTGAAAAACAAAAAACAAAAAACAGACAAAAAATACATAAAAAACCAATACAACAACACCACAACAAAAAAAGAAAATACAAATCCCATGGAAACTTGAAGTGTCAGGCATAGCTCTAATGGCTTTAGCCCAAACGTAGCAGAGTTTTCCTGCACAGCGAAGAAGCTAGTTGAGGTGGAAATGACTAGTCAGCTAGACTCAGAATAACTATTTACAGGATTTATTAAAAGGAAAAATAAAACCAGCAGAGTTTCTGCATACAAAACAAAGCAAAATAAATCCTTTCTTTCTCTCTCTCTTAACCATACACAGCACTCCTACTCCTAACACACCCCACATCACACTGTCCTAGCAATCCCTAGATAACAGAGTTGAGTGCTGGTCGTTAACCAATCAGAGTAAGTAGTTTCTAGGTCAAGCTGACCTTGGCTTTCTGCCAAGAGTAAATTGACACTGCCTTGAGTTACCGTAATTGTGTGAAGCCAGAATCTGTAAGTTTCCCATGAGAACCAATTAACAGAAACTCAACACCCCCTCACAGATTCTGCTGGACAATTAACATCAAATACACCTATGTAGGAGATTATTTTTCCAGCAAACCTAAACCCTTGCACATTCGCTTGTTCTTTACCTTTGCCAATGGTTTAGTTAACACATCTGCTACATTTTCTTCACTTGATACATAAGTACAGGTGATTACATTGTCTTGTACACAGCAACGCACATTGTGGTATTTTACAGAGATATGTTTGGAACGCGATTTGAAACCCTCTGTTTTACTTAAGGTTATACAAGCTTGATTATCAATGTAAACTTGTACTGGTTCTCCACAATTTACTTTTAAATCTGTTAACAAATGCTTGAAATAAATCACCTCGTTGCACAATTCACTCAACGCGGCATACTCTGATTCCGTTGATGACACACTTACAACGTCTTGCTTGCGTGACCGCCAGCTGATTAAAGCTCCACCGACCATTATGACCAGTCCTGTGACAGATTTTCTATCCGGCAAATTTCCCCAGTCACTATCACAGTAGCAACTCAACATTTCATCCTCTGAAGAATTTAATTGTAACATATAGCCAATTGTCTGTTTGAGGTATCTCAGAACTTGTTTTACCCCTTTCCAGGCATTTAGTGTGGGTTTTGAGACCAATCTACTTAATATGCCTACTGCATAGCTAATATCAGGTCTGGACCACTGTGCTAGATACAATAAACTTCCAATTACAGAATGATATATATCAGGATGTTCAAATTCAGGACTCTCATCTGTATGAAGTGTTTTTATGAAACCTGGATCCATAGGCACCACTGCCCCTTTGCAATCCTGCATCCTGTATGTAGTCAGTAGTTGTTTAACTTTGTTCTGCTGACTAATTAGGCAGCTGCCATCTTGGGCCCAGCACACTTCCAACCCTAGATATGTCCTAACCGGGCCTAAGTCTTTCACTTTGAACTTACTGGACAATTGCTTGGCAAACCTTTTAGTTTGTTTATCTGTTTTGCAAGCATACAATACATCATCTACATAAATCAGACAAAACTCTTGATCACTGCCTGTACCACGTACATAAACACAATTGTCAGCTGTACTCTGCTTGAAACCAAATGACACTAAGGCCTCATGGAAACATTTGTTCCAAGATCTTGCAGCCTGTTTGAGACCATATAGAGCTTTGTTTAATTTCAACACTCTATTGGAACCTGTCTCATAACCAGGCGGTTCGGCTAGATACAGGTCTTCTGATATTGATGCATGTAAATATGCAGTCTGGATATCAAAATGGTTTAACAGGAGTTTTCTCTTTGCTCCAAGCGTTAGAATCAGCCTTACACTGTCCCCCTTAGCAGTAGGGGAAAAAGTCTCGTCATAATCTTTTCCAGGCCTCTGAGAGTATCCTTGAGCCACTAAACGAGCTTTGTATTTGTACTCTCCTGTCACCAGAGGTTTAAGTTTGTACACCCACCTGCAGCCTACAATCTTTGCCCCCTCAGGCGCTGCTACTGGTGTAAAAACCTTGTGCTCATTCAGAGAGGACATCTCTTCCTCCATTGCCTGTTTCCAGAGCTCTGCCTCCTCTTTTGGTAACTTTAACACCTCCTGAAAACTCTTGGGCTCTGCAATTACACTAAACACATTTGCAGTATCTGGAGAAAAACGCACCGGAGGCACTCCTTTGTTTTGTCTTTTAGATCTTCTGGGAGAAAATTTTTCTTCTGACCCACTTTCCTCCTCAGAACTATGACCTCTCTTTTGTTGCTTAACAACTGGTCTTTGGGCAACTCCACTTTCTTGAGAGCTCTTATCTGAACTTTCCTCCCCCTCAGACTCTGATTCTCTATGTTTACCTTCAGAGTCATGAAGCTCCTGGGAAGGTTCAAACCAAACCTCAGTATTGGCATGTAGTCTCTCCCAGCCACTATGTTCACAAAAACTGGCATTCCTGGAGATCACAATGCCATTTGTCCCTTCAGCAAAACGGAAACCTTTTCCCAGCTCCTGGTAACCCACAAACACTAACTGTTTGGTCTTAGGATCTCCCTTCTTCCTCATTTGTTTTGGAATTAACACCCAGGCTTTTGATCCAAACACATGCAAATGGTCAATTTTGGGTTTTTTCTGAAACAATTTAAAGTACGGGGTTGTACCTATTGTTTGATGAAAGAGCCTATTTTGGAGATAACATGCGGTGAGCATGCTCTCCCCCCAATAAGACATGGGCAAATCAGCATCATCAAGCATGGCAAACATCATGTCTTGTAAAGATCTGTTTTTTCGCTCTGCAACGCCATTCTCCTCTGGGGAAAAAGCGTTCGTTTTTCTATGCCCAATGCCACGCTTTTGTAACCAATCTCTAAAAACATTTGACATAAATTCGCCACCTCTGTCCGTCTGAATCCTTTTGAGTTTAGTGGACAGAAATCTTTCCACAGATGCCACCCAGCCTTTAAACTTAGTGAACACGTCACCCTTATTCTTCATGGGGAAAACCCAAGAATAACGCGTGGCGTCATCCACAATTGTTAATGAAAAACGCGATCCACCCCTGCTTACAGCAAATGGACCAATTACGTCCATGTGAACCAGCTGTAGCGGTGACTCACTAACTCTGTCACTTCTGGGGTAAGAGACTCTGTGGGTTTTAACCTTTTTACAAACATTGCAATCAAGGTACTTGTTACAACTCTTTAAATTACCCCCATCAGCCAATTCAGACATTTTTAGTACACTTTTCCAGCAAGCATGCCCCATTTTCCTATGCAATAAGTGCACACAGTTGTCATGTATAGCTTTGTTATTCACTGCAGGCTGAGATTTACTGACTACTGCTGCAACTTGAGATCCTGCTTTAAGCCAAAACAAGCCTCCCTCTGACTTAGCAGTGCCTAAAATCTCACCAGCCTTCTTAATAATGCAACTGTCTCCTTCAAAATACACTTTAAACCCAGCTTTTAGCAAACAATCTACAGACATTAGATTGCTCCTTAATGAAGGCACATAAAGTACATTTTGCAGGCATTCATGAAGACAAGGAACAAAAACTGCACCCCCCGAAATCACTTCGGAAGTACTTCCGTCTGCTAGAGCCACCTGGCTGTGCTGTGCTGAGTTCTTGGAAACAAACAATTCATCTGAATTTACGATGTGCCGAGACGCTCCCGAATCGACCACCCAGACAGCTTGTTTCTCATCAGCAATCTTGACCTCGGCGGTCACCAGCTGAGCCGACTGTTTTCGTTTGAAGAATTTCCTTTTACGCTGCTGCTGCTGCTGCTGA
Organism: Podarcis raffonei; assembly: GCF_027172205.1. NCBI lineage: Eukaryota > Metazoa > Chordata > Lepidosauria > Squamata > Lacertidae > Podarcis > Podarcis raffonei. The sequence continues at coordinate 45,053,070 of NC_070616.1, forward strand.
TCTCGTCTCTGCTCCTGCACCGGCCACTGAGACTTGACCAACTCCGGACATTGTCGTTTTAGATGCGCTGAAGACCCACATCGGAAACAACGCCTAACAGCAAACGCTGACTCCTCACCGGTACGCTGCTTTTGCTTCACCCCTGGCACGGCATGAGAACTCCTTCCAAACCGCCCGCCTGTAGAAGCCTCTGCAGCAAACGACCTTTCTTGCCTCTTCTGCCACTCTTCAATCAAACGCCCAGTAACGTAACTGATTGATAAATCACGCTCCTGTATGCCTTCTAGAGACAAAACTAAATTATCCCAGCTTTCCGGGAGAGAACTCAAAATAATAGCCACCTTCTCCTGCTGGTCTAATGCACAGTCTCTTTCCTGTAGCGCAGTAAACTTTAACTGTAAACTGTGTAGGTGCTCCTGCATTGTAACCCCAGGCTGTAACATTGCCTTGTACAATGCCTTGCGAATGAACAGCTTGGAAACCGCTGTCTCACGCACATGGAGTTCTCTAAGTGCTTGCCACACATCTCTAGCTGTCTTGATTCCCCTCACATACGGCAACTGGGAATCTTCCAGCCCCAAGACAATTGTGGCCCTTGCTCTTTGGTCTTTATCGAGGTCCTCATCATCAGGCTTCGCAGGAAACTTACTCACCACTTGCCAGAGACGATCCCTCTGCAGCACTGCCTGCATGCGTTCCGACCACAGCAAGTAATTGGAGTCATTCAGACGCTCAAAAGCCATCTGAACTGGTTGTGAGGCCATCTTGAGAGCGATGTCCCTGGAACCCGGAACCAGCTACTCACGACCACCAAGAGAGAAAACAGGAACCACAGCACCCAGCACTCACACGCTGCAGCTGTTGTCCTTGTGTCCACTGCGTCACCAGCTCACAACAGTCAGGAACCAGCCAGTGTCCATCTGCTGCACCAACAGGAACAACAACTTCTGGAACTACTGGAACCAACACCGTTGATGCTGACACCACCACAACTCAGGCTGGCAGCACAATACCCATAACCTCATGGAACTTTGAAGTGTCAGGCATAGCTCTAATGGCTTTAGCCCAAACGTAGCAGAGTTTTCCTGCACAGCGAAGAAGCTAGTTGAGGTGGAAATGACTAGTCAGCTAGACTCAGAATAACTATTTACAGGATTTATTAAAAGGAAAAATAAAACCAGCAGAGTTTCTGCATACAAAACAAAGCAAAATAAATCCTTTCTTTCTCTCTCTCTTAACCATACACAGCACTCCTACTCCTAACACACCCCACATCACACTGTCCTAGCAATCCCTAGATAACAGAGTTGAGTGCTGGTCGTTAACCAATCAGAGTAAGTAGTTTCTAGGTCAAGCTGACCTTGGCTTTCTGCCAAGAGTAAATTGACACTGCCTTGAGTTACCGTAATTGTGTGAAGCCAGAATCTGTAAGTTTCCCATGAGAACCAATTAACAGAAACTCAACAATTACTTCTTTCATTTGCTTATTTCCTTGACCTCCTCACACCTCCCTTTTTGTATTCTAGCTTAATTTATTATTTCAGCAAATTCTTTCCATCTTTCTCAATTTTTGTTTGAATAATTTATCTTAACAGTCTAGCCTATTAATTAGCTCAGCAAATCCTTTCCATCTTTCACCATATTCTGTTATTCAATTTACCTTAATTTATTTAACCTTATCTTACCATAAAATACCTTAAAGCTTAAAACTTAATACTTATTTATACATAACTCCTTATATCATTTCTACTAAAGCCAGATAGTTTCATTCCAACATTTTCCCTAATATTCATTAATTTTACACTAATTCCCAAAATAAAAAATTTTCTTTGTAGACTTTCTTCTAATTTTCATCCAACGTCCCTTCTTCCTGGTCTCGGGTTGTGTCAGTCCTTACTGTCCATTCCATCCAGTCCATCAACCTGGTGATCTTATGTCCGAGGCCCTTAAGTCTCTTCCATGCCCCTTCTGCAGATTTCCTTCTTCTTGTTTATACTTGCACTTCTCCTTGTCTTTTGTTGGTCTCTTTCTTAAATTCTTTCCTTTCTCCTAGAGGAGTAGATCTCTGGGGGATTCCAGCCGATAGTTATTTCCATCTCCCCTCATCAGACCAACCCATTCCCCACAGTCCCACTTCCCACAGTCATCAATGTGATCCAAAAAATAATTAACAGCATATTTCAAAGTCCCTCCAAAGTTAAGAGCCTCCTCAGCTTCAGACTCCCCCTGGCCCACTCCAAATTCAATCTTCAAAGGCAGCGACTTATGCTTCTGCAGGGCCTCGTATCTCTCCGTTTGCATTACTTGAGGTGCATCCGCCACCTCCTCCATTATCATCTGCCCTTGCACTTGCTCAGTCGAACCAGTTTCCTGAGTTGGTCCCTGTATGATTTCTGTGTCAGTATTCCCTGTTTGTCTGCATTTACTGACTACAACAGTCATCAAGTCCAACTTCTCATTCATCAGATCCATCTTCTCATGCAAATGCTCCAGCAAAGCATTTGTTTTACAAAAAGCCAGCACCAAGACTTCCTCCCAACACATTTTTATTCAAGGTCAGAAGACTGGTCCCACGATCTTAATCTCACAGCTGTAAAGTCCCCTAGTGGACTAGTGGACTGCAGCAACAATTTAACAAGCTCCCTCTAGAGGAGACAGTTTCTATTTGTGTCCATCTTTTTAAAACATATCCAACAAAGGAAAGTTACTTTCGTTTTTCAAATATTTTGTTTCTTTAGGATGCAAAAGGCAACATTGGAATCAGTTTGTTTCTCTTTTTTTTAACTATCTGTCAAAGTGTTCCATATACAGTCAATGAACGTCTCCTACAATTTCTGTCTCTGACACCCCGTTCCCAGGTTTGAGACAGTGGAAACTTACTTTTCTTTTACTCTTTCTCCTGCAGGCTTGAACAGTCAAAAATTTCCCCCCTTTTCTCCTGCTTCCAAGGGGGTTTTAGTGGTTATAAATGAAGGAAATTTCGACCTTTACAAACGACTTTCCAGGCTATTAGCTTACAAGGTTTTTGCTTCAGTCTATTTACAAAAAGCGGAAGGCGGACTTCCTGTTTTAAACCTTCCCGCTTCGATGCCAAATTAAAATGTTTCTTCATCCAATTTTCCGTTTCTACTCACGGGTACTTGTTTAGAGTCCAATTGTCCACAGGAAAAAGTCAGCGCTCTCCGGCAATGGCTATGCGGCTTCCCTCCGTGAAAATAGCAATCAGTTCGCAGCACCGCGCCGCTCACCCCACTTCGCTCTGGAGCCCCAAAACAGGGTTTCCCCGTGAGTAGGGGAGGCGCAAAAGGTGCCAGCCGAATCCCAGGTTCACAAGCTTCTCCCGCTTGTGATTTCAATGGGTCTCCGCCTTCGCCGTGGCGGTCAGACCCTGCTTTTCACGGAGCAAGTTCCTCCCGATCGGAGGAGCTCCGCCATTGCCGGAGGCGCCAACCCGGAAGTCCATACATTTTCCTATCGGCTCTAATAATAATCTTCCAGTGGTGACATTAACAGTGCAGGTAAGGGCATTTTTGGGATTTTTGTAGTGCAACTCATATTTTTTTGTGGTGCAGGCTGTGCCCCTGGCTATGACGTGTGATCTGACATTGAGTTTGGGTTGGCCCAATGCATAAAGCGTGAGGATCCATGAGGATCCATGCTTCAAAACCACGTTTATGGGCCACGGTATGGCCAGGAAGCCGTGGATCTGAGTTTTCTGTGGTGCAGGCTGTGCTCCTGGCTCTGACGTGTGATCTGACGTTGAGTTTGGGTTGGCCCAATGCGTAAAGTGTGAGGATCCATGAGGATCTGTGCATCAAAACAATGTTTTCGGGCCACGGTATGGCCAGGAAGCCATGGATCCGCGCTTTTTGTGGTGCATGCTGTGCCCATGGCCATGATGTTTGATCTGATGGTGACTTTGGGCTGATCTAGTGCAGAAATCATGAGGATCCATGAGGATCCGTGTTTTTTAACCATGTTTTTGCGCCCCTGCGGCCCCACGAAACAGTGGATGCATGATTTTTTTGATGCTGTCTACATAATAAGACATGGTCTACCGTATCATGGTGATTTTATTTAATTTGAATGAAAAAATCATATGAATGGATCCGCCTTTTCCCCTTTTCCCCTCATCTTCTAGTACACGGGATTACGTGGTGTACTTAGCTGGCGATGTTATATGCTTCTATGTTGGGGATTCCCCATCCTACTTCTGAGGAAGTATTTGGGGCTTATTCTTGATTTTTTGTGTGAGAAGATAAATGACTATAATTTTTTCTGCCATCTGGGCTGGGGGAATCCTGATTGGGAGGATTTGGAATAGATAGGTTAATTTAAGAAGGGTGAACATTTTGATCATGGCTATTTTGTCTGAGAGAGTGAAGTTGGTGTTGTTCCATCTCTTTAGGTCTTTGTTGAGTGGAAGGAGTGGAGGTTTCTGGTTATTTGTACCTCTAGGTATCTGAACTTGGTGCGGCAAAGTTTTATCTTGGTGATGTTAGTGAATTCTTTTTGGGTATGAGAGGGTGTGTTGAAGCACATAGCCTCAGACTTTGCAAAATTTACCTGTAGGCCCGACACCATTGCAAATGTGTTGAGTTCTCTGATTAGGGAGGTCTGGGTTTATGGGGTCTGGGGTTGTAACCATTAGGTCGTCTGCAAGGAGCCCTGATTTATAGGTTCTGCCTTTTATTTCCACTCCCTGTGTGTGGCTGCTTGGATTCGGATTGCTAGAGGTTCCAGAGTCAGGATGAATAGGAAGGGAGACAGTGGCAATGGTGGGAGCCTACCCCTACCCCTGCTCATGACCAGGATCCTAAAACTCCACAGGAGTAGTGGAGTAGTGTTGATTTGGAACAATGGTTTGCTGAGTGACACAGTTTGGAGGACAATAGTTGGGCAGAACTGGGAGGTGAACAGCAAGAAGAACGGGAAGAGAGTGATCTAGCAGACTCTCTCTCACCAGAAGATGTGCAGCCTCTCAGTTCCAAGGCTAGGATAAGGTGGCTGTGCTCAGTGGTTGAGAGATCAGGTGGCTAGGAGACGAGAGGACAGAAGTGACTGGAGGGAAGTGGGAGGAACATTAAATGGGAGCACCTGCACTCCGAGAATGGTCGCTTGTTCTTTTGCTGCATTCATTAAACATTAAACCATCAGCTGTGGTGAGGACTGCAGGGCCTGCTCCCTTCCAAGGCCTTTTCCAGCTGACCCAGGGGGCGGGGCCCAGGCCCTCACACTCCTGGGACTCCTGTTGCAATGCTTAGAGTGTGGGGCTGGACTCATTTGGAACAAACTCCTGGGGAAGTGTGGGGTTGACCATAACATCCTTCTGGACCATCTGGCTGGGAGCTGGGGGCACTGTTATACTGTGGTTCCGCTCCTTCCTCCTGGGCTGTGTCCAGAAAGTGGTGGTTGGGAATGAGTGTTCAGACCCCTTGGCCCTCAGAGTTCCGTCTTCTCCCCCATGCTTTTTAACATCTACATGAAGCTGCTGGGAGGTTTGGACTGGGTGTCCATCAATATGCAGATGATACCCAGCTCTACCTCTCTTTCAAATCAGAACCAGTGAAGGCGGTGAAGGTCCTGTGCGAGTGCCTGGAGGCGGTTGGAGGATGGATGGCGGCTAATGGATTCTTGATTCCTGACAAGACAGAAGTACTGTTCTTGGGGCACAGAGGGCGGGCCTGGTCTTGAATGGGGTAACTGTGCCCCTGAAGGACCAGGTGCGCAGTCTGGGAGTCATTTTGGACCCACAGCTGTCCATGGAGGCGCAGGTCAGCAGTCTACCAGCTCCACCTGCTATGCAGGCTGAGACCCTACCTGCCTGCAGACTGTCTCACCAGAGTGGTGCATGCTCTGGTTATCTCCCGCTTGAACTACTGCAATGCGCTCTATGTGGGGCTACCTTTGAAGGTGACCCGGAAACTACAACTAATCCAGAATGCGGGAACGAGACTGGTGACTGGGGGCGGCCGCCAAGACCACATAATACCAGTCTTGAAAGACCCACCTTGGCTCCCAGTACGTTTCTGAACACAATTCAAAGTGTTGGTGTTGACCTTTAAAGCCCAAAACGGCCTCGGCCCAGTATACCTGAAGTATATCTCCCCCCCCCCATTGTTCTGCCCTGACGCTGAGGTCCAGCACCGAGGGCCTTCTGGCGGTTTCCTCATTGCGAGAAGCAAAGCTACAGGGAACCAGGCAGAGGGCCTTCTCGGTAGTGGCGACTGCCCTGTGGAACGCCCTCCTATCAGATGTCAAAGAGATAAACAACTACCTGACATTTAGAAGACATCTGAAGACAGCCCTGTTCAGGGAAGTTTTTAATGTGTGACATTTTAATGTATTTTTAATCTTTGCTGGAAGCTGCCCCAAAATAATATTATTATTATTATTATTATTATTATTATTATTATTATTATTATTATTTCTGTTACTGGTAAGAGACTGCTTTCTCTTTATACTGCTTATCTATGGCCAAGGGGGGAGGAAGCTGAGCCCCAAAGCCTGACAGCATCCATGTTCTGTGCCTCTTTGGATAGCTATGGTATTAGAGTCCATACTGTTAGTCTTGCATTTTGCTGAGGCTCGGGAGTATATTTGTTTGAGGGTTTGTAAGAAGTTTGAACCAAATTTCATGTTAGTTAGTACTGCTAATAGGTTCTTCCACTCTAAGCAATCAAAAGCTTTGAGGATGTCTAGGAACATAATTGTCAGTGGAAGTTTAGTTACCTTGCTGTGTTCAATCAGATTCAGTAGTTTCTTGATGGGGTCTGTTATTTTGCGACCAGGGATGAAGCCAGTCTGGTCTGGGGCTATTAATTTGTGTAAGAAATTTTTTTGGCGGTTGGCCAGAATTGATGTGAATATCTTTTAGTCTTGGTTTATTAATGAGATTGGGCAGTATGATTCTACTTTGAGGTTGTCTTTCAGTGGTTGGGGTAGTTGGGGAATGTGATTTGATGTTGTCTGGGTTGGTGTTGGGTTGGGGGTGGGAATGGGGATCTCTATGGAGGTGTGGGGCAGGGGAGGTATTGGTTGTGTTGGCAATATTACTGGCATGGGGTAGAGGAAAAGGGGAAGGGGGGTCACTAGTCTGTCAGCTGTGTTGCTGCAGGGTTGTCAAACTATGGTTTGATTTATTTGGTTGATGTTGGTTTGCTGTCTTGTGGTGTATATTCAGTGGGACGATTCTATGAGCAGTGCTTGACTGTACCGGTTTGTATTGTCGTGTCGTGTCTGTGGTTTCTTCTTCCTCTTTACTGTCATCCAATTACTTGCTGTTGTTTCGTCATGGCTGTCGCTTTGTGAGTCTGTCGATTGCCATTCTGGCGGAGGGTCAAGTCCGAGGTTCTTCAGTAATTGCAGGGCTTCAGGTATGTTGGTAGCCGTGTGCTGTGCTGTGTTGGTTGTTACAATGAGGTGGACGGGGAAGCCCCATCAGTACTTGATCCCTGCTTGTTGGAGATGTTGGGTAGGCTTTTTTTCCAGTTTAGGGTCTCCTGAGATAGATCCTGTAAGGCCATGATGGGGTTTTCAGAGATTGGTTGAGTTTCTGAGGTTGTTCCATACTTCTTTATTTTTGTAGCAGGCGAAGCACATGATGATGTTTTTTGGGGGGCGTTGGTTTCCAGCATGGGTTTTAGACCTCTGGGAGTGTCAGGTTTGGAATTGTGGTTTTTAGCCAGTGTACTATGAGGTCTGCTAGGCTTTTCTCCTCCACTTTTTCGGGAAAGTTGCAGATGTCCACAGCAATCTTCAATGTCCCCTTGTTTGATTCTCATTTCTGTGCTTTCTGTTTCCAGGCAGCTTACCAGTTCAGCCAATTTATTATTCACACATGTGTTTTCCTCTCGGTACTGCTCTACTATTCTTTCTTGCATTTGCTTCTTGTTCTCTAGAGTTCCCACTTTGGAGGTCAGGTCACTGATTATTATCTGCAGGGGAGACACTGTGGTCTTCAGTAGTTCTGCTAATCTCAGTTCCATTTCCCTCTGGTCTCGTTCTGTTGTTGGGTTGTTGTCATTTGGGTGTGTGTGTTGTGCTCTCAGTGCTGTTCACCATCTCCCTGGTTGGTGCCATCTCGATCTCCCTGATGCTCTTGGTTTGAGATCTGTGTGGTGTCCTTTTGGTTACGGTTAGGAGTTGTGGTAGTGCTGGTTCCTGGGTGTTGTTGGGTTGTTGAACATTATTGATTGGTGGCTTTTACAGAGCATCTGGATTAGATGGCCATTTTTGTCATGTCTGGGATGTGTTTTAAGGGCTTCTCTGGGGTTTCCATAGTTGTCCCAGTTGTGTTGGTGAACAGCACTGAGAGCACAACAGACAAGCAGACAGACAAGCAGACCAACAGACAAACAGTTGACATAAAAGGGTGACATAAAAGGCAGAGATGCAAGAGACCGATGGGGTGGGGCCAGAGGGAGGGTGGGGGGTTAATTTTGGATACCCCCGTGCATACAATGGGGAGGAGTGGGTCCAATTAAGGGTGGGAAATGAGATTGTTGTTGTTGTTTAGTCGTTTAGTCGTGTCCGACTCTTCGTGACCCCATGGACCAGAGAACGCCAGGCACCTCTGTCCTCCACTGCCTCCCGCAGTTTGGTCAAACTCATGCTGGTAACCTCGAAAACACTATCCAACCATCTCGTTCTCTGTCGCCCCTTCTCCTTGTGCCCTCCATCTTTCTCAACATCAGGGTCTTCTCCAGGGAGTCTTCTCTTCTCATGAGGTGGCCAAAGTACTGGAGCCTCAGCTTCACAATCTGTCCTTAAAAATTTAAGACAGGCAGGGTTGTGTTCAGGAACCAAACCAAACCAAACAAAGACAAAAGGGAGAGAGGAAGAGGAAGAGGAAAGAAGGGATAAAAAAGGAGGGAAGTTAGAGTAAAATATAAAGACGAAAAAATGAGAGAGAGAGAGAGAGAGAGAGAGAGAGAGAGAGAGGAGGGTGGAAATAATAACAGTAATGATTAGAAAATTGCAGTGGTGGTCCAAGTTATGGATGTATGAGATAGGTGACCACAAAGGAGGGGTTACTATTGAAAGTGGGTGGGGAGATATAGGTCTGTAATTTTAATTATTTTTATTATTATTATTTGTTGGAGGGGAAGGAGATAAAAGAAAGGAGAGAGGAAGGAGGCAGTAGGAAATTTAAGAGTTAAGAAAGAAGGAAAGAGAAAGCAAAAAACAACAAAACCGAAAAAAGAAAAGAAAGAGAAAAGAAGAAACTGAAGATGTCGAGGTGGTGGTGCCTGGAAGTAGTATATATACTATCAAATGATAAAAGTAAAATATATCTGTATATGTAGAAACTCGCTTTGAGAGGGGGGAAAATAAAATAGGGGGGAAAGGAGGGGGGAATGGAAAAGTTTTGTTTTAAAAGAGGCTGATGGTAGTAATGGGAAGGTGGGGGGAGGAAAGATCCCCCCCAAAAAAACAAACAAACAGGGACTCAGATTTTTATTTTATTCTCTTTTTTCTTTTTAATATAAAAAATGAGAAATATAATAATAATAATAATAATAATAATAATAATAATAATAATAATAGAATAAAAATTAAAAGGACAGAAAATCAGGGCTGAAGTGGCGATCCCAGGAAGTGGCCTGTTCAGGTCTCCCTTCTGGGCACCTCCATTTTAATTCTTAGGAGTTAGAAAAAATAGAGGTAAAAAATCCTCCCTGGCCCTCCTGGTTCTCACCTACCTCTCCTCTTTCTTTGGTGTTGGTGGCAGTGGCGACAGCCACTTTTTTCTTTGTTTTCCCTTTGGCTTCAGAGGCCTTCAGTCCCTGGAGCTCTGCCAGGGCATTGGTTGGGTGCTCTTGGTGCCGGTGTTGTAAGCCAAAAATGGCTTATCTTCTGAGTTAAGCCAATAAAACTCAGAGACAATAGGAGTTAGGAGTCCATTGTTGTTTATTGCAAAGCAATAGGTTACAGTCGAATCTTTTTGCAAAACTGCAACCCCGCCCAAGGGTCTGGGCAGGGGTATTTATAACATTTCAAACAAAGGATTTCAGTTTTCACCAATCATGTACATCATTACCTCATTTCATCTTTAATACACATGTGCAATAAGCATTGCTAACTAAACTTTGATTCTCACCGTGATTGTGTTAGTATGCGTGTTGGGAAGCCATTTGCACCATGTATCAACTTATGTTCTAGTTTATGAACTGTATCTTTGTGATTGACGTATTAGCTGTCCTTTTGTCCCAGTGGGGCACGGCGACTTGCAAATCATCAGTTTCATAAAGCAACAGGTTACCATAACTTCTCTATTAGAAGCATGCTCAAAGATTTATAGGGGTTCATATTATCACATTCATTATGGCCCTTTGGGCCACTACCACACCGGCACGGCCAAGGTCACTGGGGAGAGTCTTGGTGGCTTCCCCCGCTGACTCCCGGTTCCCTTCCAGTGGTAGCAGTGGTGGCCCTGGCAGACTGGAGGCCAGCCAGGCAGCGCAGTTGGAGCTGGGTGTCTTCAGGAGCTCCATGCTGCTGTGGCGCCCACCATCTTGCCTCGCCGGAAGTCCATGAGCCTTTTTTAAAAAATACCTCAGATCGCAGCAAAAATGTAAAGTCAATTTAAGAGTGGTAAAATGAGAAACTGCAGAAAGTTGTGCCATCCACAAGGGTGTGTGTGTTTACCCTCCCCCTGATTAGATTACCCAAGCCTTTTTTGCCTGCACATGTCCTAGGTGAATAAGGGAGCTATTATTGCAATCACAACATCATTGTGGATACACACACTCCATTGCCAGAAATGCCCCGTCTATTTTGATCTGTTTTCAAATAGACACAGGCTGCATTCACACCATATACTATACAATTTTAAACAGTCATGGCTTCCCCCAAAGAATTATGCAATCTTTAGTTTGTTAAGACTGCTGGGAGAGACCCCTTTCAGAATTAGAATTCCCAGAATGGTTTTACACTGTTATGTACTAAGCTTGGGTTGTCTAATGACTCTCAGCACTCTTAAGAAGTCAGAGCTCTCAGAAATCTTTGGGAGAAGCCATGACTTTTGGCGTCATGTAGGATTATGTAGGCGTCATAGAGCTTTAAATGTATGAGTGTGAATGTGGCCTTACTTCAGGGCAATGCAGAATCAAACTGCAAATAAGCTTTTGTTTTTGGAATGAAGCTAGTTTCTCAAGAAACGCTTTTCAGGGGCAAAACAATGTGCAATGGATCTCAGTTGTGTGTGGATTGCATAGAAAGCACAAGTGCTCAGTTCACTTTGATTCTAGAATGAAAAGTCTGTATCCAACCCCTCTCTGCCTCCTACATTGTATGTGGGGGGGGAGGGGGGCTCATTTAATTTCACTGCACACAGGTGGTGTAGTGACAATAAAGGTATTATTATTATTATTATTATTATTATTATTATTATTATTATTATTACAGGCAGTGCCACAGGTGGTTAATGGCATGCTTCAGCCTGACAATAGAATCCTGGAAGAAGCACTGCAGGATGTGGCAAGCAGTCTCAGAGACATGGCTAGGGTGTTGAAGAAAATGCATGGTAAGCTTGATATTTCCCACTTTCATTCACAAACTATTGCTCAGCCATTCATAGCACAAGGACAGAAAAGGTAGAAAGCTGGAGAAAATAGCATAAAAGTGATATGCACTCTAAAATGGGAGTAGCAAATGCCCTCCAGATGTTGTTGGACACAACTCTCATCATCCCTGACTATTGCCCATGTTGGGTGGGGTTGATGGGAATTGGAGTCCAAAGACTCCAAATGAACCACAGGCTGGCTATCTAAAAGACAACAGTTGTGTGTGTATGATTGTGCAGAAATATGGAAAAGTCTCATGATGTGATCCTGACAACAGAATTCAACTTCCTGAGACTATTACTGCCCTGTGAAAAAGAAAGTGCAGATTCAGCTACTCATAGTACAGTAGTTCCATTGAAATGAATGAACCTAACTTAGTAATGGGTTTGCTCTGAGTAGAACTAGCACTGGATAGGATCAGCAAGGGAAACCCAATGCAGCTACTGAGGGTTGCCTGCTTGGCAGTGACCTGTCACATGACTTTCTTGGTGAAACATTCATTTGTGGAATGCCCTCCATAGTGAGGTGTGTCAGTCTCCCTCATTATTAGCTTTTAGGAGAAATTTTAAAACACTCCTGTTTACCCAAGCATTTGAGAGCTGAAAGTCCTGCCCCTGGCACCCCTGAAATTATTAATTTGAGAATAGGAGCAGTTTTTTTGGCGTTTTTAGAATATTGTTTTCAACTGCTTAAAAAATCTCACTAGTCTTGTTTTGGTATTGATGTGTTTTCTGCATGGGCTCCTTTGGAGAAAGGGTGTGATATAAATTTAATAAAATAAATAAATGAACTGACTTTACCAGTTTTGGAAATGTGAAATTTATTTTTGATCCAGTTTTGTTTTTGTTTTTATGCTTCACTTCCTAGATTATGTGGATCCTGCAATATTCTACGGTGTGATACGGATCTTCTTTTCTGGGTAAGTACAGCATGTATACTTTTTGCTCTCCAAACGTTTTCCAAGTAGGAGTAGAGGGACAAGCAGGGGTACACTCTTGAGAAAATCCGCACTCTAGAAACAGCCACACATGCTGCTCTTATTTCTTTATGCATTTGATTCCATTTATGCATCATTTCCTGTAAAATAAGTTGAGGTGAGTCCACAGTGAAAACATCAAGGATAACTTTTTATTTCATTTATGAATTGCTTCCCACAAGGCATCTTGAAATTATTTAAAATGCAATAAAAGCACATGCAAAACAATTGTATGCATTGTATAAAAGCGGCTAAAACATTAAAAACATTTAAAAAACAACAACACATACATAAAATCAATTCTAATCCATTACAGATACTAACTGGGATAAAAAATCTCAACCTAAAAGGCTTGTTTAAAGAGGAATGTCTTTAACAGGCCCCAGAAGACTGGCGAATGCCACTGGATTCTTCCTCTTCCCTGCTAGAAAGGGGAGTGGAAAATTTCATACCAGTGGCCTTAGTGACTCCAAACATCCAAATCACTGAATTTATTTATTTTTTAATTTATTTTTATTAATTTTCCATTAAGAACCTCCAATTTATAACAAATCAAATCATAATCCAATTCAAAAATTAAAATTAAATTAAAAAACAACCAAATTACAATCCAAATTGTTAATTATTAAATTTCACACGGACTTCCCATATTCTGGACCTCTGAAGAACTCATCTCAGATAGTTATATTTCTGCCCTCTTGTTGTTTTCATATTTTCCACATTCTGATCTTAAACTCTCAAAGTCCTCAGTCCCTGGCTGATCGATTCTCAATCATGTTAAACAATCATATATCCAGTTTAATTTATGTATGCGTATGTCCTGCCGCCCGCCTGCCGCCCGCCCTCTCCGTCCATGGCTGCACTAGGTTTACCTCATCGTGCAGACAGTGAAGCTCTGGATTGGCTGCAGGAACTTCCTGCAGCCAATCCAAAGCCACGCCAGTGTCGCCGCCCGCCCAGAAGCCGTCCCAGCATCACAGAAGTCAGTCCCCGTATGGCGAGGCGTCTGCAGCACGCAGGGACTGACCGAGCATACGGCAGGGTCTGCAGGCCAGATTTACAAGCCTGGAGAGGCCACATCCAGCCCCCAGGCCTTAGTTTGCCAACCCCTACTCTGGACTAACTCAGAAAGCAGGCAGGTGGGGGCTGACAGAAATTATTGGGACAGTGCCCCATTAGCCCTATGGGGTTATGTAGTTTTCTCTGCTGGAGAAAATGACACATCCAATGATACCTGCAGCTGCCAAGAAGGGGGTTGGCTAAGGGTGGAGAAGCAGAGGAAGCTGTTGAGGAAGAACTGTTTCTCAGTGATAGAGCATCTACTTTGCCTGCAGATGGTCCCAGGTTCAATCCCAGGTAGGGCTAAGAAAGCCTTAGAGAGCCACTGTCAGTCAGTGTAGATAAATAATGAGCAAGGTGTGCCAATGGTCTGACTTTGTGTAAGGATCCTATCCTCTTTTATTCTTACTCTTCCCCAATAGTGCTCAGTATCATCTACATTAACTGGCAGCATCTCTCCAGGGTTCCAGAAAGGAGACATTCCCAACTCTTGCTGGAAATGGAGCCCATGACCTTTTGCACACTCAGCCAGTGCTCTACCATTGGGCCTCAGACCTCTGCCTTTAAGAGAAACAGAACTGTCTCCCAGCGACAGTTCCACATTGCTTGGCAAAAATTCTCAGAATGCTGCAAGGTCTTCCAAGCTGTTGAAAAGGAGCGGGTTTTTCAGCTTGCATTTTTCTTTCTTGTGTATGTGTATGTGTGTGATTATTTTAATAAAACAACTGCCTAAAAATTGAGGCTTGCTGATCTCCAGAGTCGCACCTAACATCTGGCAAGGGCAGGTGTCAAAGGATGGCTAATGAGCCTGCATACAGCTTGAGTCCTAAGTGAGCCCAATCCTCATTTCTATCTAAAGCACATTTCCTGCAATGTGTCACCAAGCAGAGAGGTATGAAAGCTTTGCAATTCACATCTGTTGCAGCCAGAGAATGCTCTGAAACTCTGCTAATCAGGGTTGCAACTAGGGGCTGGCTCCTTTGCAGATATAGTGGATGTTATTATTAATATTGCTGTTGTTATTTCATTTATGGGAGAAGATGCAACTCTGAAGAAGATTGCACATTTTTTATTTGCATTGAGAGAGAATGCTGTGCCTTGTCAGGGAGATCCAGAACGCGAAGTTTATTTTATGCTTTTACTCATTGAGGTTTTATTCTGGGTTTTGTGCATTCATTTTTTCCATTCTATTTTATTTTAACATTACATAACTTTGTTAAAAGAGGAACATGCCCCCTCCTTTTAAAGGGGCATGTCGCGATCTGCCAGTGAAAACTGGAAATTTAACTTAGTTTGGGTTGTAGTTGGGGAAACCTTGGCCCTCTGGATGTCTCTGAACTACAACTCTTGTGAGCCCTAGGAAGCATGGCCAATAGGATGATGGGAGTCGTAGTTCAGCAACATTTGGAGGGGCAAAGGTTTGTTTGGATCTCGGGTAACTTCATGTTATACTTTCATAGCGGCAAACTTTTGTTTTGTAATGGTCTGATGACTAGATACATATAAACAAATCTACTATACTACTAATTACTACTATACTATTTTTACATAAAAAAGAAAATCTTCATTTGTCTCTTCCACAAGTCTCCCAATAAATTTGGGGAAAGCAACATCTGATTGGTTGAAAAAAATTCTTGATGTAAGAAAGAACCTTTTATTCTTGGTACTCCTTGTGCCTCTGATGGTTTCAGCTACAGATTTATATTTCTGTAAATCTTGCAAGCCATGTGTGCCACACCTCTGGGTCTCTCATTTCTTATGATGGTACTCTCCACTTGTACCAATTGTAAATGTAACATTCCATGCCACCCTTGGTTTGGTTTGGTTTAGTTTTTATGTGTTGGTCTCATGGTCTCTATTATTGTGATATGGGTTATATAAACAAAGTGAAATATACTCAGAGTCGAGAGTGGAGTTTAATAAAAAATACTTTCAATAAAAGAATACTATTTTACTAACAGTACTATTACTACTATGGTTAAAGGGGAGTGGGCGGCGCTGTGGTCTAAACTACTGAGCCTCTTGGGCTTGCCGATCAGAAGGCTCCCAGTTTCTGCCAATCTAGCAGTTCAAAAGCACACCAGCACAAGTAGATAAATAGGTGGTGCACTCTGGCACCCATTATGGTGTCCTGTTGCACCAGAAGCAGTTTAGCCATGCTGGCACATGACCTGGAAAGCTGCTGTCTGTGGACAAACACGGGCTCCCCCCACCCCAATGCTTTTCTTTATGTGCCCCCTCGCCCAGCTTGTCTGGAATTTTGGTTTGGGTTGCCATCAGTATGCTGATGACAGCCAACTCTACCTGTTGATGGACTGCCATCCTGGCTCGGCCCCAGACACACTGATCAGATGTTTGGAAGTTGTGGCTACATGGGAGCTGGTTGAAGTTAAATCCTTTGAAGACAGAAGTCCTTTGGCTGGGTCGGGACGATATGGGATTGGGGGGGCAACTCCCATCCTTTGTGGGGGTGCAATTAGTGCCAGCGCCTTCCATCAAGAGTTTGGGTGTAATCTTCGATGCCTCCCTTTATATGGAGGCGCAGGTTGCAGCTATAACAAAGGCAGCATTTTCCCATCTCCGTCAAGCTAAGTCTCTCTTGCCCTGACCTCACCACTGTGATCCATGTAACTGTCATCTCCAGGCTTGATTATTGTAACTCACTCTACATGGGGCTGCCCTTGAAACTCCAGTGTGTGCAGAATGCCACGGTGAGACTCCTTACGGGGTTCTCGCCGCGGGAGCACATTCATCTGGTGCTATACCAGCTGCACTGGCTCCCAGTGGAGTACAGGATCAGGTTTAAACCTTTAAAGCCCTATATGGCCTAGAACAATTGTACCTATGTGACCGCCTCTTCTGCTAACGGTCTGTTAACAACAACACTTTGAAGATCCCGGGCCCCAGGGAAATTACACTGGCCTTGACTAGAGCCAGGGCCTTTTCAGCCATGGCCCCGGCCTGGTGGAACGTTCTCCCACAAGAGACTAGGGCCCTGTGGGATTTGACATGTTTCCACAGGGCCTGCAAGATGGAGCTGTTCCGCCAGGCCTTTGGGCAGGATGCAGTTTAACTTAGGTACTTTCCTTTGTATAAAACAAGCCTGAAAGAGGCCCCCAACCCACTCACAGGTATGATCAGTGGAAACAGTTGGTCCTGGCAAGTATTAACCACTCTCAATTCCAACCTGATTCCACCTGCTCAGATTTTAACTTGTCTGAATTAATTTTAAGGTGTATTTTAATTAATTGATGTCTATTTTTATGCATATTGTGTTGTTTTTATGATGTTAGCCGCTCTGAGCCTGGCTTCGGCTAGGGAGGGAGGGATACAAATAAAATTTATTATTATTATTATTACTACTACTATAATTACAATCTAGTATTATTACTACTGCTTATTGGATCTACCATGCAGCTCCTTGAGATGCAATCTCTCACTGCCTTTACTTCCTTTTAGATGGAAGGACAATCCTGCCCTGCCAGAAGGGCTGATCTATGAGGGTATCTCGGACAAGCCTCTGGTGTACTCAGGGGCGAGTGCAGCACAAAGCACCACACTGCACACCTTTGACGAACTTCTTGGAATCCAGCATTGTAGGGAAAGCAGTAAGTCTGTTGCTTTGATGAACTGGAGACATACATGCACTGCATGTGGTTTGTGTAGATGGTCTGTGGCAGGGCTGTCCCAAGACATTTTGGCAGCTGAAGTGAACGACAAAATGGTGCACCCCTGCCCCAGGGAAGAAGGAATGAGTGAATATCTAGATTGAGAACAAGAGGAGGGGGATCAAATCAGCCTTACCTGACAGTTGAAGTGGGACTCAAACTCCATCATGGGGTGGGAAGGGGCCCACTCTGAATCATGCCTAGCAGGTGCAGAACCCAGAAGACCCCAGAGGACAGCCGCTGCCAGTTCCTTCCTAACTCTAACCCTAACCCTATTCACTGAGAGGCCACTGTAGAGGCGACACAGTAGAGGAGTCGTGGGTGCCCTGGTGTGCACGTGCTACATCACCCCACCATGTGCACGCTCACACTTGATAACATAGCAAGCACATGCCAGGGGGCATGGAGATGTAGAGCGTTTCCCCCACAGCATTTGTGCAGAACCTGGTGATTGCGTGAGGCCCCAGGCACCTGCAGTTGTGGGGGCAAGCCGGTACTGCTGGATGAAGGGCTGCCAAGGAAGCAACGGCTCCAGCCTCCAACACATGGCAGCAGGCAATGCATTCATGATCGGGAACCCTGGTTGCATGGAAACCCACACGTATAGGTGACGAGTCTTCCCTTTTCAATATGCACAGTCAATATGCACCTTATAAGCACCCTTCAGATGCTGTAGACAACTCCCATCATCCCTAGCTCACATAGCCCAATGGTTAGGGGAGTTGAAGTTCCAACTTTGGCTACCAATGTAGGAAAGGATCACAGAAAAGAGAGGAGACAAACACACAGTTTATCCACCTGTGGTCTGAAATGGTATAGTTCACCAGGTATGGTTTTATCATCCTGACCTTTATTTATTACTGAGATGGGGGAAATGTTGAGCCTGCAGACATTGTTGGACTCCCAACTCCCATGAGCCTAAGCAGCATGGCCAATGGGCAGAGATGATGGGAGCTGGAGTCCAGCAACACCTCCATTCCTGCTGCATAACAGTACAATATTTATTTATTAACACACTGTTGAACTATTAATCCTACTCACTCATCTTCTCTGTGTCCTTTGCTAGCCACATTTTTGCACAGAATGAGGGAGTACATGCCCCCTCACCATCAGGCCTTCATTGAGGAAATCCAGTCCCTTCCCCCACTGAGGAGTCATGTGCTATCCTCTGGCAAGGAGAAGCTCTGTTCTGCATATAACATGTGTGTGGCAGCCCTTTCTGACTTGAGGACCTACCACATTGCCATGGTCACCAAGTACATCATTTCAGCAGCTCACAACGCCAAGGCGAAGCCAAGTGAATCCACTTCTCCAAACCCACCATCTTTCCTGGAAGAGAGAGGGACAGGTGGCTCTGGGATTCTGAGCTTTCTCAAGAGTGTCCGGAACACAACAAAAGAAGCAATTATAACTTTTTAAAAGCTTGCGCTTTTTCTGCGTTGGGGGTTAAGCTAGGATGGCCAATGACGTAGCACTACCCAAAAACAACAACAACAACAAAACCAAATTGGCACAAAATGTTTCTGTGCTTATTTATATGTATCGGTGGAAAGGTAGAAATAATTACTATAATATACAGTGGTGCCTTGCAAGACGAAATTAATCTGTTCCGCAAGTCTCTTCGTCTTGCGGTTTTTTCGTCTTGCGAAGCACGGCTATTAGCGGCTTAGCGGCTATTAGCGGCTTAGCGGCTTTAAGAAAAAGGAAACAAACTCGCAAGAACTCGCAAGACGTTTCGTCTTACGAAGCAAGCCCATAGGGAAATTCGTCTTGCGGGACGACTCAAAAAATGGAAAACTCTTTCGTCTTGCGCGTTTTTGTCTTGCGAGGCATTCGTCTTGCGAGGTACCACTGTAAATGGAAACTGGATACATCTCATCACAGCAGCACCAGATTGACCTAGGAGCTTGCTCAATCTGCTCCCTGGCTGCTGTCAGTTGAACAAATATAAACTCTCTCCCTGCCCTGCTCCCACCTTTAGGTGGCAGTGCAAGGATTTCCACTTGTGCAACAGCACTTCCCCCCATTCCCAGCTCCCATGTGCACCCCTGCCCTCTCCAAATCTGCTCGGGTGTGTGTGTGTGTGTGTGTGTGTGTGCGCGCGCTCTAGAATAAATTCAAGGGGAAGTGAGAAGAGGGGGAAGTTTCCATTGTGCAAGCGAAAGTCCTTGCACTGATAGCATGAGTTACTTAGCTCTACACTGGATGCTACTGTTTCTTTTTAAACCAGACATAGGCTTGACTTTACCTACTTAAAATAAAGCACAACTTTTTTGGCCCTGGAAGCACATCAGGAAAACTAAGAAACTATTATGGGTGCCACAGTTTACCACTTTCTCACAAGAGGAGCTGGCAATGCTTAGACCCACCCACCTCGCAAAAAAAGCTAGCAAAATACCTATGCCCCCCACCACAAAGCAGTGTCTGCCCTCCCCCTCCAAAATAGATGCCCCCCAAGCAACCAGAAGAAGCCCTTGCTTTATTTTTCAGGGCTCTGAACAAGCTCCATATGGTGCTAGGGAGCTCATAAGTGCCAGCAAAAAGTGAATTGAGATGTCACTATCCTTCAAAATTCGCACTTCTCTAAATTTTGAGATGCAAAATTTTGAGATGCAACTCTCCAAACAAAAATGTGTTTCACAAAGTTGTGAAAATACACACATGTGTATTGTGAAAACAAAGGTGTTTGTGAAAATAACTTACAGAAATGCATTATATTAGGGTAAATTGCTTGCAGAAATTACCTATATTAGGGGAAATGCTCATTTAAATGGTGACTATTTTAAAGTCAACAAATGAATGAAAACTGCGCATTCCTTGCATGATAAATCCATCATCCTGAAAGATTGATAGATGAAACCAGAGGCCATTCTTCTCAATTCTTGGTTTTAAGTGAATTTAATTGCCCAGTAAAGGATTTCTCCCTGCTTCGTTTGACTAATCAAGTCTTCTCATGGAGAGGGCTTTTTGTTTCATATCTGATCTGAACAAGAGGCGAGATGAATTAAAACATTACAGTCTAGATTCCACAGCTAGTATGTGCATGCACCATGTCATGTCATAAATGATAAAGTGGGGGGGGGCTGAGCTGCCCCTCAAATTTTATTCAAGTTGGCAACCCTGGCTACAGCCTTTCCTCCAATACACTTGTTCCCCCCGTTAGAGGTGGGTCTGATACCCTAAAAATAAAATCTGAACAAAATTGAGGAAGCAGCAAGAACAGGTGTCCCAAGTAGGCACACCCAGTTTTGGCAAAGCATAATCTTATAGTGGGGCTAATCTGAAAGCTCTTTTGCAGACTTTAGAAGTTTCACACACACAAACATTTAAGAAAGGTATTTGATGAATTAATGGTTTAAAAGATAAACATACAGAGCTTTAAAGTGAACAGCCCATCTTAAGTAAGGGGAAAGGGGAAGGCCAGCAATTGAACCAAACTTTAATTTTCTGGTATTTTTAGTAGTCATTCAAATTACAAAACTAGGATTCTGCAACAACAGCACATGCCACAGCTTTGGAATCCATTGTCAGTTCTTAGAATATAGGAAGCATATCAGAACCATTAGTCCATCTAGATCAAAATTACGAACACTTACTGGCAGAAGCTTTCCAGGCAAAAATCATTACCAGTCCTACCAAGAGATGCTGGGGATTGAGTCTGGGATCTTTTGCTTGCAGAAGTAGTGAGCTGCAACACTTCCCCCTCTTTTACATGTGCCTTCAGATCCTCACTATGGTAGGTATCTGAATCCTTCCCCCACTCTTAAAATAAACAACTTATTAATATTGAATAGAAAATATTCTATTAAACTGGCAGCTTTCTTTCTTTCTATATACCCCCCCTTTTGCATGCAAATTTTACTGCGTTCTTCCCTCCGATGTCACTCCAGCGCCTGGTGAGCCCAGCACATGCACTTTTCCACCCACCCACCCCACTAGCAAATTGTCCTTTTTTTTGCTCTTCTAAATATGGCAACCCTAACCTAAACTTAGGGATGTGGGTGGCGCTGTGGGTAAAACCTCAGTGCCTGGGGCTTGCTGATCGCATGGTCGGCAGTTCGAATCCCCGTGGCGGGGTGAGCTCCTGTCGTTCGGTCCCAGCTCCTGCCCACCTAGCAGTTCGAAAGCACCCTTAAGTGCAAGTAGATAAATAGGTACCGCTTTATAGCGGGAAGGTAAACGGCGTTTCCGTGTGCTGCGCTGGTGCTGGCTCGCCAGCTGCAGCTTCGTCATGCTGGCCACGTGACCCGGAAGTGTCTTCGGATGGCGCCGGCTCATGGCCTCTTGAGCGAGATGAGCACGCAACCCTAGAGTCGGACACGACTGGCCCGTACGGGCAGGGGTACCTTTACCTTTACCTAACCTGAACTTAAGCTGGCTAGGTTATATAGCAGCCATAAAGATGTCCATACTTCCCCAATTTCTGTTCTTGTTTCAGACCTTACCTGTACTTATCCCCCTTTCCCAACTGTCTCACTGGAATCACTTACTTAACAATTTTATTTTTGGAAGGAGAAGCAGAGTGACATGTCAGACTTTATATTGTCCCAAGGCCAATGGAGGTCTCGGGGCCCCAGGTCTTAGGCAATTAAAGCAAATGGTGATAGTTCAGTCTC
This sequence comes from Podarcis raffonei, assembly GCF_027172205.1. Lineage (NCBI taxonomy): Eukaryota > Metazoa > Chordata > Lepidosauria > Squamata > Lacertidae > Podarcis > Podarcis raffonei. The sequence goes on from NC_070616.1 coordinate 45,074,956, forward strand.
AGTTCCCTGGGTTAGAATTGAACTGGAACCCTCAATGCCCTCCCTCCAAGCCTTGCCTTTTCTTAAAACCTCCTGGGCACACACCACAAAAATAAAGAATCAATTTTTACAACTAACTCCAAAGAAGCAATTAAATATATGTGATGTTAATAGGAATATCAGCTTCCTAACAATTATAAATCTATTTAACACTGGGTAATCTCCATAATGTACAATCAGGATCACTTAAACAATGCTTTGCAGATTAATTTTTAATTCTAACTTTTTCTAGCAGTGATGTTTGAACTCTAAATAAAATGCTCTTTCCCCTGTTAATACAGTATTTTATTTAGATTTTTTTATTTCATAGATTAATTTTAGGCCATTTAAGAACAAAAGAACTGCTAACTGCTAAAAGTTCCCACAATACTCTCCAAAACAGTACCATTTTACAGTACCATATACATAAAAAAGGTAAAGGACCCCTGAACGTTATGTCCAGTCGCAGACGACTCTCGGGTTGTGGAACTCATCTCACTTTATAGGCCGAGGGAGCCGGTGTTTGTCTGCAGACAGTTTTTCCAGGTCATGTGGCCAGCATGACTAAGTCACTTCTGGCGAAACCAGAGCAACTCATGGAAACGCCATTTACCTTCCCGCCGGAGCGGTACCTATTTATCTACTTGCACTTTTTGGCGTGCTTTTCAACTGCTCGGTTGGCAGGAGCTAGGACCGAGCAATGGGAGCTCACCCTGTCACAGGGATTCGAATTACCGACCTTCTGATCAGCAAGCCCAAGAGGCTCAGTGGCTTAGACCACAGCGCCACCCGCATCCCTACCATATACATAAAGGTAAAGGTACCCCTGCCCGTACGGGCCAGTCTTGACAGACTCTGGGGTTGTGCGCCCATCTCACTCAAGAGGCCGGAGGCCAGCGCTGTCCGGAGACACTTCCGGGTCACGTGGCCAGCGTGACAAAGCTGGCAAGCCAGCGCAGCACACGGAAATGCCGTTTACCTTCCCGCCAGTAAGCGGTCCCTATTTATCTACTTGCACCCGGGGGTGCTTTCGAACTGCTAGGTTGGCAGGCGCTGGGACCGAGCAGCAGGAGCGCACCCCGCCACGGGGATTCGAACCGCCGACCTTTCGATCGGCAAGCCCTAGGCGCTGAGGCTTTTACCCACAGCGCCACCCGCGTCCATATACATATATGTATACAAATTTGCAAAGTTTTTACCTTGCCTCTTGTGAACACTGAACTGAAGGGAAATGAGTCCCACCCAACATGAAGCAAAGATAAAAGTCAGGAACAAACACTGTATTTCAAGTATTAGAAGAAATATAGTGCTACTTTTAAATAACAATTATAATTACAATAATAAAATATTCTAACTAGAATGAATCCCTGTAGCCCATAGGAAGAAATATAACTTCTGCAGTAAATGGAGTTTTATTGGTTTTTTTAAAGTAATACTTATTAAAGTTTTAAAGGTTACAAAAAGAAAAAAGAGAATACACCAAATTAAGCAAAAACAAGACAACATATCACAATAAGGAAAAAAGAAAAAAAAGAAAAAAAGAAAAATAGAAACAATTAAAAAACACAACGAACCTTCCCATAACTTATCTTTCATTTGCTTGTTTCCTTGACCTCCTCACACCTCCCTTTTTTGTATTCTAGTTCAGTTAGCTATTTCAGCAAATCCTTTACATCTTTCCCAGTTTTTGTCCTATAATTTATCTTAATATAATATAACTTTACTTTCCCTCTTTTCACCAATTAACAGTCTATTTTTACTTAATCCTTTATAACATTTCTGCTAAAGCCACATAACTTCATTCCAACATCCTTCTAACATTCCTTAATTTTACAATGTTTATGTAAATAAACTTTAAATTTCTTCCAATCTTCTTCCACCGACTCTTCTCCCTGGTCTCGGATTCTGCCAGTCATTTCCGCCAGTTCCATGTAGTCCATCACCTTCATCTGCCATTCTTCCCGGGTGGGTAGATCTTGTGTCTTCCAGTACTTTGCAATAAGTATTCTTGCTGCTGTTGTAGCATACATAAAGAAAGTTCTATCCTTCTTTGGCACCAATTGGCTGACCGTGCCCGGGAGAAAGGCCTCTGGTTTCTTCAGAAAGGTATATTTAAATACCTTTTTCATTTCATTATAGATCATCTCCCAGAAAGTCTTAATCCTTGGGCATGTCCACCAAAGGTGAAAGAATGTACCTTCAGTCTCTTTACATTTCCAACATTTATTATCGGGCAAATGATAAATTTTTGCAAGCTTGACTGGTGTCATGTACCATCTGTAGATCATTTTCATTATATTCTCTCTTAAGGCATTACATGCCGTGAACTTCATACCTGTGGTCCATAACTGTTCCCAGTCAGCCATCATAATATTACGGTATGTCCAACATCTTGTGCCCATTTAATCATAGCTGATTCCACCGTTTCATCCTGAGTGTTCCATTTCAACAGCAAGTTATACATTCTTGACAAATTCTTAATTTTGGGGTCTAACAGTTCTGTTTCCAATTTTGATTTTTCCACCTGGAAGCCAATTTTTTTGTCCAAATTATATGTCTCCATTATTTGGTAATAATGGAGCCAGTCTTGCACTCTATTTTTTAGTTTTTCAAAGCTCTGTAGTTTTAATCTATCTCCCTCTTGTTCCAAAATTTCCCAATATTTCGGCCATATTTCGCTTCCATTGGTGACAACCACCTTGGGGTTTTATTTTCAAGCAAGTCCTTAAATCTTATCCAAACATTAAACAGTGCTTTTCTGACAATATGGTTTTTAAACACTTTATGTGCTTTGACCTTATCATACCACAAATATGCATGACACCCAAATACATTGTTAAAACCTTCCAAGTCCAACACATCAGTATTTTCAAGAAGCAGCCATTCTCTCAGCCAGCAAAAGGCGGCTGATTCATAATAAAGTTTAAGGTCTGGCAGGGCAAATCCACCTCTTTCTTTAGCATCAGTTAATATCTTAAATTTTATTCAAGGCTTCTTGCCCTGCCAGACAAATCTAGAGATATCTCTCTGCCACTTCTTGAAACAATCCATTTTATCCAAAATTTGCAATGTTTGAAACAAGAACAGCATCCTTGGCAATACATTCATTTTTATCACAGCAATTCGGCCTAGCAATGATAGCTTCAGATTTGACCATCTTTCTAAATCCTTTTTCACTTCCATCCAACATTTTTCATAGTTATCCTTAAATAAATTCACATTCTTAGCAGTCATATTAACCCCTAGGTATTTCACTTTCTTAACCAGTGTTAATCCTGTCTCCTTCTGTTTTTTTTTTTTTTTTAATATTTTTATTAAACAATTTTTATATTCATACAAACAAAACATACATAAACAGACAACAGACAATAACAGAACAAAAAACAAGTACCATTTCATATCCTAATCTCTTAAACCTTTCTTCTTCGACTTCCTCGTGCCTCCCGTTTCTGTATTCCAGATTCTAATCAATTGTTCAGCAAATCTTCCCTTATTTTGCTATAAATTTAGGCTAATCATCCTTATTCTCTTTGTCTTAACCATTACTAATAGTAACCATTTACTTTAATCCCAACATCATTCTAACTGTCATTAATTTTGTAGTATTTCTTTAAATAGTCCTTAAACTTTTTCCATTCTTCTTCCGCCGCTTCCTTTCCCTGGTTTCGGATTCTGCTCGTCATTTCTGCCAAGCCCATGTAGTCTATCACCTTCATCTGCCATTCTTCCAGTGTGGGTAAGTCTTGTGTCTTCCAGTAGTTTGCAATGAGTATTCTAGCTGCTGTTGTAGCATACATAAAGAAAGTTATATCTGTCTTTAACACCCCCTGGCCGACAATACCCAAGAGAAAGGCCTCTGGTTTCTTGGAGAAAGTATATTTAAATACCTTTTTAAGTTCATTATAGATCATTTCCCAGAATGCCTTAATCTTCGGGCACGTCCACCAAAGGTGAAAAAAAGTACCTTCCTTTTCTTTACATTTCCAACATTTATTGTCAGGCAAATGGTAAATCTTTGCAAGCTTGACTGGGGTTATGTACCACCTATAAATCATTTTCATTATATTTTCTCTTAAGGCATTACATGCCGTGAATTTCAACCCGGTGGTCCACAACTTTTCCCAATCAGCAAACATAATGTTATGACCAATGTCCTGAGCCCATTTAATCATACTTGATTTAACCATTTCATCTTGTGTATTCCATTTCAGCAGCAGGTTATTAGAGACTGAACTGTTAGAATCCAGTACTAAGAATTTGTCAATCCTGTCTCCTTCTGAAACCTCTCTCTCTCAGTCACTGTTAGATTTTTCTCTAAAACCTTAGTTTTCATCTTGTTCAACTTAAAACCCGTTACCTGACCAAATTCTTGAATTAGTTCCAGTACTCTTTTAGTACTAGATTCTGGCTCCTGTAATGTCAATACCAAATCATTGGCAAATGCTTTCAATTTGTACTGTTTAGCTCCGACTTGTATACCTTTAACCAATTGGTCCCTTCTAATCATGTTTAAAAGGACCTCCAGGACCGATATAAAAAGCAATGGAGAGATTGGGCAACCTTGTCGTGTTCCTTTCTCTATTTTAAATTCTTCCGTCACTACATTATTCACAATTAATTTGGCCTTTTGTTCTGAGCAAATTGCACCTATACCATTTCCAAAACCTTGACCAACCCCCATCCCCTCTAAATTCTTCTTCATAAAACTCCAAGAAATGTTGTCAAAGGCTTTCTCCGCGTCAACAAATATCAGAACTGCTTTGGTATTAATATTCACTTGTAGTTTTTCTAGAATGTTAATTATGTTCCTCATATTGTCAGACAAGTGTCTGCCCGGGAGAAAGCCCGCTTGATCTTTATGAATTTCTTCTACTAGTACCTTTTTTAGTCTTTTAGCCAAAATATCTGCAAAAATTTTATAATCCACATTAAGCAAAGATATGGGGCGGTAGTTCTTAAGCTGTGTCTTCTCAGACTCTGTATTCGGTATAAGTGTAATATAAGCTTCCTTCCACGACTCTGGTGCCCTTTTCCCTTCCAATATTTCATTACAGACTTCCTTTAAAGGTTGTACTAACCATTCTTTCAGGGATCTATAGTATCTTGAAGTCAAACCATCCGGTCCTGGAGATTTACCTAATTGCATGTTCTGAATGGCCCCTTCTACCTCCTGCTCCGTTATTTTGTAATTCAACATTAACTTGTTTTCTTGAAAGATTTTTTGTAGTCCATTTGTTTTCAAAAATCGGTCAATGTCCATTTCTTTCTGCGTCTCCTGTGTATATAATTGTTTAAAGTACCTCTGGAAGCACTTTCTGATCTCCACTGGATTCTGTATATTCTTTCCTTCCACTTCCAAATTTGTAATGGTATTAAGTTTTTGTCTTTTTTTCATTTGCCCAGCCAGCAGTTTTCCGCATTTATTTGCCGATTCAAATGTCTTTTGTCTCATCTGTTTAATTTTCCATTCTATTTCCTGGTTCATCATTTTCATATATTGTACTTGATATAACTTTATCTCTTTCAGGATCTCCTGCGACTTTGGCTTCACTCTCAGTTTCTTCTCTCCTTCCTTTATTTTCTCCAGAATTTTGTCTTTTTTCTCATTTTGAGCTCTCTTCTTAATTGCATTCTGTTGTATCAGAAATCCTCTCATAACCGCTTTGCTTGCGTCCCAGATTACTCTTTTTTCAACAGTGGTGTTCATATTTATCTCAAAATAATCTCTCAAGGTTTTTTGGGCCTTCTTAGTCACTTCTTCGTTCCTAACAAAGTGTCATTCATCCTCCATCTAAAGGAACCAATTGGTGTTAGTTTCATTTCCATCTTCACAGCATTGTGGTCGGAGCAGGTTTTAGGGCAAATTTCCACTTTTCTGATCTTCGGAGCCAGCCCTCTAGTTACCCAAATTTGGTCAATTCTTGTCCATGTCATTTTGGCCTCAGAGAAGAAAGTTCCCTCTCTTCCCAGAGGGTTCTTCATTCTCCAAATGTCAACTAAATCCATATTGTCAGTCATATCGAAAAAAGTTTTTGGTAGTCTACCATCCTTAGTAACTACCTGTCTCTGTGCCTTGTCCATATTTGTAGACACCGCTCCATTCATGTCCCCCATCAAAATCATATTGTAATCCATATAGTCCATCAGAGTCTTATGTAACTTCTTAAAAAATTCCGATTTTCCCTCATTTGGTGCATAAATGCCTACTATCAAAAATTTCTCTCCTTGTGTTTGGATTTCAATTGCAACAAATCTTCCTTGGTCATCTTTAAATATAAATTTTGGTGATAGGCTCTCCTTTGCATAAAGTACTACTCCTCTTTTTTAACTTTGTCTGATGAAATAAATTCATGGCCTAGTCTTTTATTGCTCAGTACCTTCCTGTGTAGCCTTATCACATGTGTTTCTTGTAGACAAATCAAGTCCAATTGTTCTTTTTTTAATAAATGAAAGACTCTCCGCCTTTTTTCCGGGGAGTTCAGTCCATTCACATTCCAGCTTAATACTTGCAGTGCTATGATGTAGTTACTCTGATTTTCCTCCAACTGCAGTTGGCAAATGGAGTTTTATTGTTCTCACTTGAGTGGTCTCCATTTTGCATTTGTGTGGCCTCCATCCAATGAGATTTAAATATTACAGAGCATTGTTTTATCCTCATGCAAATTGATCTTACTTGTTAAAAAGCATAATGGCATCCACTTGCATGGGAAAAGTTATTACCAGATCCATTGCAGTGCTTTCCATCAAGCAATAAGATTATTCCCATTCAAACAACAATAATTTTATATAAGTTGAAATCTAGATACAAATGTCTGTAAGTTTCTTATCACAATAAATGCAATAGAAATGTGCTTTAAAAATGGGTTGATTTGTTTTGGTTAACTGTTCGTATCTGCTGCTTGGTGAATGTGCTTATATGTAACATTGATGCAAATTCATGATTGTGCAGAAGGGACTTTGGGTTGCATTCAGGAACATTTGCTTGAGCTTGGTATGGTCAAACATCCACAGATGAAGTTTCATAGATACATACATACATACATACATACATACATACCGTACATACATACAGGGAACATTGTGTTGACAATGCAATATTGTGAACTGGCCTTTAGAATTTAGAGAAAACACAAAGCTGTTTTCTCTGTGCGTGCAAATATCCATGTCAATTTATAATAAAATATCTGTCTTTCTGCAAGTAGTTTCAATATCCCCTCCCTTAGGAGATGTGATTGTTGAGTACAGAAAGAAGGGAAATCTTTCGACTTCAAACAACATTTGCATATCCTCTAGTATTTGATCCACTGCAAGTAGATAGCTCCTTTTCATGAAGCTGCTCTTAACTGTTCTGTGGAGGCAGATTTTCATATTTCCTAAAACTAGAATAAGCCCCTAAAATAAATAAGAAGAAATTTGACCATTGGCCATGATAACTGAGGCTGATCATCTGGAGTGAACCATATTGCCTACCCCCATCCTATGTTGTATTTTGCTACGGTTATTGGGCGTGGGGGGGGAGGGCTATTCTTATACCTTGAAATACTGTTAACTTTCACAATAGGTTTATACAGCTCTGGGATCTTCCTCTCGATCATTGCTCTGAGGTTCTCTTTCAACTTCTTGTAGTTCTTTTTCAATTCTTGTTGATATTCCCTTTGGTCAGCAGTAAGCAGGCACTTATTTTTCCCCACTGCTTCACCACATCTGTTCCCAAAAAATGAAGAAAACAATTCACATTGATAAATTTCACCACAGTATTGGACCATAAAGTTTTGTTTTTGTCTGGGACCAAGCATGACTTGAAGAAATGGAAAGGTAAACAAGGTAGTACTTTTTAGACTTGTTACCAGGAACAATTTAGCTTCTGAAAACAATGGGACAATAATTTCACTAGAGGTGCCTTCCATGCTACAGTGGGGATCGTGTAATTTGTTTATACCTTTGCTATGAAGCCAGCTAACGCCCAAGAATGTGCCGACACAGATTTAGTGTAATTGCAATTTCAACAGATTTTACTTTGGTTTGGAGGTTTGGAGCTTTGGGCAGCTCTCCGCAAGCCTGGGGAGCCCGGGGGGGAGTTCCCACCGGGCTCCCAAGGCTTGCGGATAGCAGCCTGTTCTGGGGGCTGGGGAACCTCGGGCTTTCCCTGCCCCAGCCCCGCGCTTGGGGAAGAAATAATTTTTTTTCTTTATTCCCCCCCCCAAAAAAAACCTAGGTGCGCCCTGTAGGGTGAAAAATACGGTAAACAACGTTTACATACCATATTCTTGTATGACAGAAACATGGCACAAAATTAATTCAGTTAGTCCAAACACTGGCCAAAGTTCCCTTTTCTGCAGAGAGGTTCTAACACAGGTGGCTACAATTTCTGTAAATGTTAATGAAAGAGACCATATTTTCATGTTTAAAGAAATTAATGATGTGCCTAACTAACACAATATCCAGGCTCACTGGAAGGACAGATTGTGAAGCTGAGGCTCCAATACTTTGGCCACCTCATGAGAAGAGAAGACTCCCTGGAAAGACACTAATGTTGGGAAAGATTGAGGGCACAAGGAAAAGGGGACAATAGAGGATGAGATGGTTGGACAGTGTTTTTGAAGCTACCAACATGAGTCTGACGAAACTGCGGGAGGCAGTGGAAGACAGAAGTGCCTGGCGTGCTCTGGTCCATGGGGTCACGAAGAGTCGGACACGACTAAACAACAACAACAATGTATCCAGAGTACCAGGCAAACCAGTTTAATAGCTTTGTTCAATATTAATAAGTTGCTTATTTTAAGAGTGGGGGAAGGATTCAGATACCTACCATAGTGAGGATCTGAAGGCACATGTAATATAAAAAGAGGGGAAAGTGTTTTAGCTCACTGTTTGCAAGCAAAAGATCCCAGATTCAATACCCAGCATCTCTAGGTAGGACTGGGAATGTTTTTTGCCTGCAATCAGTGTTGGCAATTTTGATTTGGATGGACTAATAGTTCAGATATGGCAGCTTCCTATATTCTGAGAACTGACAATGGATTCCAAAACTGTGGCGTGAGCTGTTGTTGCAGAATCCTAGTTCTGCAATTTGAATGACTGCTAAAATGACCATAAAATTAAAGTTTGGTTCAATTGCTGGCCTTACCCTTTCCCCATCCTTAATATGGGCTGTTCACTTTTTTTAAAAAAAATGCTTTTAAAGCTCCATATTTTTAACCATTAATTCATCAAATACCTTTTCTTAAATGTGTGCGTGTGTAAAACTTCTAAAGTCTGGAAAAGGAAAGCTTTCCATTTGCAAGAGAGCTTCCAAATTAGCCCCACCCTTCTTAAAATGCATTTTTCTTTAGTCTTTGGTAAAATTTAGCACAGTAGGTCATTAGCAGCATCTAGGTACAGTGGTACCTCGGGTTACATATGCTTCAGGTTACTCACGCTTCAGGTTACAGACTCCGCTAACCCAGAAATAGTGCTACAAGTTAAGAACTTTGCTTCAGGATAAGAACAGATATCGTGCTCCGGCGGCGTGGCGGCAGCAGGAGGCCCCATTAGCTAAAGTGGTGCTTCAGGTTAAGATCAGTTTCAGGTGAACGGACCTCCAGAACGAATTGCCATATTTTTCGCTCTATAACACGCACCTGACCATAACATGCACGTAGTTTTTAGAGGAGGAAAACAAGAAAAAAAATATTCTAAATGAAACAGTGGATGTATGCTTTTTGTGGTTCATGCTGTGGCCACAGACATGTGATCTGATGGTGAGTTTGGGGTAGCCCAATGCAAAAATCCTGAGGATCCATGTGGCTCCGTGCTTTGTAAATACGTTTTAAGTGGGGAGGGAAGGAAAAGCACTCAAGGGACAAGGAGCACGCGTGGGGTGTGTGGAGAAGGCTACTGCTCCAGAGAAGCAGACACGGAGCAATGGATCCAAACTACAAGAAAGAAGATTCCACCTAAACATTAGGAAGAACTTCCTGACAGTAAGAGCTGTTCGACAGTGGAATTTGCTGCCAAGGAGTGTGGTGGAGTCTCCTTCTTTGGAGGTCTTTAAGCAAAGGCTTGAAAACCATATGTCAGGAGTGCTCTGATGGTGTTTCCTGCTTGGCAGGGGGTTGGACTCGATGGCCCTTGTGGTCTCTTCCAACTCTATGATTCTATGATTCTATGCTAATAATGCAGAAGAGGGGTATAAGGAGAGAAGGCTCCTCTTCTCTCCCGCTTTGCTCCTTTAAAACAAGCAGGCTCTGCTTCTCTCCCTCCTCCCCGGCTTAGAGAGCTGAAAAGCTTTGCTGCTATTTAGCGAGCTCAGTGGGGAGGAGAGAGAGAGACACAGAGCACGGTTGCTTTAAAGCAGCCAACCAGACAAAGCGAGCCACAGAGGAGGGAAGGAAGGGGAACCATGGATCCTCTGCTCACAACTGCAGGAGACCCCCCCCCGCCACCCATAGGCATTCGCGCCATAACACGCACAGACATTTCCCCTTACTTTCTAGGAGGAAAAAAGTGAGTGTTATGGTGCAAAAAATACAGTAAGTAATTAACCCAAGGTACCACTGTAATACCTATTGGCCATGACCACCTGGCAGATTATTTTGGGACCTAGAAAGGGTGGGTAAGAGAGCTATCTTAATAAAGGTAATAAATTACACAATGTACCAGGGACGTGGGTGGCGCTGTGGGTTAAACCACAGAGCCTAGGACTTGCCGATCAGAAGGTCGGCAGTTCGAATCCCCGCGATGGGGTGAGCTCCTGTTGCTCGGTCCTGGCTCCTGCCCACCTAGCAGTTCGAAAGCACGTCAAAGTGAAAGTAGATAAATAGGTATCTACCTGCGGGAAGGTAAACGGCGTTTCCGTGCGCTGCTCTGGTTCGCCAGAAGCGGCTTAGTCATGCTGGCCACATGACCCAGAAGCTGTATGCCGGCTCCCACGGCCAATAAAGCGAGATGAGCGCCGCAACCCCAGAGTCGGTGACGACTGGACCTAATGGTCAGGGGTCCCTTTACCTTTACCTTTACCAGGAAGAGACCATGACACGAAGACATTTACTATTGATATTTGTGAAGTAATGTGCAGTATGCATTGGCCCCTAAGGATTAACAACTTCCCAAAATTATGTAAAAACCATAAAATCATATGGACGGGGGATGTGTCATTACATTCCAGCCAACTATCACAATAATGTTACTCATCTTCTCAGGTTCAAGAATTTGTACTTTGAATATCTGCTCTAGAAATACGATCGTATCACAACAAAAGGATCCAGAAGCACACTGCAGCCTCAGCAACAGTAAGGGGAGCAGTTCAGCAGGGGGAACAGCTGCAGGGAAACGACGAAGCCTGGTTGGAAGCAGAAGCACTGGGGCCCAGCCAGGCGAGTCAGTGAAGCAGTCCCCAGAGATTTTACAGCCCACAGACCCCCTCCCACCCAAACCAGTGGTGCAACTCACCGCATCGCTCCAGCTGCCCGATGGGTTCACCCTGGAAGTCCCTATTACCATTGACTCTGGTAGTAACGCAGACTTTGTAGGAGTGGACTTCATCAAGCAACATCGCATAGCACTCCTACCAGCCACGATGCCCCTAAACGTCGTCACGGTCGATGGCAGGAAGATACTGGGAGGAGAGGTGGTACAGCAAACACCGCCTATGGTAATGCAAATTGGAAACCACCGCGAGGTCATCAGCTTCAACGTCACCCACCTGTCGGACACGCCCATAGTGTTGGGCATGAGTTGGCTGGATAGGCACAGCCCGGCATTAGCATGGTACCAGCAGCAATTGACCTTCTGCTCTTCCTACTGCGCAGAACACTGCGTCCGGACCCGCCAGGAAGAAGAGGGGCAAGGGGATGAACCGCAGCTACACCTAGGCATGGTGCAAGCGGTACCCAACAAGTACAAGGCCTTTTTGGAGGTCTTCTGCGAGAAGGAAACGGACAAGCTGCCTCCCCACAGGCCCTACGACTGCAAGATTGACCTCCTGCCGGGGGCGACGCTGCCGACTGAAAAACTGTATTCCATGTCTGAAGACGAATTGCAGGAACTCAGGGAGTTCATAGATCACAACTTGAAGCGGGGATTCATCCAAGAATCCAAAGCAGTGGGGGGCAGTCCCGTGTTTTTCATGAAGAAGAAGGACACGCCCGAACGGAGGCTCGTAGTTGATTATAGAATCATCAATTCCAGGACAAAGCCCACAGCATTCCCCATGCCCAAGATCGACGACCTGCTCGCGACGGTGAGGAAGGGACGAATCTTCACCAAGTTGGATCTCCGAGGGGCGTACAACCTTATACGCATGCAGGAGGGCGATGAGTGGAAGACGGCCATGTTTACGCCTTTAGGCACCTATGAATATCGAGTCATGCCGTTTGGTCTGCAAAATGGCTCCCATTGTTTCCAAGCCTTCATCCATCACGTGTTAGCGGGACTCCTCTACAAGAAGTGCATCTGCTTCCTAGACGACATCCTGATCTTCTCGGAATCGCAGGAGGCTCACGAGGGGGACGTCAAGGAGGTCCTGCAGAGACTACGGGAGCACAGACTTTACGCCAAACTAGAGAAGTGCCAGTTCGACATGACGGAGGTGGATTTCCTGGGCTACAAGCTGTCTGACAAGGGACTCGCCATGGACAGCACCAAGGTCCGCTCGGTGTTGGACTGGAAGAGCCCGCGCAATCGGAAGGAGGTCCAGAAGTTCGTCGGATTCGCCAACTTTTATCTCAAGTTCATCAAGGGGTTCGCGAAGGAGACGGCGGCCATCACGGACACCCTCAGCTCCAAGAAGAAGTTCACCTGGACGGACCAGGCGGAGCAGTCCTTTCGGAGACTCAAGCGTCTCTTCGCGTCCGAAGAACAGCTGCTACACGTAAACCCCAGCAAACCAATGAGGGTTGAAACGGACGCCTCGGACAGAGCGGTGGGGGCGGTCCTGTTGCAGCAAGATCCGCAAGGGGACTGGAGGCCATGTGCATTCTACTCCAGGAAACTCAGCAAGTCGGAACAGAACTACACCATCTGGGACAGGGAGTTGCTGGCCATTCATGCAGCCTTCAAGGCGTGGCGGCACTTCCTCGTCGGAGCCAGACACACAGTGCAGGTCCGCACGGACCATAAGAACCTGGAGTACTGGCGCACGGCGCGGTTCCTGAACCAGAGACACATCCGCTGGGCGGAGTTCTTTGCGGATTTCGATTTCCGGATAGAATACATCCCGGGAGACAACAACATCATGGCGGATGCACTATCCAGGAAGCCGCAGTATCTCGAGGAAGCGGCACCGGTGGCGGCCAAACACATTTTCGCACCGAAAGCGTGGGCGTGCGCTTCAGCCGCCGTGGACCTGGACGCGGTGCGTCGCGCGCTGCAGACGGATTCGTTCACACAATCCAAGATGGAGGAGGTGCGAAGAGGCACAGCGAAGGACGACGAGTTCCAGATACGCGACGGACTGCTCATCCGCAAAGGGGCTCTCTACGTACCGGGAGACGACCTCCGCGCGAAAGTCCTACAGCAGTTACACGACGCGCCCAGCGCTGGGCACTTCGGCAAGGACTAGACGGCGGAATTAGTAACCAGAGACTTTTGGTGGCCAAAGATGAGGGGAGAAGTTGTGGATTACGTCTCCAGGTGTGACACCTGCCAAAGGGCCAAACCAGTACACAGGAAGCCGGCGGGTCTGCTGGAACCGCTGCAGACGCCGCTCGAACTGTGGGAGAAAGTGGCCCTGGACTTTGTCACAGATCTGCCCAGCTCGCGAGGCAAAACAGCGGTACTCGTGGTCGTAGACCTGTTCACCAAGATGGCGCACTTCATTCCTTGCGCGAAGGTGGCCACAGCGGAACAGACCGCCAAGCTGTTCATAGACCACGTGTTCAAAGCTCACGGCTTGCCGCGGTCCATCCTGTCCGACCGCAGCCGCCAATTCATCTCGAACTTCTGGCAGAAGCTGCTGGGCATCCTGAACGTCAAGATCAACTTAGCGTCGGCACGACACCCGCAGACCAACGGACAAGCGGAGAGGGTCAATGCCATCATGCAGCAGTACCTGCGATGCTACGCAAATCAACAGCCCTCGACCTGGGTGGACTACCTACCGCTGGCCGAGTTTGCCTACAACAACACGAAGCACGGGTCTACAGGGGTGACACCGTTCTTCGCCAACAATGGGCGGCATCCCAGAACCTTCCCGGGGTTAGAGACAAAGGGGGAGGGGGAGCCACGGGGAGCAGAGCACTTAGCAGCAGAGTTACAGGAGGTCCACGAGCAACTCCGAAGGCACTTGGAACTAGCGAAACACGCCTACAAAATGCAGGCAGACAGGCACAGGAGAGTCGGGGAAGACATCCAGGTGGGGGACTGGGTCTGGTTAGCAGCCCAGGCAGTGCCGGCCAGAACGTTAGCTAAGAAGAAGCTCAGACACAAGCAGCTGGGGCCTTACCAGGTCGCGGCACAAATCAATCCAGTGGCCTTCCGGTTGACACTCCCAGAGGGCTCCAGAATGCACCCAGTCTTTCATAGGTCAGTGCTCACACCCTACAGGGCACCCCACAGGTTTCAGGCGCCAGGGAACGCGCCAGACCCACTTAGCAAATCGCCAACAGGGGAGGGGTCACAGAGGGCGACGCCACTCAACGAGGTCACGGAGATTTTGGACTCGAGGTGGGGGGAAGAGGGAGTTGAATATCTCCTCGCCAGGGAAGGTACCCCGGCCAGCGCCAACAGGTGGGTACCGTGCTATGCCATGGAGGAGCACTACCTCAAAGACGAGTTCCATGCACTCTTCCCACACAGACCTATGCCGGCAGAGTATTTCAACGACTGGCTTTTCACACCCACACTTTCAGCCAGTACGTTCCAGGGTTTTTCATCAGCTGAGGTGACGACGCCAGAAACAAGCTCCCCGGAGGGGTCACTCTCGGGGTTTGTCACAGACCGCTCCTATTGGTGGGACAATCAACCGGAGGTGGGGTGGAGCAGGGAACTGCTGAGGGGGCCCTTACACGCAGCCTCACCCGAGGTACCAGGGGGAGGGAAGTACATGGACGTGTTGGGGGAGGATCCTGGATTCGAGCACAACAGCAGAGAGATGGAAGCAGAGGTAATCGACGTCGACGAGCCCATTGCGGGCTGGCCGGATCCCGCTGGCCAGCTGCACACCAGGGGGAAAGAACGGTATCCCGCACTCACACCCACAGCACTGGAGCACCCGGAACCCACACCCGAAGAGGGGGAGGGGGGAAGGGGGGGCTTCGAGGGGGGATGGATGTCAGGGGCTCAGGAGCAGAAGCACAGGGGAGAGAGGAAATGGAGAGCGAAGGGGAAGAATCCGAGGGCAGCGTAGGGGAGTATGACAGTGACCCGAGAGATTCCATGAGCTTCTCCAGCGAATCAGAAGATTCCCAGAAGGGGGCGCCGATGGTCAGGGCAAGGGGGGTCCCAGGGGGGACGCACCAGAAACAAGGGGCCAGCGGGGACTCCCAAAGCAGCAGCTGGGGATCAGGACCAGCTTCCCCACCAGAGCGTAGTGGGGGGGAAGAGTCACATGTGTCAGGACCAGCGTCTCCTCCAGCGGGGAGAGAAGATGAGTCAGGGCTGACCACGCCTCCATCGGAGAGTGGGGGAACGGAGGGGAGGTCAGTTACAGCTAGCCTCCCTGAAGGGGGAAGCAGTGACAGCAGCAGTGAAACGGTCAGGAGGAAGGTTGCCGGCTGGGCGCGCGCGCCAAGTTCAAATGTACAGGCGCGCGGGACAGCAGGAGACCCGGATTGGGAACCAGGTCCTAAAGCCCGCCGGAGGGAGGGGGAAGACTCAGGGGACTCAGCGTCAGAAGAGTCTAGGAAGGGCGAGACCCCGACGGACAGGCGGAACCAGAGGAGGAAAGAACAAAGGAAGAGGTGGAGCAAGGCTAGAGTCTTAAACTGGTGTCTGGGGGGAGGAGATTCAGACGGAGCTTCAGCGGTCTAGAGTTTGAGACGTAGAGCTGCACGCTGCGGCTGTGAATGTGAAACTGAACTTCAATAAAGACTTTCGTACTTAACAACGAAACGGCGTTGGTCCTTTGTGAGCTGGGACCCTGGGCAGCTCTGACAACAGGCCTAGACAGCATCTTGAGAAGTAGAGATGTCACCTTGCCAATAAAGGTCCGTATAGTTAAAGCCATGCTTTTCCCAGTAGTGATGTATGGAAGTGAGAGCTGGACCATAAAGAAGGCTGATCGCCGAAGAATTGATGCTTTTGAATTTTGGTGCTGGAGGAGACTCTTGAGAGTCCCATGGACTGCAAGAAGATCAAACGCATCCATTCTTAAGGAAATCAGCCCTGAGTGCTCACTGGAAGGACAGATCATGAAGCTGAGGCTCCAGTACTTTGGCCGCCTCATGAGAAGAGAAGACTCCCTGGAGAAGACACTGATGCTGGGAAAGATGGAGGGCACAAGGAGAAGGGGGCGACAGAGGACAAGATGGTTGGATAGTGTTTTCGAGGTTACCAGCATGAGTCTGACCAAACTGCGGGAGGTAGTGGAGGACAGAGGTGCCTGGCGTGCTCTGGTCCATGGGGTCACGAAGAGTCGGACACGACTAAACGACTAAACAACAACAGGTGGCAGTGCACACTTACTCCTTACGTAAAGCAGTGGAGTATTTTGTAATACAGTACTGTGGAGTATTTGAGTGTCTGTGTGAGAATGACACACAAGGACTGAAGCAGATATGGTAGCAGAAGCATTTCAAAAAAGTTTATTTTCAGTGCTGAAATTTGATTTCTAGAGATTACCTCAAAGCGACATCTTAGGCCCCTTCTGCACTATACATTTAAAGCAGTACAACTTTAAATAGTCATACAACTATAAATAGTCATCTTCCCCAAAGAATCTTGGGAACTGTAGGGCACTGAGAATCTCTCCCTTCACAGTGCTACATTTCCCAGAGTTCCCTGGGAGTACCTCTCTGAGGGAGAATGGGAGATGAAGAATGTCATTGTGTTGGATAAGAAAATTGATATGCTTACCAACAGGACTGGCCCAGGACATCTTGGGGTAGAACAGCGAATGGTGCTGTCTCCAAACAAGGTGGCTAGTGGCCAAGACTGATTGAGATACGTTGGCCTCTGGGATAGGAAATTTCACAAGTACCACTCCATGGGAGTAAAAATTCAACAACAAATTATAAGAAGTAAAAAAAAGGTTGTCTTTTCACATCATCCCAAATCAAGCTGTTTTCATAACTGTTTTCATAGCACGCTAGAGCAACATAGCACGCTAGAGCATGCACGTAGAGGAGGAAGGAGCGGAACCACTGTATAACAGTGCCCCCAGCTCCCAACCCCTCTAGACGGTCCAGAAGGATGTTATGGTTGATGGTGTCAAAAGCCGCTGAGAGATCCAGCAGAACTAGAAAACAGCTCTCACCTTTGACCCTAGCCAGCCGGAGATCATCGACCAGTGCGACCAAGGCAGTTTCAGTCCCATGTTGAGGCCTGAATCCCGATTGGAAGGGATCCAAATGGTCCACGCTTCTTCCAGGCGTGCCTGGAGTTGTTCAGC